>NC_048233.1:12643587-12861215 GCF_002007445.2 Ailuropoda melanoleuca
GAGTTCTGACTGCTCAATAAACCAGTTACACACAGGTTCAAACATTTGCTGCCCACCAGATGCTTGGGAACTTTGCCAGGATTACTCTCAGGCTGCATGCTTGTTGCCATGACAATGTAGGCAAGAAACAATCGTATAACTTCCCCAGCTTATAGACTAGAACCAGTGGTACTTCCAAATGCTCTAATCACTAATGCTTTGTGATTAAATCTAATGTATCATGATGAACCCTCGGGACTAAATTTTGAGGAAACTCCAAGGGCAATAATGGAACTCCCTCAATGTAAGAGCTATTTCATAGATAGCTTAGAGGAAAGACTCCCTTTCACATCTTGCCTTTGCCTCTAGATTAGTATAAGGAAACTCCATACCCAAGAGAATCTCTATCCTAGTCTAATTCCCAGTGGCCTCCATCAAGCTCTACCTGGGTAATGGGCTTTGTTCTTCATCCCCAGTACATCCCACTGAGCTGCCCCATTAAGTTGATGCACAGTCCCAAGAACGTGTGGGCTGCAAGATGAGTTTCTGGGGTGGATGGCCACCCAGGATTTTTTCCCTGATCCCTCCTGGAGACTGAAGGTAGGAAAGAAAGAGTTTTGGCAGGTTGGGAAGTCAGTTATGTTCATCCTGCTGGACCTCAGCAGGGGCTTATTGCTGTAATTAGCACTTCCTCTCTTTCAGGACAGCAAGGGCAGCTCAGCCATGGCTTCCTCATTACAAACTTTCCTTTTCTTTGCCTTATGGGAGATGGAATTAATTAGTTATTTTCCAACTTCCCTGATAAAACTAGATGGTTCTTGTTGGTATGCCTGGGCATGACAACACTGGTGTTTTCGGAAATGATAGCAGCCTTAGAAGAGGAGGCATTGAAGGAGATGGTAAGGGATATAGGGATGGCTAGGGGAGGTAGATGAGGACATCGGTCTGGTCCCCAGAAAAGAAAAGAGAGGACATTCTAAGGGGTCTGAATAGGGAAAAGAGAGCTCTGCTAGTTATAAGTCTGACCCCTTTTAATAGTTACCTCCCAGCATCCCAGGTACTCTTGGCAGTAAACCAGATTCCTTCCTCTTAATACCTAATCCTTCTCCCCATTGCAGTTGGGCTCTGCATGGTGATCCTGGGACATTTATTCCTGCTCCCTAGTTGCCTTTGCTGGGGAGAGAGGAAAGGAAAAATAGAAGCCATGATTAAAGAGGTCTTTTTCCTTTCTGTAAAACAAGCTGTGGGGAGCAGGGGTATTGCTAGATGCTTATGTCTCTAGCATTCTCAGAAAATCCTGTTTCTCTTTATAAATCGGACCTTACTGACCAATTTCCCTTTTCTAAAATCCATGTTCCTTGGCTTCTGGGATTCCACACTTGTCTGCTTTTACTCTCCCTCATGGGCTGGTTCTTTTCCATTTCCCTCTCTGGTGCCTTTTCCTCTACCTGTCCCTTAGACACTGGTGTTTCTCCAGGCTTATTCTTAGCCCTCTGCCATTCTTTCTGAGTTATTTCACTCATTTCTTTTTGAGTTCGTTATTTCATTGATGACTTTCAAACCTATATTTCCAGCCCAGGAACTGTTTCCTGGACTCCAGGCTCAGCAGTCTTACTTCTTACTGGAGAGTTATCTTCATCTGTATGTCATTCAGACACCTCAAATAGAAAACATCTGAAGTATTCTGTTCATTTCCATTCTCCAAACAGCTTCTCTCTTCTACTGCCCCACAGTCTACTAGTTGGCAAAATCAGAAACGCGGGAGCAGTTCTTAACTCCATCTTCTGCCTCATTGCATAGCCAACCAATCACCAAGTCCTAGTAATGCCACTATTTAAATAGACTTTGGCTCCACCTACTTCTCTCCTTCTCTACTGCCATAATCCAGATCACCACCATCTGTCCTTCAAGGATGAATGCAAGATGTGTGAATTCTCCAGGCAGGCTAGTTTTTTGGCATACCTTCAAAACAACATTGTTTAAATGTAAATTCACTGTTTATTATATAGCATAGAGAAAGAAAGACCCGTGGAAGGAGCGCTCAAATTATACCTTCTATGGTAAGGGTCAGCAGACTAAAGCTAGTGGACTGGCTACCAGTTTTGTAAATAAAGTTTTATTGGAACACCACCATGCCCTTCATTGTGTTTTTTCTAGCTGATTTCACAAACAACAGCAGGAGTTTGGTAGTTGAGACAAACTGGCCAGCAAAGCCTAAATATTTACTATCTGGTTCTTTGCAGAAAATATTTGCTGACCTCTGTTTTATTGTTTTCAACAATCCAGCTGTAGCCCCACACTTGCATACCTACTTACAAAATAATTCAGAAATCATCTGCTGTAAAAGCTTGGTAACATCTAGAAATTGAAAGAGGAGAAATATGAATGGAGTATAAAAAGAGAGGGTGAGGGACAAGATATGAAACCAAAAACAAGGCTGGATCCAGAAAGTAAATTCTTGATAAGAAGTTGGAGAGTTCAGACCAGATTTTAAAAGGCTGATAAATAATTTTTCAGAGTGCAGAACATACTGTAAAGTCTCTAAACTCTGTAACATGGCTTGTCAGGTGAGTAGCATCATCAGATATGCATTTGGAAAAGATGATTCTATCTACATGGTGGAAAATGATTTGAAGAGGAGTAGGACTTGAGGCCGGAAGACCAGATAGGAGGTCAATGCAACATTCTGATGAGATCAGAACCAAGTTAAAGGGAGCCAGCTTGGTAGTGCTTGGGGTGTCAATCTATGAGGGAAAATTAATACCTTATTAAGTTTCTAAAACATCAGTGGGAATGTATCAAGATAGACACAATTATATGTTTCAGATGGCATGCCAAACAGAAACATGGTATGTAAAGAACGCTTTGATAAGTACTCTCATTGTGGGAGACACTCACTGTGGTTGTGGGGGACACCTTGCTGCCCCAATCACCCCCTCCCAATGCTATCCTGTCCCTCACCCTCTCTTTTTATACTCCACTCATATTTCTCCTCTTTCAATTTCTAGATGTTACCAAGATTTTCTCTTCTGGGTCTTAACTAATTGTTTCTCTCTGTGCAGAACACTTTTCCTTCACCCTTGTCCCAACCTGGCTAACTTCAACTCCACCTTCAAGGATCAGTATAAACATCGGTTCCTCAGCTAGGCTTTATCTGTCCCCTAGATAAGATTAATCATGCCTAATCTTCCTGTGCTTCCTTTATCATGACATTAATTTTTCCTATTGTTATACTTGTTCAATTATCTGTAAGTTTCCTAAAGACAGAGATTATGACTAGCTTGTATCCCTCAAGACTAAGTAGCAATTAGCAAACACTCAAATATTTATTGACTAGATAAATAAATGCTTGAATGAATGTATGAGTGCAAGAAAGAATGATTTAGCAGCTTTCCTATACTACTGCTTATCCCATAGCTTCTCATCTAACTAGTAACTAAATCTGGGACATTCTAATTTTCACCATCTTTCATACGCTTCCCCTTTTCTATCCTATACCTGAACTGTGACTATAATCTCTTATATACCTGCAGTATGGTGCCTTATTCAATCTCCACAGAGACATTTGAGATAAATACCTATGTCTTTTCCTTTCTGGCCCACAGTATAAACTCAAAATCTTTTTGCTTGTTTGATCAATTTCTGAAGCCCCATTTTTTGCCCATCCCTCCTCATGACCTATGCCCTAGCAACACTGAGTTACTCAGAGTTCCTCACAATATGCTAGGATATTTCATGCCTCCCAGCTTTTCCTCAGCTTCCCTCCATATTTAGCACATCCTGTCCCATTTTGTGCACCTGGAAAAAGCTTGTGTACTTTTCAAGACTTAGTTCAAGGGTACATCTTCTGTGCAGCTCATCTGAACTTTCCTTTCTCTGTGTCCCAGATGAATAAATGTCTATCACAGCACCAATATTACTTTTTTGTATGCATTTGTTTGTCCTGGCCTTTCCCACTGTTGGGGATAGAGGTCATATCTGATTCATGTTTATATTCCCAGCAACCAACCCAGGGTTGGCACTGTTTGCTGAAAAGTGGGATGAATGAAGATGATCTCTAATGTCTCTGCTACCTACAACATTCCATGCATTGAGGAATCAGTCCAAGATTTTCAGCACATTGAACCAGTATCCTGGGGGACTTTTCTAAAATCACTATGAACTCCCTTTCCCTGTTTTGAAAGCCTAGGCAGCCTAGGTCTGAGCTCAGCACAGCATATATTGTTATTGTGAATACCACAACCTATTTGATGGGGTCTCCCTTCCTGTTGACTCTTGCTAGACCCTTGCCTGGAGGGTACAGTCTAGAGCCCATTTCTAGCTTTTAATGGTACACATATTCTCCCATTTTTTCCTCCCAACCTCCTGGAAGGAGGAAGTTAAGTAGTGGAGGGTTTCACAAGGAGCCAAGCTTGGTGAAGGAGGAGACTTCCATGTGTTAGAGGTATNTGGTACACATATCCTCCCATTTTTTCCTCCCAACCTCCTGGAAGGAGGAAGTTAAGTAGTGGAGGGTTTCACAAGGAGCCAAGCTTGGTGAAGGAGGAGACTTCCATGTGTTAGAGGTATCACATCAGGTCAGCTGTAGCAAAGATGCAGGGTGCAATGCAAAGATGGGGTAGAGGGAGATGGAAGTAAACAAGGGTCATGAGGGCAATTCTAGAGAGACGGACTTGGCTGTAGAACTGGCCTTGCAAGCAGTCCAATTATGTCATAAGCACTGGTCCAGTCTGAGATGTTGAAATAGCATTTGGAGAGGCTCAGTGTACAAGCAGAGGGTACGGTGGCTGTCTCAGGGCACAGCAATGCAGGACCTTGGGAGCAGAGCTATTCTTCCCCGCTTCAACAAAACAAAGCACTGTGACTGAAATATGGTGGTAAGATTTAGCCCACTAGTCCTCCTATTTGGAGGAAAAGATCAGACCTCCAATCCCAATGGGACCCTGGAGGGCAAGCTAGGAGTTGGGGCTGAAAGGGGGAGAATTGTCTTCCTAGAAGCATAGCAGATGATATGGGCACCTGGGAACTCACTAAAGGAACATCAGGGACTAGAGACTAAATCTAGACTCCACTCACTGGTAGAGACAGCACCCACGTATTAAACTCTTTGTTGCTCGATGGTCAGGGATGCGGTAGGTGAGCCTGGAGCTTGGGGTTCTTTAGAGTGTTTATAATCCGAACTCCAACTTTCAAGGTTTTGAAATCTTAAATGGCCGTGGCGCATCATAACAAACAATGACATGTAAATTTACATAGGGATGCAGTAATTATTTGGGTCCATCAAATTGAAATTAAGTCGCTTTAAAATATTTTAAAATAAAATAATCAGTCCTGGTGAAGTATGGTTAGACGGACTTTCTAATGCACTGCTGAGTTTAAATTGGTACAACCCTTATGGAAAATAATTGGAAAATTCATGTCAAGCCCCTTAAAAAATATCTGTTGATGCTAATTCAGCCCTCATTTCTGCCTTTCTCTTCTTCCTAATAGTGTCCAGGTTTTTATTTGGTCATTCATTTTTCTCCAAGGGACCATATGTCTGGGGAAAATTGACCACCTCCCTACCATCATGGATAGGCTTTGATCGACTCAAGCCAATCAGAGCATCCAGACCCTTGGTCCAGTCATTGGTTTGTGGACAGGTTTAGGACCTATATTTCAATCAGGATGAGTCTCAAAACTCTGGCTTGAGATGCAGGGACAGGAAGGTATTCTCTCCCATTAGGTGTAAGTGAGAACACCTGTAGCCTTGACTGTGGCGGGTAGTCATCCTACAACCATGAGGGAAGTCAGCCAAGGATAGAGTTGCTTTTGTGGTTGACAGATGGCAGAGAAAGAGAATGGATCTCTGACTACATCACTGAATCACTGGATCAGTCAACCTGAAAGCTGGTCTGCTTCTGGAATTCTAATCTACATGTGACAACAAAATTGCTTTATTTTTAAGCCGGTTTGGTTTTGTTTTCTGCTGTTTGCCACTGAAAGCCCGCTAACTTTGATCCAGTAATTTCACTTCTAGGAATCTTTTCTAATGAAATAATCATAAATTCATATAAAATACTTGAGTATACCATTATTTATAAGACAGAAAAATAGGAAACAGCATGCATAAATGTCCCCATATGGGTGAAGGTTAAATAAATTATATTGTACTCATAGGAAGGAATTTTATGAAACTATTACAAATCATGTTTCTGAAGCATATTTAATGACCCTGGAAAATGCTCACAGTATAAAGTATAAAAAGTAAGATGTAAAATTGTATTCATATAATGTGATCCCATTATCTTATTTACATATAGAGAGATTGAAACCTAAATATTGACCATTGTTTATGGGTAGTCTTTATTACCCTCTTTATGGGTTCTGAACATTTAATTTTTTGAAATGTGCACATATCACTTTTATAATAGAAAAAATTTAATAAACATTACCAATATTTTTACAGTTTTGACTCTTTGTCAGAGACCCCAAAGGGTATTAACATATGCTAATTTTTTATTTTGCTGAGGCATATACTCGAATCATGCCTGGGAGGCTAGTGTGAGGGAATGCATTTCTAAACTCTGCTATCCTTTCAAGGGCCAGACCTTTTATGGAGCTCAGCCCTGAAAAAAATGAGGCTTAGTTGAAGCTTTGCAAAATCTGCCACCCAACAAAAAAGCAAGCATACTTCTCAGCCAAAGAAAAGAAGCAGTGCCTTACTTGCTTTTCTCGAAGCCAAGCTGAATCTGAAGTTACATTTACTTCTCCTAGACTCCTCTTGCTCCCTCCTCTTCCTTGGCCCAGGTTTAGGACTATCAGGGCATTTTGCAGAGGGGAAACCGAAATGCTCAGGGAAATGACTCACCCATAGCCAGACTGTGATACAGCCACAAAGAAACAGTTTGGAACCAGGGCCATCTGCCTCTTCAGTTAGGGGCTTAATCCCCAAGGTAACTTATTATCACTTAGAGCTATTTTCCCCCAGATTGGTGTTGGGGGTGCACCATCCTGCACCTAGATGGCCCTGCTGAGGTTGTTCTTCCAGCACAACCTCAGTGGGAAAATTTCTGGAACCTGAAGTTTGGGAACAAACAGCTCTATTTCTCCATTCTCATCCAGAAATGGTCATATGAACAGTTTACATTTCTTCCTTAAGATTCTGATCTTTGGGCTTGCATGTAAGAAACAGGATCCCCTACTCCTTTCCCTTTCCCACCCCTCCCTCCCAGCCCCCTCCCCTATCCTCCTCTCCCCTCTTCTTTTCCCTAGCTTCTCTTCCTAGTTCTTTTTTCAGTATCTTTAATGGCTCAGGTTTTCAAGAGCATCTCATTGTAGAATAAGGTGTCCACCTTTTCCATTATTCCCAATGATATAGGCATCTGACTGACCCAGTCCTTCCTCACTGTTGGACTCCTGGCTTTGGCACTGACCCGTCTTCTTAGTAATCATCCCCTCATTGGGGCATAGGCATTTGGAGCTTCCTTGCTAGTTTTGACTCCTCCTAGATGAGGAGCTTTTACCAGATGAGGCTACCTTCAGCTAAAATCCATCATGAGATTAGGCTGATTATTCTGTTCCATGCTGGGCCTTCTCAGAGCCAACACCTTTGTGCCTCCACAATTTCTTTCTCTTTCAGAACTGTGGTGAACAAAAATTATCCCCCTCCTTGTTCTCTAACCTGGTCATGGCCAGGGCTCAATTACATGCTTAGAGTTGTGCCAAGCGATCACCTCACCTCACCTCCCTTGCTTACCCGAAGTTCTCAGTGTTAGCAGCATTCCTTAGTGAGGAGACACATTTTAGCCAGGACCAAGATAATGAGTCATTTATCTTACAGACTCAGAGGGCTTCATTCCTGAGATGAGACTCTTCCAGGAGGGAGAGGAGTCCTGGAGGGATAGAAACCCGGAGCACACAACTACGGGGTGCCCTCGTGGATGGCATTGGACAGAGCAGTAGACAGATTCCCTGAAAGCCAGTGCCAGGTCTTGCTCACCTTGCTTTTTCATGTGGCACCACACAGAGCTGGATGCACAGACGTTAGCCTAATTCAGGCCCCATCTAACGCGCCTTTCAAGAAGAGGTAGTTTGTAGTAAGGAGGACACGTATTGCATGGTGCACTGGGTGTTATACGCAACTAATGAATCATCGAAATTTACATAAAAAACCAGGGATGTACTGTATGGTGACTAACATAATATAATAAAAAAAATTAAAAAAAGAAGAGGTAGTTTGTAGACTAAACAAACTCATATGTGTGCATTTGTGAATCGTATCTTCGAGAAACTGCCTTAGAAAAGTGAACCCTGACTGCTCTATGAACATTGATAACACATTTCTGACCTCAGCTGAAGTAAATGTCAATGCTTTTATCTTTAGGCCCTTACTGTCTTTCAGTCTCTCCCCCTAAGATCAGGCACAATCACGTGCATTGCCTTTCCTCTATGTGCGTGAGGGTCTTGTCTCTGCATGCTGCAGTGATATGGACCATAGATTGGGGCTTCCAGCATGTAGTATTCCCCTCCCTTGCTCAGAGTTCCAATGGCCATGTGTGCCACGTGACTCATCAGGCTTCCTGTAGTTATATAACTGCTTCCATCCCTGCTCACTGCCCCCAACCCCTGCCAGAGCTGCTGACCGTTCTGGGACCATTTCTACTGTGAACGGGTCACCACACCCTTGATGCCTAGCTTCTCCAGATCTCAAAGACTGAAGAGAACTTCAGAGGCTTTGAAACCTCCTACTCCCAAGGATTCAATTTGCCATTTACTGATTGCCTCTCCTATGCCAGGCTCAGTGCAAGATGTTTTCATTTATCTCATCTTGCAGATTGTTCAGTAGCTATTATCAGTATTTCATTTTATAGATGAACAAACTGAGGACTCAAAAAGTTAATGGACTTGCTAAAAAATCACCTGGCTAATGGTGGAATATGATTCAAATGAAGATTGTCTTGACCCTAGAATAGTACTCTTCTCAGGGCATGACGCGGTTCTATAATCTTATTAAAAAGAATGATTTCCTATTTGAACTTTTCCTACATGATAAGATTTTATGCCTCATATTCCGGTAGATGGAGTTCCAAGAATGTCTGGGTGAGAAAAGAAGTGGTGGTGATGGTGGGGGCTGGGGGTACACATTTGAATTTCGTTTTTACTCTGTCTCTCCCTCCCCTCCTGCATTCTACCTCATTTTTACTGGGAAAAAGGGAGTCAGTGTTATATAGTGATTAAGAGCAAATTCTTAGGATTCAGGTTGATGGATTTGAATCCTGGTTCTGTCACTAACTATGTGACTTTAGGAAAGATACTTATCCTTTCTGAGTCTCAGTTTTCTCATCAGAAAAGTAGGTATAATAATGATACCTAATTCATACATTTGTGATAATGAAATATAATAGTATGTGTACAGAGGTTATTACTTGCTGCATTAAAATAAGTTGGCCATTTATGTTACTCATAACTAACAGCTAGAATAAGTGTGCAAATTGTTGCAACTACATTGGAGAACAATTTGGTGATGTTTAGATAAGTTGAAAATGTACATCCCCTATGACCCAGCAACTGTTCTCCTAGGTATATGTTCACATATGCAAATAGCAATGCTCATAGCAGCAGCACCTGTAATCACAAAGATTTGAAAATAATCTATATGTTTGTTAGTAGAAGACTGAATAAATCATGATGTAGTCAGACAATGAAATACTATACATCAGTGAAAATAAAAGAGCTAATAGTACGCAAATCAATATGGATACACTTCATGAATGTAGTGCTGAGGGGAAACAGTAAACGAGTTGCAGAAGATATGTTGAGTTTAAAAAATGCAAAAGTGACTCTACATTGGTTAGGGATGTACATATATGTAAAAAATGCATAGAGAGATAGAAAACACTACCTTCAATATGGTGGGGAAGGAGGGGCACCCGGGAGCATCAGTTCATTAGAATACTTTTTTCCTTGAACTGAATGGTGGATTCATGATGTGGTAGGCAGAATTCTAAGAGGGACCTCAAGATTCTCGCCACCTGGTGTACAAATACCTTTTCCCAGTAATCCAATCAAACACTAATTGAAGTTCTGCTGTGAAGGGATTTTGTAAATGTAATTAAGGTCCCAAATCAGTTGACTTTAAGATAGGCCTTAAAATAAGATTATCCTAAATGGGCCCGAGGTAATCAGCTGAACTCATCCTGTTGAGAAAGATTTAAAGCCCAGGAGGGATTTGATATTAGGGTAAGTCTTTGTTGCTGGATTGAAGATGGAGGGAGGCCATGTGCCAACAAGCTGAGAATGGCCTCTATTTGCTGAGGGCAGTCCCAGTTGACAGCCGGCAAGGAAATGGGGACCTCTGTCCTACAACTGCAGGGAACTGAATTCTGTTAACAATCTGAATGAGCTTGGAGAAGGACCCTGAGCCACACAGGAGATGAATAGTAAATAGTGAACTGATGCCTTGATTTCAGTGTGAGATCCCGAGCAGAGAACCCAGCCATGCTATGCCTAGACTGCTGTCCCACAGAACTGTGAGCTCACAAACAAGTGTCCTCTTAAACTGCTAAGTTTGTCATGCAGTAACGTAAAACTCACACACTTTGTATAATTTTTGTGCATCTGGAATATTTCATATTTCTTTGTATAATTTTTGTGCATCTGAAATATTTCATAATATTTTTTAAGGCAGCTGAAAAGAACTTGGATCTGCGTAGTATTGTAGAGTTCTGGACCTGACTAGAAAGTAGCCTGTGTGTTTGACGTACAGTAAAAACCCAAAAAGTGCTGAATTGGAGGCAATGCATGTCAGCATGACACTGCTGAGATGAATTCCACAGCCAAGGGGAGTTTACCATGAGGAAAGTGGGCATAGACAGTGAGAGTTGAAGTGTTTATTAAACCAGATGAGTTGAGTTCTGTGAGATTTTTTTAAAGACGTTCATGGGATCCAAGCAAATGTTCTATCACACTGGTCAGAATCTGTCTATCTGGAAGACCTCGGGCTCTTAGGTCCAGTTTTTCCTTCTGAGTTGAGGTTGGGGAGTGGGTTGGATTAGAGGATGAGACATGACAGGTTTGGGAGAGGAGAGGTCTCCCAGGAGTAGCTGTGTTGGGAAAGCCCATATTAGTCCATCCTGGGGAACTGTGCTCCGTGCTGCACCTGCTATACCAACAAGCACCCATTCTTGCCCCATCATCAAGTCCTTGTCTTCCTCAAACACCTCCTGGTTTCAGAAAGTGATCTCTGGAGTTATAATCTAGGTTTGTACCCTGAAATGACCAAGTCAGGCTGCAGCAAATGGAATAAAGTGAGCACATGATTTACGGCTTCTTGCTTCTTCCTACCTTGAGGGATTTTTGAGCCACATAGGGTCGTTGCACGAAGGAGCCCCAGATTAGTTTAGCCATCTGCCTGCTACATAGTTCAGCCCAGATGTTCTACTAGCAATCAAACTCAATGCTGCCCCAGATAATCTCTTCTCATTCCCCACCCCACACTTCCCATTCCGCATGGTGGACTCTTTGTAACATCACTATTCATCTAGTTTTTCCATCAGAAACCTACAAGTAACCCAATCATTTCAATTATTTTCCATAGTCTGTTCCATCGATCCATTACACCTCTCTAGAAGTTGTCATTTTTTTTCTTCCCAGTCTCGATTTAGACTTATTTTATTTAGATATCATTTCAGACTTTCCAGAAAAGTTGTAACAATTGTATAATTCCCATATGTCCTATACCCCAGCTAGTTATTTATATTTTGCCTCTCTCTCATTCCTTATGTGTGTGTGTCTTCCATCTGTAAACCATTTCAGAGTAAGTCGAGGCATCATGACCTTCCACAACTAAATACTTCATTATGTATTTCCATATTTCCTCAGAAAAAGAATATTTTCTTTTATAACGGCAGAATATTCAAACTTTCAAAATTTAACATTGATATAATAGTTATATTTAATCCAAAGTCCTTATTCAAGTTTTATTAATCCTCCCAATAACTTTCTTTGTAAGATTTGTTTCCCATGGTCCAAGGGGTAGGCCAGGATTGCACATTGCATTCAGTTGTCCTGCCTCTTGAGCTTCTTTATTCTGAAACAGCTCCTCTGCTTTCCTTTGTCTTGTTCTACCTTGACATTTTTGCAGAGTACAGTCTACTTATTTTGTAGAACGTAACACAGTCTGGGTCTGTCTGATGTTTCCTTGTGAGTAAATTCAGGCTTGGCAGTTTGGGCTGGAATATCATTTTGGCACGTCTGTGATGTCAGTTTGTCCCAATACTGGCGATATTAACTTTGATTATTTGGTTAAGGTGGTAGCTTCCAGTCTTCATTTCCATTAAGTCACTGTTTTTTTTTCTCTTGCAACTAATAAGTAATTTATGGGGAAATAGCTGGAGAATATGGGAGCTATCCTGTCTTTCTTCAAATTTTCACCCCGTGGTTTTAACATCCATTGATGGTTTTCTAAACACTTCATTCCCTCTATGTTTACTCACTGGGGCTCTTTAAGAAATATTTATTTATACATATCTGTAAAAACTGACAGATTACTATTTTATTCAATGGGTTATAATCAACTACAATCATTATTTCTTTCAATGTTCAAATTGCCCTGATTTGGCCAGTGGGAGCCCCTTTCAGCTGACTCTTGCGTCCTTTTGATGTCTCCCCACCATTCTTTGACAATTTTCTTACATTCTTATGCAACAAGGTGTTTCATGTTCCTCTTGTCCTTTCTCTGCCAGGAATGAGCCTTTTCTTCAAGGAACACTTGTTCCTTTTGATGGAGAATAGTATTTAGAAACAAGGATCTGGGTTCTACATATACTTAGTGGTCCTGTCCTTGTTTCCAGCTTTCTCAGGAGACAGAACTAGAATATATATGCATGTATATAATAGAGAGATACATTAACATATACCTACATAGTAAAATCATGTGTGCTACAGGACACATTCTTTCTCCTCTTTGTATGTATGATTCTTTTCTCCAGGAGTAAGAAATTGACTCTCATGATCTTCCATATATTTACTCATTTTTTTCATGCCTAGAATAAACAAAAAATAGTTCTAGAATTCCTAATCTGTACAACTGCTAAAACTAAATTTACTAATTAGAGTTCAACATTTGTTTATAATTTTTTAGGTAAAATATGTAAGCAAATGTGCAGATTTTAAAGTGTACAATTCATCAAGTTGGCAAATGCATATATCTATATCTATAAATATCCTATACTCATCAAGATATATAGCCAACATTCCAGAATTCCCTCATGCTCATTCCTAGTCAATACTGCCATCTCCCATAGGCCATCATTTTTTCTGATTTTTTTCATAAAAGATTAGTTTTGCCTGTTCTAGAACTTAATATAAATGGAATAATACAGATATACTCTTTCATTCTTTTGCTTAGAATAATGTCTATGAAAATCATTCAGATTATGTCAGTAATCCATTCCTTTTTCTTGCTGAGTTGTATTCCATTACAGGCATATACCTCAATTTGTTTATCCATTTTCCTGCTGAGGGACATTTGGATTGAATGCGAATATTATGAATACTGCTGTTACGAATATTCATGTACAAGTATTTTTATGGACATATACTATTATTTCTTTTGGGTAAATACCTTGGAGTGAGATTGCTGGATCACAGGGTAGGTGTGATAGATTGCATTTTCAAATGTTGCCACAAGAGTATCTTCAGTTCCACATGTTCTTCCCTCTTTATCTAGAGTTAGAGCCTATGGCTTCACTACTTGAACCTGGACAGACCTGTGTGACAACAAAACCAAAAGATACCACGTGACACCTAATGCTAGATCATAAGATACCATGCACTGCCCTATGTGTTTTTATTTCCCTTTTCTCAATGGTCACAGTCCAGTACGTCTTATTTTTCAATGCCTGAAAAAAAAGTCACTTTATGTATTTTCCAGTTTGATGGTTTTTTACGATGGGAGAGAAAGTCTAGTAACAGTTACACTGTCATAAATGAAAATCTAAGTTCAGTGGCTTAAAAAAAATACTTCTCTGTATCATAATAACTGGAGGTAAGAAGTACAGGTTAACAGGGTGACTGTGCTCCATGTGGTCATTTCAGGAACCATATTTCCTTTCATCCTGCTGCTTTGCCATCTCCTAGGATGTTATTTCCATTTTCATGGTTGAAGATGGATACAGTCTAATCTGAGTACCAGAAAACTCCTTGTCTTTGAACCTGGGAATGACCTTTAAGAGTCATGTATAACTTTTGTTCACATCCATCTCATTGGCCTAACTAGTCTAGTAACAGTTACACTGTCATAAATGAAAATCTAAGTTCAGTGGCTTAAAAAAAATACTTCTCTGTATCATAATAACTGGAGGTAAGAAGTACAGGTTAACAGGGTGACTGTGCTCCATGTGGTCATTTCAGGAACCATATTTCCTTTCATCCTGCTGCTTTGCCATCTCCTAGGATGTTATTTCCATTTTCATGGTTGAAGATGGATACAGTCTAATCTGAGTACCAGAAAACTCCTTGTCTTTGAACCTGGGAATGACCTTTAAGAGTCATGTATAACTTTTGTTCACATCCATCTCATTGGCCTAACTAAGCCACAAAACCCTACATCACTGAAAGGGGAATATACCTCTAGCTAGATGGATGATTGTGTTATAAGACTGAAGTTTTATTACCTTGAAGAAGAGAAGAACAGAGTTTGATGGATAACTAGTGGTCTTTGCTACACCAGCCTTTGCCCATTCCTCCAGAAAGAGCATTCCAAAATATTTAATGATTATGTAACTACTATGCCCAAAATCCTTCAGTGGCTTTCTACTTCAAAATCTTTAGCTGGGCATGTAAGTCCCAACATGATCTGGACAAAACCCATTCTTCTTTTAAGGCTCAGGACTTCCCTTATCCCTTCACTTCACTACTTTATGTTTCCTCTAGAGTTGATGCTTTCTCTACCTCTGTATTTGCACAAGCTGTTTCCTCCAGTTACAAATCCCTCCCCTCTTTCTTTGCCATTAAATTCCTACCCATTTGTCAAGACCTTTCCCATCCCCCAGAAAGTGGGTTTTCCCCCCATTATTCTGCCATTTTATATACTTTTGCCATATCCAGAGATTTTCTGGTAAATGTTTAACAACCATCTCTCTGGGAGAAAGAAATTATGATTGGCATTTGCTAATTCCCATTGTGCAAATACTTCCACCACTGCTGATTTAAAGCCACCAACTTAATGTCACTGGATGCAGAGTTGGGAATGAGCTAATATGAGCCAGCTCCAAGTCACCACTGACTATATATATATGTATATATGTATATATATATATATATACATATATATATATATATATATATAATTTATCCCATTGCATTGCAATTGTTTATACTTTCTCCTCCACTAGTCTGCTGTTTTGTCAAGGATAAAGGCTGTATCTTATTTATTATATTCTCCCCAACATTATCTGATACGTAGTAGGAGGTAAAGAATAAATGCTTGTGGTATATGTTTTAGGAGAAGTTGCAATAGGATGGAAGGACCTCAGAAAGAGAGAATGCTTTGCAGGGTTGAGAGAGCACTAGCCACCCTGTAGTAACTGTAGTAAATGAAGAATCCCGCCCTTATCCCTGCATCTGTCTTTCCTTATCCTAACTTCTAGACAATTTAGTCTAGACTTATAGTTTGTTTCTTCTTCCTAACTCTCTCTCATCATCCAGTCCTCACTTAGTTTCTTCCTGACTACAACATATAATAGCAGTCCTTTATTACTATGCTTCTCTGTGCTGTTTGGACTTGCCCACCACTTTCTTCTAGTTGACACTGTCTCCTCTTTGGCTCCTTGACTCACAGTCTCCTGGTTCTTCACTTAACTTACCAACCCTTCTTTCTCAGTCTTTTTCCTTATATCCATGTTCTCTTCTGTAGGTTGACTATTCCCAAGTTCTGTTCTTGAGGCTTTTCTCCTCTCACTCTCCATTTTTTGCTGAATAATTGTATGAATTCCCTGGTTTTAATTCCATGCATAATGTTTAGCTCTAAACTTTCTCCCATGTTTCAGACAAAGTATATCCAGCTACCTACTGGACAGCTATACCTGGATGGCTCCAAAGATATTTAACTCAATATACCCAAATCAGAAGTCAAAATGGTTTTGCCCCAAAATGTTTCTGCTCCTGTATTTTTTTTTCCTATTGGTCAGATCATCATCCAGCAATCTAAGGTATATCCTAAGACTTCTCCCTTTCCTTAATCAACAAATCCAACTGATTTTATCTCCTAAAATCATCTTCTGTTTTAATCTTGCCTCTGTATATCCTTTGACTTTTACCAAATATCACATGAACAGTGACAATACCTCTAACTGCTGTCTTCTCCCCATCACTCATCCCTTAAAGACATTCTCCATGGTGCTGCCACGGTGACCCATCTAGAGCTCCGATCTAACCACCTGATCAAAACTGTCTATGTCCCTCAGCATTTGACATATGTAATGGGCCTTCTTGATCTGACCCCTAATTCTCTTTCTTGTCTCTCTCCTTCTTCCAATTCAACCTCTACAAACAATTGTCTTCATTTTCTTCATCTTCTATCTTTATGTAGAATGACCTCCCCTCACTGTCCCACAATAGTCTTCCAAATCCATTTTCAGGTGTCACCTTCTCTATGAAGTCTTCCCTAATTCCTTCTCTGAAGATAGCATAAATTACTCTCAAATTTCTTGCCTGCTTACATCTCTATTCTGGCACATACTATGCTGTATGTGCTCATTGTTTTTATTTGTTTATCTCTTCCACTTGACTGTGGCTTCTGTGACGGTGGGAGACTTTTCTTTTCCTCTTTCCAACATATCTTTGCAGTTCCTGGTATGGTACCAGTCAGTAAAGAGTGCTTATCCAATGCTTCTTTTGTTGTTGAAATAAAGTGTTAAAACCACAGTAAAATACTGCTCTTATGCAATATTTAAAAACTGGAAATTCTAGCTTTATAAAATGAAAGTGACTGACTGGTGAAGAAGATCTGAAGGATGCTTACAAGCCTTTTATGTGCTTTTTTATTAGGTCTGAGTATCTCCTAATTCATTAATAATGAGGGAAAGGAAGAACACTGGCAGGTTTTTATCTCAAATCATAATTAAAACAGAATATTTTTTCCAAAAAATTCTCTGCGTAAAGCACCATTAGATTCTGTCTGTAAAAATCAGCATTCAGGAAATGACTTGGGTCTTGACCCAGTCCATAAATATGGGACGATGCTGCCGCTTGCCTGGGGAGTCCATTCACCACTCTCATGTATTTTCCCAGTAGAGAGTTGATTCATGTTACAGGTAGAAAAGAAAGTGTCTCCACATCTCAGTGTGTGCAGAACAGAGCTTGTCATCTGCCCTCTCAACCCTGCACTCCCTCCTGTGTTGCCTATTTTTGTTAATGCATCACCATTCTCCCCACCACCCAGGCTCAAAATCTCCCTGTTATCTTTCCTTTTCTCTCCCCCTCCCCTGTCCCCCAACAGCCAATTCTGCCTTCCTGTTACCTCTCACACCTGTCCCCTCCTCCAGTTCCCATAGCTGCTGCCCTAATTCAGATGCTTATTACCTCTTGCTTGGACTGCAGCAATAGCCTCCTGAATGGTCTCTGTGCCTCACTCAGATCTGTCTTACATAGCAGGTTAATCTGCCTGAAATAGAGCTTTCATCACGTCCTAACCCTGCTAAAAACTGTTCAGTGGTTCCTCTATTCCCTGCAGACAAAATCCACGTTCATTCAAGGTGTGGTCTTTGCACCATGATTTCTCATTACGCCTTTCATGCTCCCTATGCTTCAACTAAATCAAACTACTTTCTCTTTATTCACTCACTCATTCATTTATTTAATAGCTATTTATTGAACCACTGGGCGAGTCACTGAGGTTACAGAAACGAAAGGTCACATTTCTGATCTCAAGCAGCTTACAGGTTCTGGCCCTTCCCACCTCTGGGCTGTTAACCTTTCTGTCCCCATCACCTAGAATGCTCCCCCCTGCCCCCATCTACACCTACCCAGATTCTGCCCATGCTTCAATGCCTCTTTTCCCTTAATTCAAATATCACCTTCTTCCTGAAGCCTCCTTTTGCCAGATCTCTTTCTCTCTCCAAGCTGGAAGAAATCAATTCCTCCTCTCAAAGGTTATAGCACATCACCTGCATTCTCTGAAGGTTATGTCTCATTTTCTAATAAAAACTATATGTTCCTGAAAGAAGGATCTGTGTCAGTTTCTCCTCTGCTTCTGAAAGAACATTCAATAAAATTCTGTGCAAATACTAATTACTCAGTTAAATTTAGTTGAGTGAACCAATATCTCAGAGATGGACCATGTAAATGAGGCCTTTCTAAGTCTTAGATTTTAGAACTAGAAAATAGCCCTTTTCTGTTCTTTGCTCCTAATTGTCAAAAAGACTCTGGCTTTTTCACTACCCATGCTCTTTTTGTCCTGGGCATAATGCCCAATGCCATGTGGGTTGGAGGGTCAACGCAAAGGGCCGGCTAGGCTCCTAAAGAGGCCTCCTGACTTTGAATTCCTGGGGCTGTGTTGTTTCAAGCCACGTGGAAGCTCCATTCCTTGGTGACCTAGATTATTCAGGGTTTACTCCTCCCCCTTCTGGAGACATGGTAGGCTCAGTCATCTGGGGGTCTCTGCACCATTACTGGGTATCGGGCAAGACTGACTTAGAGCCAGAAGCTTGGATGCATAACAGGGTTTGGGCAGATGCTCCAGCCTTGTGTAGGAGGGCAAGGTGCCACGGCTGTGTGGCCAGAGCCAGAGGCTACAGTTGCTCCAGGACATTCCAGATCCTAGTGGGGCACACATGGGAATCACAGCCTGGGGGCAAATTTGTGGGTAACGAATGGGATGCTGGAAGTGAGTCCCCTCTACATCCAGGGCTCCCAAGAGGTTGGAGAACTTCATTGGCTCCTTCAGTAGCCCTCCACAGATGGAAAGCTCAGCTCATATCCCTTGACATTGGCTGATCCTCCCTGACCTGGCCCCACCTACTTTTCTTAATTTAGCGTCCAGCACATCTCTGGGGACAGCTTCTAGGCCCCTCACAACAGACTACTCTCAGCTACTCAAGCATACCCTGCTTGTTCGTGCCCCTGGGTCTTTGCCTAAACCTGATGCCCTACTACCTACCATCTGTTCATTCTCGGTCTGTTGAAACCCTCTGCCTCCAAAGCCCTATTAAAATGCCACATCTGTTGAGACTCATTTCTCAAGCACCACACTCAAATGCAACAATCCAGTTTTACCACTTATTTTATTGTGTTCTATCTTGTAGATAGATAGTTGTTGATAAGTCTGTTTCCTTAAAAGGATTATAAGATTCTTCAAAATAGCTACATTTTATTCAGATATGCACCCAAAAGCCTATCACAGCTCCCAGAACACAGAAGCCCTGTGGATATCTAAGAAATGTTTGTTAAATAGATATCCAAATAGAAACATTATCACGCTGTTCAATAGGATTAATATGCTTCCAGACAGTTTTTCTACCTTGTAGAAGGGTGAGGCAAATACCAATGCCTGTTTCCCCTGGAGCATCTCGCCCATGCCCTGGCCCTGAGGGTGTTTCCTGTCCTCTTTTGCGCAGTTCTAGGTCTGAGACCCAATTCTGTGAGTTGTTTCTCTCCCCTGATTCCCCCAGCTCATCTCTCCCTCTGACAGTTTGGGGCTCACCTATTTCCCATCACTAATTTCTTTGGACTGGGTAAGTAGTCGGCATCTAAGTAAAATGTAGCCTTGCTCTGAGAGAGAGTGAGGGCAGGCACCCAGGCGCTAGGGGAGGCAAGAACACCAAGACACTGCCCTCCACCCTCATTTATCTACCTTCCAATCACCTCCCTTGACTTGCACATTTTCAGAGTGCTCAGAGCCCTTGGTGTCCATGCAGTGTGAGGATATTTTACTTCTTCTTCTGTAGCTTCCATGGCCTCATGTGCATTTATCCCAATTCCAGCAAAACTGTGAATTTCTTGAGGGAGAGGATTGTGTCTTACAATATTCCTGTCTTACAATATCCATAGCACAATATCAAGTGTAAGTACCTATACAACGAACATTGTTGAATTTTACAAACCCAGTTTCCAGTCTGGGTGTCCTCATGAGTCATGAGCATCAAAGTGAAACACTATGGTCTGTAATTAAAATACCTTCACTGCAATTTTATCTATAATAACAAATAACTGGAAATAACTTAATGCCTAACAATGAGGTACAAGATTCAGTAAACGATGGTGTATCGCTGTGGTGGGATATCATGCAGTTATTAAAATGGTAATTATAATGTCAGTGGAGCGATATGAAAAATATGATAGACTGGTAAATGATGAAAGAAGATTAAAAAAATCATCTGAAACTATAATTGTAACTATCACTGTGGCCTACAACAAACCTGGGGAGGTGATATGCAAAGATGAAGTTGGTATTAATGCTGTAGGAATTTAAGTGATTTTTTTCTATGTCTTTGGGGTTGTGGTTATATTATCTTTTTACTAAAAATTAGGCATAAATATAATTAACATAAAAATATATAAACCATTTCACTTGAAGTATAGGGCCATTAGGAGTGAGAAGTCCATCTGGCAAAAGAATGGAAATGCAGAAAGGTGATTTTTGATTCATGCGAATGTCCTATTCCTATATACCTTATACTCTTCCCAAATGAATTTTGACGATGGTGATGACACTGATAGTGAGAAGAAAATATTTCTTTGACTGTTATCTTGAAGCCTGAAAATCAGTATGGAAACTGAAAATAATCATGAGGGCCTTATGAAAAATATGCCAACTCCAGTAAAGTCAAGAATCTCAGGGCAGAGGACTGGTCCCACCTGGGCACTGGCTGGTCCCTGCCTATGTGGTACATGGTGACAGAATGGACAGGAACATTGAAAGGCTGCATTCTAGTCTAGATTCGGTATTAAAGACCCATGACATTTTGGGAAAGTCACTTAACCTAAATAGGTAATTTCCTTCATCCAGCTGGTCAGTCAACCCCATCCAACAAAACCCAGTGAGTTTCTACTGGGTGGCAGCATTGAGCTCAGCGCTGGGCCATCCATGCTTTCTGCCAAGGCGAGTTCGCCGGGATAGTGGGAGGATAAAATGAAATAATGCACGTAGAGGCTGTGTGGGAAAGCTGCACAAAATAAATGTGAGCTGTTATTAAGAAGAACGTAGAAGTATAGCTGGTCTGGTTAGTTCTACAATGCTAACAGCTGATTCGGATCCCAACAAAATTGAGACAATCAGCTACTAACAAAGCTGGGAAAAACAAAGCCCTGATTAAAATGGGCTGCAGCTGACTTTTCCAAGCGTCCCAGCTGGCCTCATTCGTGTTCTCTCAGCAAACCGTTCTACCTCCAGCAGAGCACTGATCACCCTGCCTAGGGCACAGTTCTATCCTGTGCACCTGTCTCTTCTCCTAAACTGTCACCTCACCCTCAAGAGCTGCTTTAAAAAGATTTGTTAACTCTGGAGGCCGTGTGTGTGTGTGTGTGTGTGTGTGTGTGTGTGTGTGCATGTGTGTGTGTGTGCGCGCACGGGGGGGGGGGGGAGAGAGAGAGAGAGAGAGGGAGGGAGAGACAGAGGGAGAGAGAGAGAGAGAGAGGGAGAGACAGAGGGAGAGGGAGAGGACTTTCAATCTTGATGAGTAATTTCTGACTTAACACCAAAGATGGGCAGTGTTTCTCCTCTATCTACTTACCACTCTCTTGAAAGATACAAAATGCCTTTATAGGGAATTTTAAATGGACCGTGGCCATTTCCTGAATGTGGTTCCTCTTCTTGTTTGGAAAGAAATGAGATGAGTTAGTCTAATACTTCACTGAGGGAATGGGGAGAGGATATAAAGGAACAATCAGCAGAAAAGAAAAAGAAATTGACAAGAAACAATGGAAAGGCAAAATCCAAACTAATAGAGAATCTCGTTTGTAGATGAGGCACTGACCTGTCTCTTCACCTTCGTGTCCTCCCGCTCTGAAAAGTACTGCAATAGGGAGGTGGAGGTGGCGTCTGAGGTAAGGTGCTTAGTCCTTCCTTCCTGAAGACAGAGGGCTTAGAAACATTAGTCACAGCTAATGAGGTTTGATTTAATGAATCAATACCAACAATTCCAGTCCTTTCTTTATTGCTGAGTCACTTATTGGCATGTTGGTCATTTATAAACTTGTCATCTTCATTGCAACCCCATAGTTAGCATTGTGTAGGGGCAGAAACAGATGGGTACTGATTGCAGAATTTCAGTGCCTTCACAGTTCACCCATTGTGTGCTGGTGTTTAAAGTGTGCAAAGAGGTTCTCAGCCTCTATGACTAGCCAATAGAGACTTCAGGTATTTTTTAAAAATAAATTCCATATTGGGATAATAATACTATGCATAGAGCTCATAAACTGACAGCTTACTCTGTCCAGATAGAGTTTTGTCAAAATTTGTTCCTGTAAATTCTGTAGGGTCACAGAGCTATTAAGTTGTAGAGTGAGGATTCACTTCCTAAGCCTGGAACTGTGAACTCGATGGGAAATGATCATATTGATTAATTATCCAGTTGTCAGATATTGACTTAGCATATACCATAGGAAAGGTTCTAGGACAGTCATTAGGAGGGATATAAAAAGTTCTACAGTCTGATTCCACTTCTTACCAGACTTCAGGCTCATGTGGACACTCACTAAAGCAATGGATTAAGATACTAATTTGCCACCATCACTGTCACCAGCACTATTACCATCACCACCATAACTCTACCAGCATTACCAGCACCTCCACCAGCACCCTGGCCATCATCACCACCATCACTGATGACAAAAACATTTGTGAAACATCCGTTGTTTGCACACGGCCATGTGGCACTCTCAAAAGTGGCAGCTAGGTCAAAGCTGGGGCAAGCTGACGGATTAGGTGGTGGCTGAGTGAAGGTGATATGTGACAAATTCTCCTCTTAGCCTTAAGCAAACTGTAGGTTCCAGTCTCCCAGGATCTGTCAATCCAGGACAGAAGATCATGCCTGCAGAATGGAAAATGAGTATGGTTTACATCATGTTTTAGGAGGAGTTGATGACTGAGGCTTCAATCTCTCTTTCTGGGAGCTCATCTGTGCTGACTTCTCTCTTCTTGATCTAAGGCCCTACCACCCTGTTACAAAGGGTATTTTTACAAAGGGTACCCTATCACATCAGGCAGCACCTTACCTCTATGAAACTAGAAGAGATACTGAACACACCCAGGCAGCATTATCATGCCAACTATAACCGCTTGAATCACACACAAAATGGCAAATGCAGAGCCAGAGAGATAAAATGAGCCAGGGTCTACACTGGGAATTTATATATAAACAAATTTCATGTACACAGCTACACTATTCAGATGCATTTATATGCAGTACATTACCATAATCACAAAGTCAAATGAAAACATAAGTGTAACACCTTCTATAAGCCAAGGAATGTCTGAGGAGACTATCAGAAGCTAGGACAGAGGCCTGGAACAGACTCTGCCTCATAGCCTCAGAAGGAACCCAAACTGCCAACACCCTGACTTGAACTTCCAGCCTCCAGAACTATGGGACAATACATTTCTGCTTTTTAAGTCACCCAGTTTATCATCCTTTGCTGTGGCAGCTATAGGAAACTAGTACATTAGTCAAATCTCAGGATCAAACTACTTCCCACAGAACATCTGAGTGTAGCACAGTCCTAGCATTTAACACTCAACCGTAACTATTTGTTGACTGACCTACTGTGTGACTATTACTTGATGAATGGCACTATACTAGACTCTGTGATGTTACAAATGTAACATGATTTCACCGTTGAGACTCTTCTAGTCTTTGTGTGTGACAACACATAAAGTATATGTAACTACAAGGCAGGATGGAAAGGTGTGAAGCAGAGATTTAAAAAAATGAAAAGAAAGGAGTTATCACAGGGAAGGTCTTGTGGAGGAGGTGTCAGGTTGTGAAGTGACACAGGTAAAGGTTATCTCCTGCTGCTTGATAGCACAGGGGACCCCACTAGTAATCTGATGGCTCCTGCCTGTGTCACTTTGTTTAAGTGACCTTGGGGGTCAGAGCAGGTGCTCAGTCTGGGATCCTGGGATGCTGTTGATAGGCAGGAAGATGAGGTGAGAGAATCCCAGGCAGCCTCTATTTGTTACTTCCCCTTCTGGAGACGTCTCTGGTGCTGACATGAGATTATGAGAAAGCTGAGTGTCAGAGCAGACCTGGAGACTTCTTGCATACAGAGTGTGGAAGCCACACAGTATGCCCATCACTTGCTTTCTTTGCTGTAGTGAAAACTCCATTAGGGTCTGGGGCTAGGAGTGGAAAGTGGTATAGTCCACCACTGGCTCTCCATCTAGTGCTGAATCCCAGTGATGTTTGTCATCAGGGGTTTTGGAGATCCTCAAGAATCTGCCTTAGTCCATTTCCTAGTCTCAGAACCTTAAAATGCCCCAGGATGTGTACCTCTGGAATACGAGGTAGAATGTGACAAGAATCAGGAGGTGGGAAGGAAACTCATAGAAGCAGGGACAACAGTGCTCCAAGTTGGCTGGTGGGGGAAGAGAGGGAAGGGTTGGAGGAGGAGTCTCTCTTCCTTGTTTGCCAGACTTAGCCCCAGGGCTCAGAGCAAGGCCTGCCCTGCCCTCCAGGGCTGATAACTCAAGAAGCACAGGTTCAGAATATTAGTGAGGCGCCTGAGGCTGTCATTGTCATGAAGATGCCTTCTAGTTGATCCTCCAAAGGAGCCTGACACCTGCTCCCGGAAACCTTCCCTGATAATCTCCTGCAGAGCTCATGGCTCTACCCTGGCATTTAAAATTCTGCTTAGCATAATGTCATCCTGCTTTATATTTTAGTTAAATGTTGATTTCAACTCCCAGACATAAGTGCCCTGAGATTAGGAAACAGGTACAACAGTGAAATATAAAAGGATGAAAAAAATATAGCAGCAAATACTAATCAACAGATATCTTAGATGGATTAATTAATTACGAAGCAAAATAGACTAAACATTTTGAGAGATAAAGATAATAATTTCACAATGACATGTTTTAAGTAATAAAAAATATTACAATTTAAGATATGTAAAAAGCCTAAAAAAATAAAGCTTCAGAATATACAAGCTAAAAATTACGGAGGCACAAGAGGAAAAAAATAACAATCAGAATGGGAGATTTTAATGTACTTCTCTCAGTCATAAATACATGTTATAGAAAAACTGATAATGACAAATTTAAACCAGATAAAAAGTTGACCTAATGGATGGATATAGAACATTGCATCAAACTATTGCAGAAAATGTATTCCTTTCAGGCACATATATATTTATCAACTATTTCTGGACTTTAACTCAATCTCAAGAAATTTCATTGAATTGAAATCATTTTGGACATGATCTTCCATAAAAATGCAATTAAGCTAGAAATAAAAAAAAACAAAAGTTAGCAAGAATATTTTCATATGATTGGAAATTTAGACACACACTTCTAAATAATCAAAGAAGTACCCAAAAAGAAAGTTTAGTGTTAATCAGAACATATTTTGAACTAAACAATTGTGAAAATGCTATTTAAAATTCAAGACATACAGCCAGTAGTGTGCTGAAGCTGGCTTGTAAGAGCTTACAAGAGCCAACTGTTAAATATTCAGGGAATTTTCCAGCTGATTGTTAACCCACTAGTGGCTTGAAATCAGTCATGGTGGAGTACTTACAATGTGTATATGGAATTGGCATGCTACAAATTAAAACCTTTTCTTTTTTCTTTTTTCCTTTCTTTTCCTTTCCTTTCCTTTTTTCCCTGTCCCCCTTTATTCTTCCCTCCCACCCTCTCTCCTTCCCTCCCTTCCTTCCTACCTTTCTTTAGTTCCTTCTTTCTTTCTCTCTCTTTTGCTTGTTTGCTTGCTTTCTTTGTTTCTTTATCACAAGTTAGTTACCAGAACATCAAGAGATGCAGTTAAAACATTATATTGAGGGAAATTTATAGCCTCGAAAGGATGAATTACAAAAAAACAAAGGATAGAAATTCCAATTTCAGGAACTAGAAAAAACAAAACAGTATAAAAACAAAGAAAGTAGAAGAAAACAATTAAGAAGTAAATTGATGGAATAGAAAAATATTATACAAAATAGAAATATAATAAAGAAAACAAAATCAAAAGTCAGTTCTTCAAAAATATGAATGAAATTGACAAACTTATGGTGAGATTGATAAAAAATAAAGAAGAAATTCACAAAGAATACCAGGAGTGAAAAAGTAGACATTATCACTGACGCTGCACACATTGAGAAGGTAATAATAGGTTATATGAAAAACTTGATGCCGATGTATGAAAATAAATATAAAATGTATACATTCTTGGAGAAGAATTTAATATACAAAATCCTTCTCATGAAGAAATAAGAATCTTGAATTTTTCTTTAACTAGTAAAACAAAACCTTCTTATCCAGAACTCTCTAAGTCCAGATGATTTTACCAGTAAGTTCTATAAATTTTCAAGAGAGAAATATTTCCAACTTATACAGATTCCTTCAGACAATAGAATAAAAGAGCAAGTCTTTCATTATGCTTTATGACACCACCCATAATCTTGATTCTAACACTCAACTAAAGCAAAATGAGAAAGGAAGATTAGAGCCCAATCTCACTCATGAATGTAAATGCAAAACAAAAACTGTAATTAGTAAACTAAATCCAGCAATATGCATGAAAAATACACCATGACTAATTTGGGCTTATCTTGGGAATGCAAGATTAGTGTAACTTTGGAAAAGTGATTCATGTAATTCACCACATTAAAAGAAAAAAAAATGAGAAAAATGGTGTGACTATCACAGAGATGTGGAGAAAGTATTTGGTAAAAGTCAACATCCATTCATAATGAAACTCTTATCAAAACAGGAATAGAATAAAATTTCCTTAATTTTACAAAGGGTATCTACTGCAATTTTATTGCAAACATCACACTAAATGTTGAAACTTTGAGAGTTCTCATTTGGAAATTTGGAAGAAAAAAAGAATTCCCACTTATACTTCTTCTATTTAACCTTGTCCTGGAGTTCCCTGCCAGCTCATTAATACAATAAAAAGAAATAAAAGCTGTAACAACTGAAAAGTGGGGGAAAGTAACTGTCACTATTCACAGATGATATGATTATGCATAGAAAATCCAAAGGAACCCATGGAGAGATTATTATAATCATTATGAGGGTTTGACATGGTTATAGTATTCACATTCAATACTTAAACAATAAATCTAATTCATATACTCGAGTGACAAATTGCAAATGAAATAAAAGAGCTATCATTATAGTCGCATAAAACAAGATCATATCCTTGGGAATAGAGCTAAGAAAATATTTTTGTCCAAGATGTCTACTAAGAAAATTATAAAGTATTACTGAGAGACATTAAAAAAGAAAATGAAATAAGTGCAGAGATACACCAAGTTTATGAATCAGAATAGTCAGTTTTTTGAAAGATATCACTTGTTCTCAAATTGTTATAAATTTAATGCAAACCTGCAAAACTTCATGAATTTGTGTTTTTTTTTAACTTGGCAGGCTGATTTTAAAATTCAGATGGATATGCAAAGAGTTAATAAGAATATCCAAGACTCTCTTGAAGAAGAAGGAATCCACTGCCTTTCCTAGATATCAAGATAAGTGGGGAAAGCAAGGATTTTTCAGCAAATTGCTGAGGCAATTAGGTATCCACATGGAAAAAATAAAATTGGATTTTTACCTCATACTTTACTATAAAAGTTGATTTCAGTGGGTCGAGACTGTAGGTGGAAGGAAAATCGATAAGGAAAGATATTTTTATGATCTTGGGGTGAGGATTTCCTAAATAAGACACCAAAAAAACCCATGAAGTAGAAAGAAAAACATTTGTAAATTTTTTCTACATTAAAATCAAGGCATTCTCTTCAACAAATGGCAACATAAAAAAAGTATAAACCACAGCACAACACACATGACAAACAACAGACTGGTATCCAAAATATTTAAAGAATCCCCCCAAATCACTAAGAAAAGGCATAGAACCCATAGGAGGAATGGGTAAAATTCTTAGACACTTCACAAAAAAGAAATACCATTGCCATTAGGTATATGATTAATAATCAGTGAAATCAAATACGATCGCAGTGGGATTCCTTCCATACATACCCATTAGATGGAGAAAAGCTCATCAAGTCTGACAATGAAGAGATGACAGAACATTGGGAATTTTTCCTGACTGCTGATAAGAGTGTCGATGGGTGCACCTACCTGGAAATAAGTTATACATTATTTAACATAATGTAAATACCCAGAAGTATAACTCCTAGGTTTATACTCTTCCAAATTTTGTTCATATATACAGGTAACACAAGGATGTTCATAGCGGCACTGTTTGTGATAACCATCACTTTGATAAACCCAAATACTCATCAATAAAAGAACAGATAAATTACTTTGTAGTTTATTCACAGAACAGAATACAGCAATGACAGCGCTTTAACATATGCAGATACATGGATGAATCCCACAAGCCCACTGAAAGAACACAGAACAGTTTCATTTATATAAGCTTCAAAACTGGGAAGCAAAATTTTATTGTTTAGAGTTGCATACATGAGTGGTAAAACCATAGAAAAAGCCAAGGAAATATGATCATGAAAGTCAGTATGGTGGCCACCTCTAGGGAGAAAGAGCAAAGTTGTCATCAGGAAGGAGCCCATGGGATCTTCTATGATGCTGGCAGTGTTCCTTTTCTTGTCCTGGCTGGTGGATATATGGGTGTCCTTTTAATTTTTATTCATTTTTTTGTTAAGCGTATCTATGTGGCTTATGTGCTTCTCTGTCTGTGTACCCATACTGCATGACTTTTTAAAAATTGCACGGGGTGGAGAGAGATGATATAATCACCACTGGATGGTGGTTTCCACTTGTTGATAGGTGTGGAAGATCCTTGACCCACCGAAGTTGCTGAGGGGCCTGGCTATTCTTCCTGGTAAGGAGTACATGGAAGATGTAGGACTATCCACCTGGGAGCTAAGGACACCCAGAGTCTGAGTCAGACTTTGGAAGAGAACAACTTGAATAGGCATTTCCATTCCTTATTCCAGCTTCTCTTGAAATAGCTCTTGGCACCAAACCATTGTTTAACATAAACTGAGCACCACAAATGGGCCAGGCACTGTGTTAGGTGCTGGCATACAAAACTCACTAAGTCATGAGCTTAGTGAGGAGATGAAGGAGATCACCAATCACAGCAGGGTGCTGGCTAGTCTAAAGGTGGAGATGGAGTTAGGAGTTCGATGGGTCTTGGGTAGGGACACGTCCCAGAAGAGATGACACCTGAGGTCTGTTTCAGAGGACAGTTGCCAGACAAATGTGGAGTAGTGAAGAATAGTTCAGGAGAAGGGAGCAGCATGTGGGTAAGAAACAACAGCTGCATTCTAGAAACAACCAACAGCTCTGAATGTCTGGAGTGGTCTTGAGTGCTTCTGTATGGTTGAACTTGAAAGGAGGTTTACTATAGGAACCCCATCCTTTCCTAGCCTGCTGCAATTATGAGTTAAATAAATCTTTTCAGCTTTAAGAAAGTATTCCTAGAAGGGATATCCTTAAGGTACAAAAATCAATAGTAACATCAATGCATTTTTACGAAGAGCTACTATATGCAAAATAGGTGCTGGATGGGCAACTATGGGAGGCAGGATTATGGGAATAAGATACACAGTGTTTCTGTGGAGGCTCACAAATACGAAGATGACAATAATGCTTGACGTTTATGTAGCATTTGGCCACTTCAGAACTTTTTCACAAATATCTCGTTGGTTTTGGGTGGAGGGGGAGAGTAGCCCTGACAAGGGGCTTTGTCTATGATTGACACCATGTTCTATAGGGCATCCGCAGGACATCTCCGGTCATGGGCTGCTGATCCCTATTCTGGGATTTATTAGAGGATGGATGAAGATGAGACCCTTTGCGCTCCCTGTAGCATTAGCATGTGGTCTAGAATAAAGTGGCTTAGCCCTTCAGGGTTTGGTTTTTCGTTTGAATAGAATTGCTTTGAAGTCCTGAGCTGTAAGTTTTTCGTTTGTTTGTTTGTTTTAATAAAGGCCAGTTCAATAGAGTTGCTACCAATACAGCGCTGATAACAATAATAATCCAATGGTGTAATCCAGAGGCAGCCAGAAAAAAAGGACTACATAAGCTATTTCACCAGGATGTATGATACATCTGATAAGGGGTTAATATCCAAAATACATGAAGAATTTACACAACTTAATATACAAAAAAAACCCAGACAAACAACCCAATTAAAAAATGGGCAGAGGACTCGAACAGACATTTTTTCAAAGAAGACATACGGATGGCCAACAAGTACATAAAAAGATGCTTATCATCAGGGAAACACAAATCAAAGCCATAATGAGATATCACCTCACACCTGCCAGAGTGGCTGTTATCAAAAAGACAAGAAATGACAAGTGTTGATGAGGATGTGGAGAAAAGGGAACCCTCAATGCACTGTTGGTAGAAATGCAAAGTGGTGCGGTCACTATGGAAAACAGTATGGAAGTTTCCCCCAAAAATGAAAAATAGAAATACCATACAATCCGCTAATTCCATTTCTAGGTGTTTATCTGAAAAAAAAAAGAAAAAAGAAAAAACACTGATCTGAAGAGATATATGCACCTTATGTTCATTACAGCGTTATTTACAATAGCTGGGATAGGGGAACAGCCTAAGCGTGCATGGAGGAATGAATGTATAAAGAAGTGGTTATACATACAATGGAATGCTACTCAGCCAAAAAAAAGAATAAGATCTTGCCCTTTGTGACAACAGGGATGGACCTAAAGGGTATTATGCTGAGTGAAATAAGTCAGACAGAGGCAAATACCATATGATTTCACTTATATGTGGAATCTAAAAAATAAAACAAATGAACGAACAAAACAAAACAGAAACAGATTCATAGATATAGGAAAAAAGCCTGTTGGTTACCAGGGTGGGGAAGTATTGGGGGCATGAGCAAAATAGGTAAGGGAGATTAAGAGGCACAGATTTCCAGTTAGAAAGTAAATAAGTCACAGGGATGAAAAGTACAGCATAGGGAATATAGCCAAGAATATTGTAGTAACTCTGTATAGTGACAGATGGTAACTAGACTTATGGGATCATTTTATAACGTATAAAAATACCAAATCCCTATGATGGACACCTGAAACTATTAGGAATTGTGTGTCAATTACACTTCAATAAAAACAATAATCACAAAGCAAAACAAACAAAAAAAATACCCCATTATACTCACTAGAATGGCCATAATAAAAAGCAGAGATAATACCAAAGCGTTGCTGAGGACAAACTGGAACCCTCATATATTGCTGGTGGGACTGTAAAATGGTGCAGCCACTTTGGAGAACATCCTCAAAATGTTAAACTCAGAGTTCCCTTATGAGCCAGCATTTCTACTCCTAGCTATATAGCCAAGAGAAAGGAAAACACAGCCACACAAAAGCTTATACACTGAAGTTCATAACAGCGTTATTCATAATAGCCAAAAAGTGGAAACGACCCAAATGTTCATCAAATGATGCATGAATAAATTGTGGTAAATCCTTACAAAGGAATATTATTCAACAGTAAAAGGGAACGAAGTACTGATCCATGCTACAGTAGAGATGAACTTTGAAAACATTATGCTAAGTGAAAGAAGTTGGACATAAAAGGACACAAACTGTATGATTCCATTTCTACAAAATGTTCAGAATAGACACAAATCCATAGAAACATAAATAGATTAGGAGTTGCCTAGGGCTGGTGGGGAGCGCAGGTATGGGAAGCAGGTGGGGGAAATGGGGGGTTGCTGTTAGTGGCTACAGGATTTCTTTGTGGGGTGATGAAAATCTAAAATCGATTATGGTGATGTTGCACAACTGTGAATATACTTAAAACCATTAAATTGTGCACTTTAACTGCGTGAATTGGATGGTATGTTAATTACATCTAAATAAAGCTGTTCAAAACAACCACCACAACAGATATTCCACTAGGTTTACCCAGAAACAAAGGATGATCGAAGGTATGTAATGCCTCCTACTTGCAGCATGGCATCCTGAAAATAGCACTGAGTTTGGAGTAAGAAGATGCGGTTGGAGCATTGGTTCAATCACCACGTTTCTGTGTGTCTTTAGGCAAGTTATTGAACCTCTCTGAGCTTCAGTTTTCTCACCTGTAACATACGGGTGATAACCTCGCCCATCTCAGCGATATGGCATGAAATGAGATTAACGTCTGAAAGGCGTTTTCAATGAAAAATCAGTTTGCCCCAGACAAGGAAATTATTGTTGTTGCTGTTACTTTGCCCTTTTGTAGGATCTGCTTGGTAGGTCTATTGTCAGGCAGTGTTTATTTTTTTATTTTTTTGTCTCCTGCAAGGTAGCTCTATATTCTGTCTACCAAATAGCAAATTGCTACATTGTTTCTTTATTGTTTGACACTTAGGTTCTCAACCTAATAGTCTGTTTACTTAAATATTTCAGAGTCTCTTAGCATTTCAAAAGAGTATTTTTAAACATGAGCTATGAAAAAAACCAGAAGAGGAAATAGAGGCACAATTGCTCACTCTTCTAGGCTCTGCAGTTACCTATTGAATTATGCGCATATACAAGCAGAGAAAAAAAACAACATTCCCTTACAAATAGAAATATGAATTATCTATAAATTTACTGATCTGTGCCCAGCCTTGGTGGTTAATTTTACATACATAATTTCACCCCCACATGAAAGCCTGGCATGAAAATGATGGTTCCCAAGGAAAGCTTTTGTTATTCTGAACAGTGGTTCAGAAGAAGTTTCTGCTTCAATCTGATGGTCAGTCTTGTTATAAGACACATAGTGACAAGGGCCCCCGACAGCTTTGAGAACCGGAAACCAGGAGGTTCTAACTGACCTTGAATTCTAGATCTTGACTTCTTTGTCTCTTGTAATTTTACAACCCCGTTGCGGTTCGGTTCTAGAGGACATTTGATGAAAATGTTATTTTTGGGGAATACATAATTTCCTACATTAAAATTCAAAAACCCAAGAGGGCAGCTTAGACTTGTAACTGTGTGACGCGATTGGCCACTGGTGTCCAGCAAAATCTGAGCGAGAGAGAACGAGGGGAAGAGGCTGTACACCAAATGTGCCCCAGCCCTGAGAGGAGGGTGTCAGAGTCCCAGCCTCCAAACACACCACCTTGCCTGGTGCTCACCTGACTTCATCACCTCGTTTGTGGGAACCCACTGGCCAAGGGATATGTCATTTTCCAGGGCAGGGAACAACCCTGAAAAGGGGCTGTGGCCCAAATGTCAGGCATGGGGCAGACTGTCGGGAGAGGGGAGGGGGCGAGTTTCCTGCCTCTCTTGGCGCAGGCCTCAATTTGCTGTGATATGATTCAGAGAGCGTGCTGCCCAGGACACTGAATATAGTTGCAACTCTGAGTCAGCCTCAGGCCCTGCTTCCTCATGGCTTTCTAAGCTGTGTGGGGCTGCGTATCAGACATGGACACAAGTGTCTCACCAGGGCTCACTTGCTCCTCACATCAGATCGAGGTCTTCCTTAGGCCTGACCTCTGTGACTAATGCATGCTTTCAAAGAGACACTGGCCCAGTTGGCAGAAACCCAAAAGTCTGTTGTCTGGGAAGTCTGAGTAATGGAGAGTTCTCTCTGGTTAATTTAGATTAACAGGGCTTAGCTTAATCTATTCATAGAAGTTATCATCTATAGCATTTGTCTATTTCCCATTTTCAAGGGATTGAAATTTATTTACTGTTCACTTACTGTGTTTCTAGTGTGTAGGCTCATATCTTAAAGATGTTGAAAATCTAGTTGATAAACAATCTAAAACACGTGAAACAATTAAGAAGGCTTGATCATTAGGGAAACTGGGATTCAGAAAAAACAGCAGTGAGGAGATAGTTGCGGTCAGAGATGATTTTCTGGAAGAGGTGTGGTATCCCCTGGGCTTTGAAGGACCAGCAGGATTTACCTGGCCTTGAGGGAGAACAGGAAGAGCAGAGGAATGAGAACGAGAGCTAGTTAATACAAAATAAGAGAGAAAATAATTTAACCTTTCTTTGCCTGCTCAGAAGGCTCATAGGGGCTTTACGGGACTCCAGGATCCTTCTAGATCACAATGTGCAATATTGACTAATAGAGTATGCCAGCTGATGGGTGAGCCTCTAAGAGAGGAGAGTGCTGACAGCCTTCATTTCAGTTCCTGAGTCTCCTTTTGGAGACGTGAAAACTAGGATACGTTAAAAAGCAAATAAAAGAAGCTTTATTGTTGAGCTAGTGAAAGGACAGAGTATATGCATCCAGTTAGGGAACTAGCCTCTTGCCCCAGAGCCGTCCTCATTCACTTGGTAACCATGGGTCACACAGGAAATAGCTTCATGCCTTAGCCTGAAAAATGGAACTAATAACAGGTCCCCCTGTGTGTAAATAAAACTGCATCAGGGATAAGCACTGTGCATATTACTCCTCATGCTCTCTGGAAGACAAGATTAAAATAGGTTCACAGAATTATTATGATGATTACATATGCCTGGAGACTGGAGGTTGATTTTTCAATTCATTGATTTTATAAGTCATTTGTGGTGTTGGACTACAGAATCAGAAAGGCTTACTTGGCTTTGAACCCCAGATCAATCTCTCATTGCCTGCACCATCTTTCCTTCCTTCATTAAAGAAATACGTATTAACCTCTTATTATGTGTTCTGATAAGTTACCTATGGGTCTTGGGGTCTCAGTTTCCTCTTTCATAAGATAAAGACTAAAGTATAAATCTCTTAGGATTTTGATAACGTCTGGCATATGGAAGAACTTTAATTCATATCAGTTCTTTAATTAATGAGTGAGGGAGTTGAATAAGGCATGGTTACTCAAGGAGCTTAAAGCATGTAATAGGAGGGAAGACAGGGTAGTGGCAGATAACAACGCAAGGCAGAATGCAGCTAGTGTTAGAGATGGGATATGAATGAGTGGAGACTGTCTGGATGGACAAGATGGCCTTTACTAAACGGCCAGGCTCCTGGTCATTGAATGGGGAATGTGAATCCTGACCTGCTGTTGCAGTGAGTGGCCACCAAGCAAACGGGATGGTGTGAGGTGATTCGAGGAGGTGTCCCAAGTCATAACTCACTTTAGTTACCTCTTAGTTTAACATTGGCTTTGGGGGAAGCTGCATGCATGCCTCCATCTTTCCCTTTACTCGCGTATTCATCCATTGACAAAATGGTTATTACTCCCTTCCCTGTGCTGGGCGTTCTCCTAGCACTAGGGATACAACCAAAGAATTTACAGAAGAGTGGAGAAGAAAGACAAGTAAATGGACAGTTATAAAATCACTGCGAATGCTAAGATGGCCATTGCCTGACTACCTCCTGGGGGTGACACAAAACTGGATGTTGGCCCTGGATTCTCCATCTCTGGCTATGGTATCTTAGGGAGGAAAATAAACTCACTCAGTCTCCATGTCCCCTCTGCCCTCTAGTTCATTGGTTTGAGGTTCAACTGAAATCACATACTTAAAAGCTCTTTGGAATCTATATTATGCCACATACATGTGTATTTTCATATATTAACCATCAATGAATCCATCATCTTATATTATCCTACCAGATCTGACCATGATTTTAATTTTCTGTAATAAACAGTAGCAGATTTATTGTCTTTTTTTGTTTCTTGAGGTTGCTTCTTTTTGGTGTGAATCTCTGTAAATCCTTACGTACTAGCTCTTTCTGCTAGTGTAGTTGTATTCATGCCTGTGTGTCTGCGTCAGATGGGACTTTAGGAGGGACTAATAAGGTTTTAAACTGCCTTTGGAAAGGGGTGAGGGGACTGATAATTAATGAGGAAGAGACTAAGGCGTAAGGCTTAGAGAAGAGAGTCAAGCGTTATAGAAAGATCACAGTAAGAACACGGAGGGTGGGGCTTAGCAGTGTACGGGGGAACAGAGACACGAATAAAACCTAGAAGAATAGAATGAGTTGAGAGCAAAAGGCGGAGGAAGAGACAGGTGCAGCCATCCAGCTGGTGGAGGGGAGAAAAAGGTGCCTCCCATTTTAAACAGCTTACGTCCTCTAGCTGCAATATTTCTGCTGATGTCTGAATAGAGAGAAAAATGTGTGTGTATGTGTTTGTTAATAACAGTTATCTATTTATAGGCCTTAAATTATACACCATGAAAGCCTCTCTGAGACAAGATGTGTTATTTGGCTGCCAGAAGGAGAAGTTAAAGAAAAAAAAAAAACACCAGAAAGGGGAGGGGGTCTTCTAGATGTGTTTTTTTCCTTTTCTTCATCCTCTCCATCCCTTTTCTTATGGTTAATGACAACTGTCAACTCTGTTTGGGAGCCAAACTCCAAAGAGGTGAAGAGGAGATTATTAAGGTCTTCCTCCAGGAGAAGGGGCTCCATGGCTTCCTGAGAATGACGTGACACCCAAATCACATCCTTTTCCAGCAGAATCCAAAGGGGAATTAGACAGCATCATTCCTAAGATCTTCATATTTCACAGGATGAGACTGAGGCCCAGAGAGCTTGTCCTGCCCAAGGCCTCCCTGCAAGCTGGGACAGAAGAATGTTTGTTAGTTCATTCCAGGGCTCTCTCTACTAGGACGCCCATCCAGCCCTTGTTCCTTTATCAACTCCAGTTTTCTCACTCATCTATGAAAAGAGAAGGCTTGGTGTCCTTTTTCCTCTGACTTCATCTTTCCAGAGAACTGTTGGAATCCCCTAATGACCTCAAGATGTCCTTCAGGTAATGTAACGTCCACACTTGGTTCTAAGTTCACAGTCACAAGAGGGTGGTTAAGAGCATAGCTTTTGGCATATTCCAGTTACTGTGTGACTTCAGGTAGGTCACTCAATCTTAATACCACCGTTTCCTTATCAGTAAAATGAGGATAACAACAGAACTTCTTTTCATGGGACTGCTGTGGAGGTTGAGTGAGGAAATACATGTAAAGCACTTAGCAAAGAGGTAGATACTCAATTTTTTTTAGTAGTGTCGTGATTTCCTAATGGGTTGGAGGAGTTAAGATTCCAAGATAAGAGCTTTGATGTGAACCTCAAATACAGTGACCACCCCTCTGAAAGGATCTTCCCGTTCAGGCTGATGATGGAGATGATGCCAGCAGTAGCCTGCCAAGTCATCTACAGATAGTCTTATTAAGGACGTCACGATAAGGAAGAAGGATGATGGGGGCAGTGGTGGGAGGGAAGTGGGCAGAGGCAGTCCGTGAGTATTAGAGCCCGGGCCTCTTCATTTGAGAGGAAAGAACCCATGTCTTCTGTCTTCCTTCTTTCTTTACTGGCCTTCGGGATGTCAACTTGAGGGTGAGGAGGAGAGACCTCTGGGGGGGTCAAGGTAAGAAGTCACTTGCCAAGTTCTGTAGTCTGAAATATCTTCTTCATCTCACATACTAGCCCTCCAGCTTCCACCCATATGAAGTTTGGCTTATGTTCCACTTCTCAATCATCTTTTGCTACATTTCTTTTATGAAATACTTATGACTATTATTTTATTGGATTCAATGACTCTTCTGTGATTTGAGAGCAGATTATGATTGCCATTGGCAGAGAAGTCAGATGTCTCGCCCAAGATCCTGTGTTTGGTCATTGTTCTCCTTAGTCCTAAGGGGGGAGGGGCTGCTCTTCCCACTACAACACCTGATGGTCCTTGACAAAAACTTCACACTTTCTTCTGCTCTCATATACATTCAGATGCACATGCACCCATACTTTTAAAAATCATCAAAGCATTTCATATTAAGAATTTCTGGCTCAGGGTTAAGCTGAACAATACATTCTTTTCTTTCCTTTCCCCTTAGGGGAATATAGGCCCTGAAACCTGAGTCTGAGAAGATCTATGAAGGGAGGTATAAATGAAACTTACTATTAAAATCTAGCTCTAAGCAAAACATTCCATTCTGATATCTCTTGTAAACAATCCAAGGAAGGGGTTATTGTCTTATATATTTTATCTCCTATAATACTTGTGACGGGGCTCTGAATTTAGCAGGGTTTCAACAAGTGAGTTCTTCAGGTGGGAAGTCAGGTAGGGAGTCTTCCTGGGAGGTCTCCGGTGCTGATATGCTCAGGAATGGTTACTCACCGATCCTATAACTCCATGTGAGTAAGACACGTTACAGACACTATCCCTAATTCTTAAAATAACCCCAAAAGGTAGGGATTGTTCCTATTTTACAGTTAGGGAAACGGAGGCTCAGAAAATCGGCTCAATTCACCAAGTCAGTATGAGGCAGTGTCGGAATCTAGAGTTCCCTAGTTCTGTGTGGCTTCAGCCACCAGGCCGCCGCCCCTCATCACATTGGGTTCAACGCCGTACCTGGAGTTTCTCTGCATTGGCAGGGTCATTCTTTGTGTGTGTGTCAGGGTGTGTGCAAAGGGCCCTGGCTGAGAGTCCCTTCTGCAGCCTCAGTAGGGGTGCCATTGGCAGGCTGAGAGCTCGGTGGGGCCTGCGTGGGCGCCCCTGTTTGGAGAACTTGAAAAGTGGGAGGGGGAATCTTCCGTTACTAAGCAAGGACCTAGGAGCTGTTGTCAAGGAAGAATCCCAGGCCTTCCATAAAAGGAAGGTCTCCCTTCCCCTGCTGGCAGGGGAAGTGCTGCCTCAAGCAGTGAGTCTGACAATTTCCCCAGCCCACCTGCACATGGGCAGCTCTGGAAAGGAGGCCCAGGGAGTGGGGGTGGGGGAAGTGACCTGGAACAAGTAGGTGGGACCTTTGCTTGAAGGAGTCTGGCGGAGAGCAGCAGGGGAGGCAGCCCTCAGCAAAGCATGAGAGCTGAGGCCCTCAGCTGAGCCATGTGACCACTCTCCTGCCTTCCAATCTTGTCCCCTTTGATCTGTCCTCCATGATCTACCTGGGAGATTTTCCCACCATGCTATAATTCTGCCTAAATGTCCTTCAGGGTTCCCATCATCGCTGGATAAAAGCCAGCTTATTTTGCCTGACCGGAGAGGGCTTTTTCCTGACCTGCCCTTTGCCTGCTTTACCGGCCCTTCATACCAGTACCTCTTTGCCCAGTCCCAAGTGCTTGTCTGCCTCAAGCAGAGCAGTGTTTCCTGTGCCTCTGTGCTTTCACACGTGCTATTTCCGGTCTGGTGTACCCTCTCCTCACACACACCAAAACCCTTGCCGTCAGGGAAGTCACATTCAGACCTTCAGCACAGGCATCTCATGCCAACACCAGGGCCATTGCTCTCAGCAGTTTGTCAGTTATGACACCATGCTTGGCATTACCACCTCATTTCTGAGACCCCGGCCCACCACAGCGTGAGGACGGGGAAGAGCTAGACTTCGAAGACCGTGCTGGAACAGGCATGTTCCCAGTTTAGACTGTGCCTCTCTCCACTCCAAAACTGCTGATGGGAAGTGCCAGGTACCAGGGTGGCATCCCTCAACCTCCTTCTGTCATGGCTCCCCATCTTTTTGCTGTGTCTTCACATGGCTGAAGGAAACAAGGGAGCTCTCTGAGGTCGCATTTATTTATTTATTTAAAGATTTTATTTATTCATTGACAGAGAGAGAGAGAGAGACAGCCAGTGAGAGAGGGAACACCAGCAGGGGGAGTGGGAGAGGAAGAAGCAGGCTCCCAGCGGAGCATGGAGCCTGATGTGGGGCTTCATCCCAGGACTCTGGGATCACGCCCTGAGCCGAAGGCAGATGCTTAACGACTGAACCACCCAGGCGCCCCATGGGGTCTCCTTTGTACGGGCCCCAATCCCACTCATGAGGGCTCCACCCTTGTGACCTAATCACCTCCCAAAGGCCCCCGCACCAAAGACCACCACTTTAGGTGTTAGGATTTAACAACTGAATTGGGTGGGGGGGGGCCCAGAGATAGTCTATAGCACCCCTTACCTCACCTCACCCTGCAGCTCTTAGGGAGAGTGGAGGATATGAGATTTAAATCAAGTTTGAGATCCAAGTTTAAAGCACCAGTGATTTTTTTAAACCTGAGAATGATGAAGCCCAGCCCACAATGTTACTGAAGGGAAGAGAAAAGGAGGTTGGGAGGCAGTTTATATCCGGCAGGGTTGAGACTTCCCCCAGCTGCCTCCATCTGATTCTCTTTCCTGATTTTGACCAACACGCAGTTCCTCTGTCCCTTCCACCCTCTCCCAAATGCACATGGAGAGCCGTTCTCCCCGGGGGTGTGTAAATAGCACACATACTTGCGGAGCTGGTGAGTCATCTCAAGCTTTCACCGTAGGTTTCCCTTTACAGACAGCCAGGGAACACCTGTGCGGACTGAAGGGTCTTCATTATGTCAGGACATCCTCTCAGCCGCCGACGTGTGTTTTAGTATGCCCGTGTTTGCCAATGAGGCTGAGAGTTACACTGTTTGCCCAAAGTCACAAAGCTAGCAATTCTGAGGCATTCAGTCAAAGCCACATCTGGTTCTCAAGTCCACGCTCTTTCTCCTACACCACTGCTGAATTCAGCTCAAAAGAAGTATTTATTAAGCACCCACTGTGTACCAGGCAGAAAACAGAGATGAACGCCTAGTTCTTGCCTTGCTGCAGCTCATGCTATGCTGGGGGAGCCATACCACGGAGAAGTTGTTCAGGGTGGTGCGGCAAAGGCGGGGGCGGGGTGCCGGTATGCTTTGGGGGCATTGAGAGCACAGAGGAGGGACTCTTAAACCTATCAAGAAAGGGCGATGCTTGAATAAACAGCTGGGTTTAACCTGTGAGCTGACCCAGATGAGGGGCATGGGGAACGGGAGGAGATGCTTTGCACTAGAGGACGACCGACGAGTCCAGGGGGGTCTCCCCACAGGTGCAGACCGGGTGGCTTGGTTGTAGTTTCACCTTCCCCCTCCTGCTCTGAGGACATTTTTTTATTTTATTTGTTTGCTCTTGAGTCTCAATCTGTGTCCATGGTGGGTATTTTTATTTTTTAAGCTCTATCTTAAAGTAAGGAACAGAGCACCTTGTCCAGAAAGAATTTAAAGTGCTAAGACCGGGTGCAGGTGGGGAAGGCTTATTTTAAGGGGCAAAAAGCACATTTCCCAGATCCTAGCAATTATAGCACATAGACGAGTACCCACTGTGCCTGCCCTAAGGCTGGTTCTGCAAGGTGTCATGGGAGAGACACACATGATCACGGTCATAAGATGGTGTTAAAGCTAATGCGACCGAATGAAGGAAGAGGCGGGCATGTCTCTTTAGCAAAAGCATTATATAGTCCAAGGTTGGATTTACTCAGTGATGTTCGGGTTTTATAGCTACCAACTTACAGCTATAAAAAAGGGTTTACTTTTGATATTCCTGCTGGAAAGTAACTTTTTTATTAAAAGGCTGAATTTCTCCAGTCTTTAACCTGTCTTTGCCATTGAAACAATTGTTCTTTTGATACACTTTCTGAACTCAAGCTTTCTTTTTTTTTTTTTAAAGATTTTATTTATTTATTTGACAGAAAGACAGCCAGTGAGAGAGGGAACACAAACAGGGGGAGTGGGAGAGGAGGAAGCAGGCTTCTCAGTGGAAGAGCCCGATGTGGGGCTCGATCCCAGGACCCTGGGATCAGGCCCCGAGCCGAAGGCTTAATGACTGAGCCCCCCAGGCGCCCCAGAACTCAAGTTTTCTTAACTGCACAGATAAAATACCATAACTGAAGAGACCTTATGGGATAGAGCCCAATCCTGGAAGAGCCTACAAATTCACTGAGAAGACAACATACACATGAAACACTTAAAATTGCCTAACATTGTGCATTAAGTGCTATGGCATAAAACCACTTTTACTCTAATCACCCAGGCTCTGTATGCCCATATGTGTGAATATGGTGCTTCCTGCAAGCAGGGTACAGGTGGACCAGCAGTCCGTGCTACTGCTATTAACCAGGAAGCCATCCTGGCATAGCCTGTCTGGGACCCTTCCTCTGTCAGGGTCACCTCTGAGGTACCCACTTCCCTGGGTGGGAACAGGCTGCCCTGTAAGGCAGGGAAGCTCACTGGTGTGGGTGGAGGGGAAACAGGTGGGATGGAGGCAGAATACCCATAGTGCTCCCTCCACAGAACACGATGATGCCTGTGACTGATGCCCTGGGGACGGCTAACATGGCGGCCAGCGTGGGGCTGAGACAAGGGGATGATGAGTGTGACCACAGTGAGGAAGCAAATACAATTGCTTTGGGGAACACATTATTATCAAATATCACTCTCCCTTTTTTTTTTTTTTTTTTTGGTGTCTGCCTCTCTTGCAGTCTCAGTAAACTGTCTTTCTTCCTCCGGCTGCTCCAGTTTCTTTGTGTATTTCTGTCTTTCTTGACTTAGTCCATCAAGGGGTCTTTCTTCTCCCTGATTCCTCAGTGATCACCTATCTTTGATCCCTCCGGTCTAGTGTGTCTCTCCCTCTGCTTCTGTTGCCTTTATCTTTCCCCCCTTGTATAGTTTTCAAATATTGGCTAATAATTTCAGGCCTTACTGCAAAAGAAGGACATATGTTGCGAAATTTTGGGCAAAAATTTCTATCAAGATTACTCATAATTACCTAAGCCTTCTATCTATGAGAATTTCTCTTGGACACCTCCAACTTTGACTCACCTCTTTAAATCCCTTCCTGGGCCACCTGGGATGGTCAAGGAAACATTCAAATGTCTGGCCCTGACTATGCACTTTCTCCCCAGATGGTCTCCTGTGTCACCCCGGGTCCTGCATGCGTCTCTTGCTGACATGGATTAAATGTCCTCTCTTTTCTCTCCCCTTTTTCCTGCCTATCTTTCTGCCATTGCCCTCTACGTCTGTGTCCATGAGGCATCAAGTTCCTGGACCAGCTGTCCAAAGCCAGTCTTACAATGTGGTCGGCACCTGCTGCTATCTCATATCTCCTGGTGATTCTTCCTCAGAAACATCAGCCACGCCCACAGGAGCAAAGCCTCATGCCTGATTTCCAAACAGGCCTCATCATGAGACTCAGAGGGAATGTCTGAAACCGAGATTTTGGGGCTCTGCACCGGCCTAAGGAATCTAATGTTAATGCCACTGTGAAGAAACCTGACCTGGTTTAAGGCCACCAGGACCTGGGTGGGAGGGGGCGCAGGAGTTGGGGAGAGGGTTAGGAGATGGTTTGCAGCACTATGTGAAGTCATTTCCTTCCACATCTACCCCTCCCGGCACCAGGTTAAAGTTAATTCTGGAGCTGGGGCAGTCAGAGACCTGCACCCAAGCCCAGCTGAATGGTTCATGAGATCTGAATCAGCCGGAAGCAACTGCTCTGGTCCCCAGGACCCATGTCTCAGTTCCACCTGGCATCACCAATTATCTGAGCCTCTGACATAGGTTTTGTTTTTTTTTTATTCCCTTGAAATAGGGCTATAATTAAATCCCAAATTGTGCTGGAGACTTTATAGTCATGGCAAAAGCAGAACACAATGTCTGCAGACAAAAAAAAAAACACCCCTCTTTCAATAAAAATTAATTATTCGTAGCTCGTGTCCCAGTCCTGGCAGTGATGTGGGGAATGCATATGAAGGCACAGGGACGACTGGCTGGAGGCACTGGAGGACAGCTCCTCACCCTCCCCTGGCTCTGCCTCTGCCCTGCAGCCCCCATCGCCACTCATGCAAAACCCCCCTGCACCTCCCTCCTACCCTTGGAGTCACTGCTTCTTCTCTGCAGCCTTGTGGGTCGCTGGGATTTCTTTTTCCCCCTTCAGGGTTGAGAAATTGAAAGCAGCCATAGACAGGGCTGGGAGAGGTGAGAGAGAGATAAACACAAAAGGAGAGTGAGAACCTGTGATCTGTCATTCCCATTCAATCTCTTTTTCTTTCAAGAGGAAAAATTCTCACTGACAGGGAATATAAGAATTCTGCTGGCAGCGTGTGCCTTATGCTTCCCGCCACAGGGGGTGCGGGCTCTAGCACCCGGCTCCCACGTGAGCTGTGGGGGAAGGTGAGTGAGCCGAGCCGGTGCCTGCCTGCTACAGACCGGGTCCTGGGACATGGCCTTTCCTCATGTTCAGAGCATGAGTCCAAATGTGCCATTGATTAGGAACAGGATTCTAACATGCACAAGCCTCCTGGGGACGAAGTACAGTGAAAAACCAGAGAGACAAGGACACGAAGCGGGCGGGGGGGGGGAGGATGGGGGGAGGGGGTCCTACCCTNAGCCAAAGCAGGCATAGAGCAGGGTTGGATACCTTGTGATTTCTCTAAGGAGGGTGTGGAGGTAGTGACAGAGGACTGGGAACCTGACATCAGTTGCCTTATTAGTATCTAGGGTTTCTTCCTGCTTTAGATTAGGTCTTCACCATCCACTCTGCCCAGAGGAGGGTCCCACCAGGCTTCCCTGGAACCCAGAATCAGAGTGCCCAGGGCTGTGCATCACCTAAATGTGCTGAGTGGCAGGGAGGGGAAGGGGCTTCCTCAGCAGGGCACAGCAGTGGGAGGCAGCCATGGGGTCAGCGCTCAGACACTGCTGGGTGCCCGTGAGTGACAGCTTACTTGGGGCATGTTCACTCAGTGCTCTGTAAATGGCAGATCCAAACTGAAACCATAGAAACCTTTGGGAGCAAAGGTACAATGTGCGAACCATCTCTGGCTTAGCAAGGGTTATAGGCAGATAACTGATGCTGTAGAAAGAAACATGCAGAGGCTGTGGAAGGGCTGGTGGGATGTTACTGGCGATACTGTTGGATGTGGGGATGACCACAGTTGTCCTCCAACCCCAAGTTCTCCAAGATACTCCCAGAAACTCATGCCTTGTGTAGAAGATTGAATGGTATGTTCCCCAAGTCCAAGATTTGGTGATTCTGTTGAGACAGCCAGATTCTTCCTGTGTTGTGGGGATTGCAGGGTCTCATGAAGACCAGCACACCTCTATTTCCCAGTGATGAGACTCCATCTCCTCTCATAACGTGGCGCGCACTCGCTTCACTATGGGTGGGTAAAGCCTAGGCATTAAAGGTCTGCCATGTTCCATTTCTTTTAGGGAAAATTCTCCCCTTCTGCACCACCCCTCACCCAGCTTCCTTGCCCATTTTCGAAAGCTTATCAAAAGCCCAGATTTCTTGACCTGGGAAGAGGGGAATCCTTGTTTTAACTCAGGTGGCTAAGAACTCTGTCAATTCTCCCTGATCCTGGGCATTAAACAATGACTGCCACTCTTTCCACCAAGAGTCAAAACTGTATCGCAGGTCCCAGCCAGGGCAGTAAGACAAGAAAATAAAGTACAAGGGCTGAAAAGGAAGAAATAAAGCTATCACTAATTATAGATGGCATAATAACGTATGTAGAAAATCCAAAAAAATCTACAAATAAACTATCTGAATTAATAAGTAAAACTACCAAGAAGGCTGGACTCAGGATCAATACAAAATTATTTATATTTTATAAATGTGCAACACACTTTTAAACTGAAATATATTTAACAGTTATAGTTTAAAAGTGTCAAAAATGTAAAATACCTATGAATAAATCACACAAAGTTGTGCAATTCCACCACACTGCAGACCATAAAACATTGCTGAGACAAGCTAATACTCAACAAATGAAGGAATATACGCCATGTTAATGTACTGACATATTGTAAAGGTTTAAATTCTCTCTAAATGGATCTATAGATTCAACATAATAAAAATTCTAGCAAGTGCGTGCGTGTATGTGTAAACTGGAAAGCTGTTTCTAAAATTTATATAGCTATGTGAAAGGTTGAGGAAAGCAAGACATTCTCAAAGAACAAAGCTGGAGCCCTCATATGACTGCCTATTGAGGCTTATTATAAAGTAATAGTAATTCAGACGATGTGGTATTGACACAAAGATAAACAAATACACAAATAGAACAGGATAGAGCCCAGAAATAGACCACGCATGGGAGGTCACATGGTTTATGAGAGTGGGGAGAAGGTATTCCTTGCAGTGAATGGTGTTAGCTTGATTGGATATCTAATGGGAAAAATGGGGGCACCTGGGTGGCTCAGTCGGTTAAGCTTCCAACTCCTGATTTCTGCTCAGGTCATGATCCCAGGGTTCCTGGGATTGAGCCCTCGTCAGGCTCCCCCGCTCAACAAGGAGTCTGCTTTTCTGCCTCTCTCCCTCTCCTTCTGCCCTACCCCCACCCCCGCTCATGCTCTCTCTCTCTCTAATAAATAAATAAATCTTTTTAAAAAATGAGAAAAATTAATCTTATCTTACTCTACACCATACCCCAAAATCAATTCCAGATGGACTGTAGATCTAAATGTGAAAGTAAAATTACAAAACATTTAAAAGAAAACATAGGAACGTATCTGCATAAGCATGGCACAGGGAAGAATTTGTTAGAAAATGAACACATCATAAAGGGGAAATACCATAAATTGGAATTCATAAAAATTAAGACCTGTTTATCAATATCAAAAATACTATTAAGAGAAAGAAAATACAAAGCACAGTGTGAGAACATATTTACAATATATTTTTGTATCTTTTCTATATCTAAAATTTACAAAAGACCCCTAAAAATCAATAATAAAAGAAGACAGAAAAAAAATTGGTAAAAGACATGAATAGTATTTTTAAGGACGTCCAATTGGCCCATAATCATTAAAAAAAGGGGTGTAGCCTCAGTAGTCACCAGGGGAAAGCACAATAAAATTCCACGTTATACCACCAGAATGGCTACAATTAAAAATCTTGCACCATTAAGTATTGTGAGTATGTGGAGCCACTGGGCTTTCAAACACTGCAGGTGGTAGCATACATTTATATGACTGCTTGTAAAACTCTTTACTAGAATCTACTAAAGCTGAACACGATACACTTTATAACACAGCAATTCACTTCTAGGAATATACCCAACAAAATACAACCCGATGGGCACCAAGAGACATGTATAAGAAAGGTGGTAACATTCCCAAACTAGAAACAAATGGCCATAGCAGTAGAATGGATAAGTATGGTTATGTTGTTACGTGCGTACGATGGGCTAGTATTCAAACTTTTGCTACTCACAACAAATGAATGCATCCCAGACTTCATATTTAGCAAAAGAAGCCAGGCACAAAAGAAATATATACTATGTGGTTCCATTTATACAAAGTAAAAACAGGCGAATTTAACCTGTGCTATTAGAAGTCAGGAGAGGGGTTACCAAGCAGGGTTGGAGTGGGGCGTCTGTGGTGCTGGGAAGCTCTGTTTATCCATCCAGGTGCTGCTTATTCAGGTGGGGCCTCTTCGTGGAAATTCGTTGAGCTTGGCTCATGACTTGTATACTTTTCTGTAAGTATGTTGTGATTTGATAAAAAGTTTATCGAAAAACTAGAGAACTACTGAGGGAAATCCTCAGAGGAGCACAGTCCTCCCATGTAGGGAAAAGAAACAATAAAGAGACTGAAGGTCGAGGAGGTCAGAGATTCGGGCTGGCATTACAGGGCAGAAAGGTGGCCCCCACATGGGTGCGACCTGAAGATAGGCCTCACATTGAGGTCGCAGTGCCAGACATCCCAGCACCAAAAATACATCCACTTCTTTGAACTTTTAAGAATCCCCTGGAAGGCTTAGACTTTATGCCCTGCCATCAGCTAAGACATTAAGGGGATTTACTGACTGTCAGCCTTGAAAGCCCAAGCTTCCCGGACATAGATGAGGCCCTGGGACGTCCAAGCCCAGGAAGGGGGACTGTATGTGTGAAGGGGAGGCCGACGTGTCCAGACTCACGTTCTATCATCCACTCAGTGTGGCCCCTTACTGTGGCCTTCCAAATCTGTCATTTCATTTCTTTGCATTCGATAAATAATTACAGAGAAGCTACTGTGTGTTGCCATTGCAGCAAATCACAGGTATGAACAAGGCGGGGTTGCCTTTGCCCTCGGAGTGTACAGTCTGCTGTATGGGCACACGAAGCTGAATCCCTAGCAGGTGGATTGGCGGACGGCTCGGCATGTCCAGAGCTGAGCTGGGCTTCAGCTCCCAGTCCTCTGAGCCTGCACCTAACAAGGGACCTGCGGGGGACTGGCTGGAACCCCTCCCCCAGCACATTGTTCAAGGGGAACAGGTTTGATCTTCTCAGGGCGCAACTCGGAACATGAAAGGTTACTTCGAAATGGCTGAGGAGATGCGGGCACATCCTATCTGCAAATGGATTGTAGCCAACAGTATGAAATTTCCATAATCTCACTTTATGTCATAATTACAGCGTACTTGGTCTTTACTGTCATCAGCCAAAAGGGGTTTTTATCAGCATATTTGTCATTGTAAATGTTATGTGTGTAATATGGAAATTTGTCACTGAAGCAACAGAAGGAAGAGCAATCACACTCAGGAGAGACACATTACCTGTGCTGAAACACAGCACACAGCACTTAGGATGGGAAGGCTAACCCACAGACCCGGGACCGCAGAGTGCCTGCCCTCAGCGAGGCTTTCGCGGCCACGTTGGAGCCTGCTGCCAACACTGCCTCTGAATTTGTCCTCTTAGAAATTGAAGAGAGCCCAATTATCAGGGAGGAATTTCATCAAAGTAACCAGATCACACTGTGCACGTGTAGAATTCACACTTAACCACTAACATATTTGGTTCCATTTTATTTATAATACGCGTAAAGTTCTTATGTTCTAATTAATAAAACCTAATCATCCTTTCGTTAGAAAGCAATTCTGTGGATTTTTTCTGTAAGAAGACAAGTGTGAGATCTTTGTTTCAACAAGCCGTGTGTCCCAGACCCCTACAATTAGTGCAGGATGCAAGGAGCTTCGGCACAGCCCTGTCACCACGTCCCCCCCTAAGCTGGTTCCACAGCATCCCTGAGCTGAGCTGACCGCTCATTAGGCTCGGCACATTCTTTGATCTTAGTTTGAGGCACTCTGTCAACTATCATTTCTCCCATAAATGTTTAATGAGCTCCTTCCCCGTGTCGTGGCATCCTGCCTCGGCCCACTTCACCGGGGGCCATCTTCCCGTGCCACCCCACTGCCCACGTGAGGGCGATCTCCAAGCAATCCTGACCCTGGCCTCTCCTTTCAGACTTGTGCTCCCGGCAATGTGCATTCTGGATTGGGCGCACGGAGGAGCGGTGCTCTCTCATTCACCAGCTCTGCTCTTCCTAATACATCACACTGATTCTCATCAGCATGGTGCCGTGCCAATAGCCCCTCAGTCCATGTTTTCTGGTATGTTTTTGTAGTAGTCAGATCTGGACACAGCTGCTTTTACTACGACTGTGCATTAGTAATGTGTGCTCATCCATGAGAGACTATGGACTCTGGGAAAAAAACTGAGGGCTTCAGAGGGGAGGCGGGGGGGGGATGGGATAGGTTGGTGATGGGTAGTAAGGAGGGCACGTATTGCATGGTGCGCTGGGTGTTATATGCAAATAATGAATCATGGAACACTACATCAAAAACTAAGGATATACTGTATGGTGACTAACATAACATAATAAAAAATTATTATAAAAAAATAATGTGTGTTCATGCCTTTCTTGGCAGTGTGGGCAGGCTGTCCTCTCCCTTGTAATTCATGCCCTGTCTAGTTGAGACCTTGCTCTGGGGGAGTAGTACAAAGGCCATAGGCCCTGCACATTGTTAAATTGGTACCTTACAAGGGCACACTGTATTCCGGACAACACGTCTAGATTTGCATGGAGAGTCCACAGCCTGTAATTCAAAGATCACAACAATGTCATTTCTATTAACACCCCCTGAGGAGTTTAATTGCCAAGCCTCAGGAGGCAGCTGGGGCAGGTGAGGTGCTTGGGGGGTTTCCTAAACTATCTTGGCTTTTTTTTCTGAGACAAAGAATCCCGAGATGACTCAAAGATCGGTGCAACGAGGAATGCAAAGAGATAGGGCTGTGTGCCACTGACAGGGGAAAACAGAAAAAACTCATGGAAGTGGAGTGAACCTTCCCCAGATTTCTGAGAAGAGGCCTAACGCATGGCACAGGCAGCCTTCAGTCCTAAGACAGACTCACAAGTGCTCAGTGGGACTCTTGGGGTCTGGATGGTAACTAGTTTGAGTCTCTACAAATTCATGTGGTGAGACTCCAAATAAAAACAAGAACTGGGTAGGCTATAGGTGGGTGAAGCTAGAAGATGCTGAATTTTAAATTTAATATAATCTATCATCACTATAAACAAAAGGCCATACAAGTTCAAAGAATAGATGAGTAGAAATAGCAGGTATAATTATTTGGAAATGACCAAGGTGATTCAGGCTGCTGGAGTCCACAGCTGCATATAAATTTTATAATCAGCTTAAACACATACTAGAGACTCAAGAGCTAATAATTCCAATCTAAACTTACTGAATAACCTCAGCCAAATAACCCCCAAAGATAAAAATTTTTAGTTATACAAGCAGAGGAAAATGTTAGCTGAGCATAATGTTGACAAGCAGTGGTGAGGGTCCTACAAGAGGCATGAAATGGAGGAGATGTGCTGCCAGCCTCAAGGAGAGAGGAGTGAAAAAGCTTCACTACTGGACCAAGTGAGAGAACATTTACCCCCAACTGTCCTCTAAGATTAACCATGGGCTGGATGCCAGTTGCCTACTGCAGGGAAATCAAGTGAGCATTAAGAACCCAAAAGAAGATGCTCAAAGGAAGTACCTGGGAGGTGACTGAAGGGAAGACACTTAGCTGAGCTAGCAAGGTTGGGAGCAGTGCAGATGAATGCACTCGAGCTCTGGAAGTAGCTCTCGGCTAAAGTCCGCATGTGCCAAGACAGAAAGACCCCCTAGCTCCTGTGTTGGCTCCAAGACTTGAACATTGATTGGAATTTAAAAAACTGAAGGGGAGGAAAGGGATAAAGAAAGGGGGGGGTAATCAGAAGGGGGAATGAAACAGGAGCGACTATGGACAATGAGAAACAAACTGAGGGCTTCAGAGGGGAGGGGGGTGGAGGGATTGGGATAGGCCAGTGATAGGTAGTAAGGAGGGCACGTATTGCATGGTGCACTGGGTGTTATATGCAACTGATGAATCATCGAACTTTACATCAGAAACCAGGGATGTACTGTAAGGTGACTAACATAATATAATAAAAAAACATTATTATAAAAAAAAATAAAATAAAAAACTGAGAGTTCCTGGAAGGATTCTCAGTCTCCATATTCAGTGGATAAAATATGTGATTTAAGAATGTATGTATTCCATCCATATATACACACGTACACACAGCATATATATAGCTATCTGTGGCTCAGTTTGTGGCTCTAATTAGCATTGAGACAAAACGCACCAGGTAATGGGTCAAATTATTATATCTGATCGGCCAAAAAGATCCTGCCCTAGGCTGTGTTCCACATCCCCTCAGATATACTCTACTAATCAAAAAATACACCCTCCCCACACAAACACCAGAAGGATCTCCAGTGAGAAGTCCAATTCCCCAAAATGTGGTCGTTTCAAATAGACCTTCTTCTCATCAGATTGAAAGTGGCATTAGATCAACTAGTGGCATATACATGTGTATAAATTTTTACTCATTAGTCTTGAGTACATGTAAGCCCATATACTCAACATTAAAAGGAACCAGGGCATAATGGAGTAATGATCAGTTGACTCTACTTCTAAGGTATGGAAAGTTCAAGTTCCGGAATATCTTGTACGAGAAAGCAAGGAATTGTGTTAAAAAAAAAATGGATGGCACTGCGTTAAAAGTACAGAGGAGGAGGGGTGCCTGCATGGCCTGCTCGGTTAAGCATCTGGTAACCAAGCATCTTGGTTCAAGTCTTGATCTCAGGGCCGTGAGTTCAAGCCCTCTATTGGGCTCTATGCTGGGCATGGAGCCTACTTAATAAAAAGAAAGAAGAAAGAAAGAAAGAAAGAGAAGAAAGAAAGAAAGAAAGAAAGAAAGAAAGAAAGAAGAAAGAAGAAAGAAAGAAAGAAAGAACAAAGGAGGCAACTTGAAGGGGGTCACAATGGCCAAAGTTTGGTAAAATTCAAGCATCAAAAAAATAATAGTAGTGATAGATTTATAATAATATACTTAATAATATGAAGAATCCCTGAGTCCAAAATATTGTTACAAAAAAGGAAGGTGGGCTTTTCCAAAAGAATAATACAAACTGAGGGCTTCAGAGGGAAGGGGGGTGGGGGATTGGGATAGGCCGGTTGGGGGGTATTAAGGAGGGCACACATTGCATGGTGCACTGGGTGTCATACGCAAGTAATGAATCATGGAACACTACATCAAAAACTAAGGATGTACTGTATGGTGACTAACATAACATTAAAAAAAGAATAATACCAACTCATAGATACAGAAGGAGTGATAGAATTACAATGTAACTATTCCATAATCACCCAAGTAAGTTAGGCAAGTATCATCAATGGGTAGTAAACCCCCTGGGTGAATGTTATTGGAGTAGGACACTCACACAGTCTCAAAGTAGTGCTCTATAGAGTATATATTAATTACAAATGAAAACATGTGACATCATGCAGTGGGGAAATCCAGAAGTCACCTCCTCAACCAACCGAACCTATTCGGCATCATCAATAATGGGACAAGCCGACGTTCTCTGTCTCCTGATTTGACGTACTGAGACGTCACAACATCACCTTTGTCGTATTCTTGGCAAAAATGTTTAATCTACTCATGAGAAAATAATCATATAAATCTAAATTTTGGGACAGTCTACAAAATGAATAACCTGAACTTTTTAAAATGCCAATGTGATGAAAGATTTTCTTAAAAAAGCAGAAGACTACTCTTAATTAAAAGAGGTTATAGAGATGTATCAAGTAAATGCAATGTATGAACTTTGATTAGATTCTGGATCCAATGAAAGAAAAAAGGCTGTATAAGACATGGGAGAGTAGGAGAATGAAATATGAACTATAGAAGATATTCTTGTATTAGTATGAGCTTTTCTTTTCTTTTTTTTAAAGTAGGCTCCATGCCCAACTTGGAGCTTAAACTCACAACCCTGAGATCAAGAGTTGCTTGCTCTACCAACTGCACCAGCCAGGTGCGCCCGTATTAACTTTATTGAGCATTATCATGGTTGTCTTTAGGAGACACTTGTTACAGTATTTGGAGGTAAATTTAAATCATGATATCTGCAACTTACTTTCAAATAGTTTGGTGGGGGACAAAGAGGAAGGATGGGGTTGTGGGCAAAGCAAGCACATGTGGTTAAATATTAGCAACTGGTGAATATGAATGAAACATAAATGAATCTTCATTGTCAGACTTTCCATTATTTTGTAGGTTTGGAATTTTTTAAAATAAAAAGTTGGGGGAAATTTGCTTGTGAGGCTATAGAGGAAACATGAGGACATGCCATTTCAATATAATTTACATTCTCTGGTATACTGAATGGAATATGCTAGCAAAGCAATCAAACAGTGGTGTGTGGCCAAAAGGAAAATATTCCTTCTTAATATTCCTAAAATAAAAATATCTCACGCTGGGATACTTACATATGTGATAGGCATTGTGCTAAGTGCTTTAGTCTCATTTGACTCTACAAACACCTTATGGGATGGGCTCTATATTGCAGATGCGGAAACAGGCACAGAGGGGTTAATAATATGCCAGTGTCAAACAGTGAGTGGAGGAGTTGGAACAGAACAACCTGCCTGACTCCAAAGCTTGGCTTTCAGCCTCTTTTTCACGCTCATTTTGTGGCCAGTACTGGAGGCCCTGACTCCGTGCAGAAAATTGGGTGACATGATTTTTATATGTATATTTGTACATACATATGTATTTCCTAGAAATATACATGAATTTGTTAGAAATTGGAAAGAAAGGTACATAATTTTATAAAATTGTATTCGGAACACTGTTAATCTGGGTAGTCATCAATTATGAAAGAAATTATCAAGTTATTTAAAACTGTTATTCAGTATTACCAGCTAAATTTGTTATGCTAATCCGATACTCTGGTCAACGGAGTTACCGTATATACCATGGGTTACATCTTTGAAACAAAAAAGATCATTTGGAAATTACTTATATAAAACTCTACCAAATAAAACAGTCCTTTGTAACAGCAGCAGTATAAATAAGAAGACCATCATTTACTGGTATGTCCCTTATAGCTTTTCAAAAATTATTTTACAGTTATTATCCAATTTTTTTAATCAGTTCCAGAATGTCATGGAGACAGGTGTCAGTGCTATAGGAATTGAGCTCTATCTAAACTGATTCTATGATATCTCTCAACACTTTCTTTAAAAAATACACTGCTTGTGGCTTGTTTGCATAAACGTTGAAGAGACACTGTGCATCTCTGTCTCTGCTGGTGAGTAGAAGATTTCGTTTATAGGAAACCAGATAAAATAATCTTAATAGGTCAGGACTCTATAACAAATGAAGGCATTTTGGCCTAAGGCTGAGAAAAGGTAAACAGAGAATAATTCCAACCAAGCTTTCAGAGAGCACTGATGCAGACATTTCAGATCTTTGAATAATCTGGTACAATGGACTTTGACGCCAACAACGTGAAATCTGGCATTCTAGGAGTCAGGACTGCAGAATAATTAGGAAAATGGTTTCAGGAGTTAATCCAGTCCAGATTCAAATTCTGGCTTGGCAATTTTCTAGTTATATGAACTTAGGCAAATTATTTGACTTCCTCGCCTCTCTTACCTAAAAAGTGGGGAAAATTGGATTGCCCACCTCAATGCCACCTGAGTTAACACTGTGCTGAAAAGAGCCCAGTAATGGAATAAGGGAAGTCCATGCCAAGAAACAAGAACCTCAGACATATTTTCTTCCACCCAAGGTTATGAGACACCACAAGTCCCAACAGTGTAGTACAAATGGCTCAGTATGCCTGGCATTTCCCTGGCCAACACTGGGAAAGTTTTTTGATAGACAGCAGATGAAAAAAAAGGCTTTTTCTAGAAAAAGCCTTGGAATATTTGGGAGACTTCAGCCAGATTTACAGTCCTTTGATCATAATTAATTGCAAAGTTACGATTTTTTGCTGAGATATGCTGTAGCCACCAGGGCATGAATATCTCATATGACTAAGTGCCCTGTAGGAAGCTTGTAGGAAAAGTTCCTATTATGCAAAGCATGGTAGCATTTTCAGGAAGTAACAGCCATTGCTTCCCAGTAGACCAAACGATACCAGTAGGGGCTATAAAACAAACAAGCAAATAAAACCAGGGCTTACAATCCAAGATAAACATCAGGACTTAAATGAAACTGAACAGTAGGCAAAGTACGTCTTTGACAATTCCCTTTTCTCCCCTCTCCAGCTCAACAACAGTACCAGTGCTGTCTTGCTGCTCTCTGAACATCTATAAGCCCCAATTAGAGCAACCCCCCAGGCCTGCCCTACCAGGCAAAAACCTGCCAACCCAATAAAAGCCACTAGTCTCCTAGCAAGAAGGAAAATAACTGGATTAAAGTTATTCAAAAGGAGTTACAAGTAACTGATAATTTTGGACCTCAATAATTTTGAATTTTAAAGAGGAGAAGTATCCCTAACAGGGTTCAGATGTGAAGGAGATATTTTAAGAAAGGGACCTTCTGAAGACTGCTGTAGGCCTCTACAGCTCATACACATATGGTCTCAACATAGAAGAATAGTTTTAGCATACTTCTCAGATTTGCCAACCCCATGTTGGTTCATGGAGTATGAAACCAATGCCCAACTGATGAGCTGGGGCCACAGTGGAGCCACAATAATTCAACAGAGACACATCAGCAACTAAGAGTGACTGTACTTATAGGCAAATGTTGCCACAAAGAGGTAAAATGACTTGGAACTGGCCAGTCATGAAGTGTTGTGTTTTGGTTCATTTCTTCCATGTCACCATCTGGTAGGCTAGTAGATCTGAAACTAAGACTCTTCCCAGAGTGGTGCAGGACCCTGGACACATCAACCTGAATACTCATCCCTAAGCCCCAGTATTTCATTCAGGACAGGCTGGAAGAGGGTTTTGAAGTGACAAAATGGCAGATGAAGCAGGAAGTGGTTGGGAGCAGGGATAGGTCTATTTGCTTTGTGTTGGTGATAACAGGTGCATTTATAAACTGATGACATACATGGAAGCCTTTCTCTTTAATGTGTCCTTGTTCCTTTTCCTGGAGTCCCTGCCTGCCTTATACCCTGAGCTGAAGGATCTCTGTGCCCTGATGACAAAGGTTGAGGGCACTGTGACATACTTCTATCTCTATTGATGGTTATAGATCTCTATAGAAAGTTAATCATGGGTTCCAGCTAGCTTAGCATTTTCTCAGCTGTGGCACGATGTACTTAGACTTCATTTGTGATAGGCCCCTCATTGAGCAAGAAAGCTGGTTTCCTTTTTCCTGCCAGAAAACCTGGCTCTCTCATTCGCCATATTTTCTGGGTCTGCTGGAATCAGCTCAAAAACGCCCTAGCAAAGTCTGTCTCTAGGGAAAAAGCAGTCCCTGAGAAAGGACAATTAAAGGTAGCCTTTGTCTCTGATTTTTACTGCAGTTGTATGCAGGTGAACTCATAGAAAAGGCCACGGCCCACGGCCCACAGCCCACGGCCCACACACAACCCAGTTGTGCAACTGAGCACTTCCCACAAGTGCTTCCAGTTGGAATAGGGGCGTTGAAGGGAGACTCCCTCATGGCACAAGCCAGGGAAGGAGGATATAGGCCATTTACCTACACAATGAGGCAAATGTCCTACTTGCTAAGTCTGGAAAGGTGGGTGGCAAGAGTGGTGGCACTCATTTTCCTCAGAATAGAGTTTGTCTCTTTGGTTCCATTTCCTCCCTGGTGTCGCCCCTAGACAGCACTGTCCTGGAATTAAAGGTCATGACTGAAATTACATGAGTCAAAGAGCGTTCTACAGAAGGGAACTAGGAATATATTCCGTGTTGTTTTCTCAGCAAATAGTGTCATTGACTTCATTGCTTTTGTGTAGCCCAGAAATTCAGATTTAGTTCAGAAATCCCAGGGAAACAAAAGGAAGAAGGATCATTCCTTTGACTGCTTGCTGAGAGTGAGATAGGGGTTATCATGGAAAATATTGCCTGGATGGCTTATCAACAGAATAGGTTTTGACATCTTTTTATTGTTGTTGTTGTTTACCAGACTGTAAGTAAGAAAGCCTTGAGCACCACTCAGATTTCACATTTAATTTAGAAAAGGTATTAAAAAACTCCCAATGCATCAAAACATATGAGTCATTTATCCTGGGCTAACGCCAAGCATTAGTTGTAGGGGTAGCATAAACTCTGACCTGAGATATAAAGCCAAAATAAAGATATCGATGAACTGTTCAGCATTTCTTGAGTTGGCAAAATAAATAAATATAGGTAAAAATAAAGGTAAAAGAAATAAAGGTAAAGAAAACAATTACCTGTATTATGGGTAGAAAGTATGGTTATCCAGTCCCCAAAGTATGAAATGCTATTTATTAATTGAAATAGAAGTTTAAGAATGCTACATCCATGTAGTAGCTATCACATCCCTCTGCTAGGGATAATCGAGAGCTGAAGGCATGTGATTATTTCTGGCAAAGGTATTCTTTTTTTTCCCCTTGGTAAACCTATTTCTTATTATAACCTTCAGCATTCCCCAAATTACATTGTTCAGCCTCCAGGTAAAATCATTGTAGGATCCATTGTCTTTTGGTGGATACATAAAATAAATATGTTTCCTTGGGGAGGCTCCCCATTCTCTAGGTGTTATTGAGAAATACAGGGGATCCCTGGGCAGTTTTCACATATTCCTGTTCTTTGTCTGGAACTCCACAACCAACACATTCAAAAGCTTAATACCAGCTTCCAGGACTTTTCCTCCTTGGCTATCCATATCTAGATCCTGTTTATTGTCTCTATTGTTTCATAAATTCTTTCCTTCCTTTTCATGTCCTCTGCCACCATTCTAGTCCAGGTCCTCATCACTCCTATCCTGGACGGTAGTGTCAGTCTCCTGACTTATGTCCCCTTCCCATTACCGCTGTTCATATAGTGGAGAATTCTATCATTGCAGAGTGGAGCCTGTGCCAGCGGGGTCCCTAATGAGGTTGTGGGGGAGCAGAGTCCCTGCCAGTGCGATGTGGTTGTGTATAGAGATGAGGAATAAACTACATTTGTTTAAACCACGGAGATGCGCATTCTGTTTGTCTTGTTATTTAGCTTAAGCTGACTAATGCATCCAGGCCCTTCCTCCTCTAATTCTCTTTGTACACTCTTGGCAGGGTCATCTTCCTAAATCACAGGCCAGATTGTTCCCTGCTCAGAAGTTATCAGCAGTTTACCATTTCCCACAGATATAAAGCCTAAATTTCTGGCTTTCAAGAAACCACGAGTTTTGTTTTCAATCTCCTTTTCCAACTTCTCCACCACAGCCACGTTCCAGCCCAATGAGAAGACTCACTGTCACCTTCAAACGCTCACGTCTTATCTTGGCAGGTTGCCTTTCCAGGGTGCTTTTGTTCGGATTGCATTTTCTTGAAATTTTATCATCCTTTAAGCACAGGTGCAAACGCTAAGACTTACCTAATCCCCAAAAGTGGATAAGTACTCTTCCTCTTCTGGGATCTCTCAGTAAATTGTATCTAATATATAGTGTTTATCACTTTCTGTTGCACAATGTGGTTATTTGTGTATCACATCTCACTTCTCCATTAGACTATAAGCCACATTAGGGAAGATACAAGTGTCATTTATTCTTGCAATTCTCTGCAATACCAAGCTGTGTAGCTGCTGAATCAATAATTCATGAATTGAATATTAATCTTCAGGGGAGGACCGTGGAGTTCTATTTAAATCCCAAATGACCGTAATTCAAAAAGTGACTGGAAATCCCACTTGTAGAGCACCCACGCATTTTCCTGGTAAGCCTCATTCTTTAGTGGGATATTCTGCAAGACTACCTCTGGGTGAGGCATCAGAGAGAGCCTGGTTCCCAGGGAAGACTGATCAGACATCAGGCCCACATAGGTTAGATAGCTCGACCATTCAAATAAGTTAAAAACTTGAGGAAATCCTAAGGCAAGAAAAGAGAAACATATTTAAAGAAACAAAAAGTGTCTTTAAAAAAAAGAATTGGAATTCCTAGGTTCAGAGGGACCTGCTGATTGAAGAAAGTTTCTCGAGGGAAGGCAGCACTGGCCACTGAAGACTTACAGGCACATTGTTGGGGTGAAGACAAAGGAAAAAGGGGGAGACAAAGTAGAAAATGCTAGCTTGGAACAGCTGGTGACACTAATCAAGGGCGGCTTGAATGGTTGCCTGGGGGAATCTTCAGTCTGATGACATAAGACAGGGAGAGACAAAACAGACACCAGTCTGTTGAGCTGCAGATGGGAAAAGGTGGTGCCTCTGAGGGAGTGTTTGTAACTTTGGTGCCATAGGGATGGAATCTTATAATTACAGCTTGAACTGGGCAGGGCCTCCCCCAAAGAGAAGATCAGGTAGGAGCTCAAGATCTAAGAGGAGCGTATTCCTGTGATGGTACTGAAAGGCAGAGAAACAGGAGGGGCTCACCTGGTCTGGAAGCTGGGCCAGTCTGAATCCACCATCCATCTGATTATGTTTACCATCTGGCCCAAACAAATACCACAAAACCAAGGATCCCACAGGCTATGCCAACCCAGCTATGTGTTTTCAGATGTTAGCTGAAACAAAAAAGTACCACACAATTATAGAAATTACAAATTTACATTGATTTACAAAATACTGTTTTCCGATTATAATTTTGTTTTCCTCAGAAAGATTTTTCATAAAGTAGCCAGACCCTGTTCCTCCTGTTTCCTTCTTTCCTGTTTTCCTTAGGAAAGGGGTGGATTCTACAGTCCCCCTCCCCCCATACACATAGGTGTGCGGGCACCGGATTGTTGGGAGACACTTAGGTTCAATGTGGTAGGGGCAGACGTATTACACAAGCTCGAATGCCTAGAAATGGGAAGAAGCACCGGGTCAGAGCCCTCAGCCTGCGGTCTACCTCCCTCCACTTCATTTTCTTTTCGTAAACCTGCTCACTCTTTCATTTCTCAGGGAGAAAACAGGTTTTTTGTGGTTTTTTGTTTTGTTTTGTTTTTTTGTAAGCAAAATGTTAAGAGATATCAAAACAATACATTGAATCATCTCTGAGCACTTAAAAAGTTCTGACCTTTCTTTGGCCCTGCCAATAAATTGTTGAAGTGGCAGGAAGAAGGAGAAAAGAAGATACAACAAGGGACGTGTGAATAACTATTATATTCTTACTCAAATCATTGAGATTTTACATGTTTTCCCTCAGTGGTTATATTGGGGGTGAGGCTGGACTTAGGGCTTTTTAAAAGGCATTGGAGATAGGAATATAGAACATGACAGCCAGAGTCTAATGAATTCAAGAGGCTAAAAGACCAGACCAGAAAAACCCACCAGGACTGAAGTCTTTAGAATCAACAACCGGGAGGGGAACAGAAATTCAAATCACCAAAGCACAGGGACTTTGACAAAGCAGTGTGGTAAGATGAAAAGAGGATGGGTCTTGGAGTCAGCTTAACCTGGTCCTAGATTCCAGATCCTCCACTTATCTTGTGCACGTGGCTTAAACTCTGCTATCCATTAGGGGGTACTTGATTTATGAGGACATATAAGAAGGTCAGAAATGGATCCATCTTTATTCAGACATACACTAGCAAACATGATTTCTCCCTCTACACTAGGTGCTCTAGAAATCATGATAATAAAACCAGGAACCCACTTTAAAGGAACTCATAATCTTCAGAGAGTAGTAATGACCGTGTAGTACTAGGAAAGATATGCACAAAATACATGGGGCCACTGTAAGAGAGAGTTTAACAGAGAGATTTTTAAGCTTGCTAGAGTACATGAAGATAGAACAAAGTCACAGTTTGTTGTTCATAATTGTCCCAGTCTATTCAAGGTGCTATATTAAACTCCCATAGATTAGATGGCTTAAAAAGCAAACATTTATTTTTCACAGGTCTGGAGGCTGGGAAGCCCAAGATCAAGGCACTGGCAGATTTGGTGTCTGGGAAGAGCTTACTTCCTGGTTCATACACTGCTATCTTGTTGCTGTGTCTTCCCATGGTGGAAGGTGGTGAGGCAGCTATCTGGGGTCTCTTCTATAAGGACAGTAATCCCATTCAGTAGGGCTCTACCTTCATGGCTAATCACCTCCCAAAGGCCCACATCCTAATCTATCACATTGAGGATTAGGATCTTGTGTGAATTTGAGGGTGTGTGGGAGCAGCACAAACGCTCAGTTCCTAACATTACTGTTTACCATGGCTGCTCTCTTTTACAACACTGGAGCTGTGCAGAGCTGGAAAATGGAGGATGGCATGGAGCTAACAGCTGTTCACTGCAGTTCCCAAGCCCAAGAGCTGTTAGCAACTTGGATATCTAGATCAACGCAATCATTTAAAGATGAAAAGCTGAGGAAGGAGGAAGCAGAGTGACTTGCTCAAGCAAGTTGCTCAGCCATTGTTCAAGTCAGACCTAAGACCCAGATCTTCTATCTCAAATAGTGCTCTTTCCACCTCATCACATTGTCTCCTACAGACACTATTTCGTAGACACCAGAACTACTTCTCCAAAGATGGTAGGAACCAAGAAATGCCACAAGCATTTTTATGGTTGATAACAATTTTCACGGGTAACAAGACTTTTAGAGACTATAGTCTAAAGCAATGCTGCCCAGTAGAAATTTCTGCAATGATGGAATGTTCTACAGCTGCACTGTCTAATATGGGGGCTATTAGCCTCATGTGGTCACTAGCACATTTGAATTTTGAATTATATTTAATTTTAATTAATTTAAACTTCAATTTCAATAGCCATATGTTGCTGTGGCTACCGTATCGGACAGTGCAAGTCTTAAGCATGGCCTATACCTTTAATTTATATGTCACTGGGTATGTGATTGTCCTTTTCTGGTTCCCTGTCTTTGAACCCTGCAAGCTTCCTCTTCTCAATCTTTAAGCCCTAATGTTAGATAAAGAACCCCATCATCACTGGTAGGTCTACTATAATTAGTGTACTATAATAAGCCCATTTTACCTACATTGTATTTCTAAGAGTACTTATCACATTCTATAATAATAATAATGATATTTATCATTTGTTAGTATATTCTATATATCTTTCACTCACCCTGATTCGCTCTACCAGGATTACATCAATTTATCTCTCCAACGACCCACTCGCTCTATTACTCTTACCAAGTGGCCAGAAGGCAAATCCATCTTCTTCCAAAATCCATCCTCTTTACTATCTTACACTGTGTCTCTAAGAACTGAGGATTGGTGTGTAATCCCTTGCAGCCTGAGCAGGGGTGATTTTTATTCACTCATTCAAAAATATTTATGGACAGTCTTTTAAGTACCAGGCACCATGCCAGGTAAAGTACATAGTGAGGAATCGAATTATCCCAGCTGACACCAAGCTTGCCTCCCAGGAATGAAATGCTGGTTTTCTGAGAAAGAAATTTGGTAGTTTTTTCTAAGTAGCTAAGAATTCGGTGCTTATATGCTGTAGACAACATTTATACTGGAGGCCATCTCTTTGATGTTTGAAATGTGTGGTAATACTCTCTTGTGGCTAGGATTCTTTTTTCCTATTAATATATTATGTTTCAGTTACTCAAGAGTTAAACTCGTAGGATTTCATTACAAACTTCACATATGAGCCCATTTTGCAACAGGTCACCGTAGAAATCCTCCAAATTAGTACTGAAGCAGTTGACCACAGCTCTATGATCATTTTGCTAAGCTATTGTGTTTGTAAATTTTAAATGCATGAACAAAATGTAGATAGTGTTTAAGAATTTAAAAAAGTGGGGGCATCTAGATGGCTCAGTTAGTTAAGTGACCAACTCTCCATTTCGGCTCAGATAGTGATCTCAGGGCTGTGAGATTGAGCCTGGCACTGGGCTCACTCAGCATGGAGCCTGCTTGGGATTCTGTCTCCTTCTCCCTCTGCCCCCACACCCCATTGCATGTGCTCTCTCTTAAAAAAAAATCTAAAAATATTATTGAATAATTAAGTCAGACAAAATGGGAGTGATGACAGTCCAAAATATGATGTCATATTACATCAGATCTAGCATATCATAATATTTAACATACCGTGATTTTATGTACTAGAAAAAAAATGTTAACACAATGCATTCATACTTTTAATTTTCATTTAATACTTTTTAAAGAGCTCTTTTAGCCTATTTAAATATAATTGAATTTTTTTTCTATTACTGATGTGCATACATCAAAAAGAAAAATGTAAGCCAAATAATTTGGTTAGGGAATTCCTAAAACTGTTACACATTGAGAATTTGACTTTTTAAAATTGTTTTTAATCCAGAGTTATCAACATCTATGTTTTTCCACACAATGACAGCTTCTGCACCATCAGGATAAGTAGGATGCAGAATTTCCTAAAAGATTTTCTTCTGGGATTTTCTTCTAAGCTGCTAAAACCCTTCTGCACATTTTGAAAATGGCACCTCCTGTTTGGTATGTGTCGATTTGGGGGCACACATCCATGAACGAATGTAACAAAACTTCATCTACTATAGGCACCTTCCTTCCTATGTCTTGCAAAGCACATGGAGTTGCTTTGCAAGAAAATCATGAATTGTGGTCATTCTGCCAATACCAAACATTTGCTGTAATATTATCAAATTTGTGCCCTGTTCTGTCTCTGTCCCTTTCTGTATATACACAATAACTTCTTGTTTCAAAGCCAATTCACAGTGTACTCTTGATGCACAAAGAGTAACAACAATCAATGGAGTAGCGAGGATGCACACAGCCAAGAGGGACTTGGCCAGAGCCCCGAGAGTGGTGATGAGGTCATAGGCACGGTGAGCCCCACACACCCCTGAATCTGTAAGGTCCTGTGTTAGTGAGCTGCAACACGGTTTCAGAGCTTGTAAAGGATGAAACAAAAATATGTCTTAGAACCAATCAGCTATGGATCTTCAGATTCCAGCGCTGAGGATCAAGCTTCTCTATATCTTGCTCGACACAGAAAGCAAGCTCCCCAGCTCTGAATCCTCGGAAGCAGAGACAGGCCGATCCACTTCCTTGTGTGCCTAGAAGTAGCGCTCTGTGAGGCCAAAGGACTCTTCAGCTTGCAGCGTAAAAGCTGAAGTTAGTTACTTACTCTGAGCACTGGCAAACAAAGTTATAATCTGGATTTTTTTTCTGTATTGAAATGGCTCTTATCCTTCTCACCAGACACTAGTGAGTGAGTAAAGCAATCAAAGAGTATGCAATACTTACTATGTTTTGTTCAAAAAGGGGATTTCTAATGTCTTACAGTTATGGGTATCTTATATTCATTTATTTAATCATACACCCCAAATGTATTTATTGAGCATCTACTGTGTGCCAGGCACTGGCACAAAATGCACCAAAAGCCTGCTCTTGGGGATTTTCCAGTATGATGTAGAGAGGCAGGTGTCAAGCAAACAAGTCGAATATATACTATACCATATACACAGAGACTACAGAGGAACTGTGTGGTGTCTTCAGATCCCTTTCAGCCCCTCACCCCAGAAGGTGAGTCACGCTGGCTTGTCCCTGGCCGTATGCCGGCCCCGTGGCTGCCCCTGGGCAGGCTCCTGGTTCAGACAGGTTGTCATTGAGTCTTTTTCACGAGCCCTGACACCATGAAGGGCAGGTTTGGACTTCTGCCTTTGAACTTCTTAGTCCCTGTGCTGTAAAGGTGTCAAGTCTTTTGTCAGCAGCCACATGAACCAGCTAAGTTTGTCTGTCTGTCTGCCTGCCAGAGCCCCGCCGGCCCCAGAGCTATGGTGAGCTGTCGGTGTCTTTTCTGGCTGCCTTACTATAGCTTCCAAGTGTTCCAGGCTCCGGGGATGAGCCCCACAGCTTCCTCACAGTGATGACAGGCTTTGAAATTTACACCATGGACTGAGGATGAATTTCTGTGTCTTGGTTGCTTCCTGCCGAGCTCTACCTCCTCCTCTGCCAAACCACTCGGTCTCCACAATCATCATTTTTCTTCTCAGATGTTTCTTTCTCCCCCCCGCCCAAAAGAGTACAATCCTCTTTGTGTTTCTACGGAAAAGCCTGACATTTCCAGTTTGGACCGACTTGAAGGCTGTGAGACTGAACACTACAGGCAGTCGGTCCAGGAGCGCCCCTCACTGTCTTGCTCATGCCCCTTGCAAGCTGGCCCCAGCCCTTCGGTCCTGTGCTACGTGGAGAAGCTGCTCTGATGTGGACTTGTGCACAGTGAGGGATGCCAGCTTCCCAGACCCTGTGCTGGGCCCAGAACAGGAACTGTCCCCAGTCCTCTGAGAAGATCCAAGTTCTTTGGGTGGATTTGGGGCCCAATTTAAAATTGGGTCTCGAAGGGTTTTTCAAATTAATAGAAGGGACTTAGAGTTGAGTCTCGACCTTTCTGGAGCTCTCATTTCATCAAAGTAAGAGGTGGGCTTCTCCCTGCAAGCCCTGGGCAATGGGGTTTCAGAAGCATGAGAAGGGAGGAGGTATGGGAAATCAAAGTTTTGCCTGGTATGCTGTCTTCCCATCCTAGGTTTACCTGGAATCACCAGAGACCAAAAATAACACTGGAAATCCAGTGGTGCTGGCCTCCCAAGGGGACAAGCTGCACTCCCAGCTTCCCTGATGCATCCAGGCTGGAACTGTGTGCTTGGGGGTCAGACCCCACTCCTCTTGGAGGGAAGCATGCGGGGAGAGGCCTGCAGGCAGAGGAATTCTCAGCAGTGCAACCATCAGCCACCCACACACGTGGTGCAGCGCCCCAGCAAGCTCCCCACTCGGTGGCTGGGCTGTGCGTGATGAGCTTTCTTCGAGCCCACACAGCTTCAGCAGCACTCTGCTTAGACGCACAACGAATGCCTTGTGGGGAGGGTGGCAGTGGGGTGTGGAACATGAAAGGGAACACTGGGAGAGACAGAGAGAGCCTGTAGCTCAGTGCCTTTCAGAAAGGAAAGAGGAGGCTAATAAGCCAAGATGTAGGAGAACAGGGAGACAGTTCCTGGTTGCATGCTCCCTGGACGTGGAGGGTACGGCCTCTGTGTGGGGCAGGCGTGCTGGCACCAGAGGCTTTGGCGTCACAAACATCACCAACATGGAAGGTTGTGGTGATGATGGGCTCACGGTTCCGCAGGAACCTTGGGTGGGCTTCCCGGCATCTGGCCAGACAGGAGGGGTCACTGGAAGGTCTGAGATAGAGGCATCTGGAAGGTTAAGATACCAATGTTAATAATATTAATCTGTTGAAGGGAAAGAGGAGGCAAATAGTGAATGATACCTTGCCAATTTCTTCAATCATACCTGTGGCATTAGACTCCAAGGGACTGTGTTCCCAATACACGGCTTCCTCACAGCAGATGTAGATGCCTGATGCCAGGCCAGGTCATAGGTGGGGAAAAAAGATAATCCAGGAAGTTAAAACCACACTATAGCAACTGAGCCTAAAGCCAGATCCTCAATCTCCTCAATCCCAGACCAGAGCTACGTCAACTGGCCGCTCGGCAGCTCTGGCTGGTAGAAGAAATGGGGCAGAAGGAGTTTGGGAGAGCATTTAAGCAGGGGTCAAAGAAATGGAAGCCCGGTCTGTTGTAGGGTCAGGCCGGACTGTCACACTCGAGAACCAGACTTGCCTGGAACAGATGGCAAGGAGGAGACATATTCAAGAACTGGATCATGCCTGGCATACTGGATTGAATAGTGTCCTCCTAAATTCATGTCCATGTAAAACCTGTAAATGTGACCTTGTTTGGCAATAGGGTCTTTGCAGATGTCATTAAAGACAGGGTGAGTCCTAAATCCTGCATGACTGGTTTCCTTGTAAGAACAGAGACATCGAACACAGAGACTTAGACATGGGGAGAACGCCGTGTGAAAACAGCAGCAGAGATTGGGATGGTCTGCAAGGCAAACAGCACCAAGGACTGCTGGTAACCAGCAGAAGCGAGAAGAGGGTCCTTCCCTAGTGCTTTTGTGGGGGGAGCGTGGCCCTGCTGACTCCTTGATTTTGGACTTCTGGCTTCAAGAACTGTGAGAGACTAAATTTTTTGCTGTTTTAAGCCACCCAGCTTGGGGTACTTTTTACGGCAGTCCTAGAAATCTGATACACCTGGGATCAGGGCCCTGTGCAAGGTGGCAAGGGTGGAGCCCAAGGTGTGGGTGAACTTGACGTGAAACTGATTGCTCTGATTACCACCCAGAAACCTGCAGCTGCTCCCTGATGTTCCAGAGTCTCAGTTCTAACTGTGGGGCTGTGGAAGGACAGCAAGTCAGTGGTGCTGTCTCCAGATGCCACAGAGATGCCTCCCCCAACAAATCTCAGCTTATTCCTGTGGCCTACAGAGCTTTATGCCTCAATACGGAGCATTTTGCAAAGGAGGGAACTGGAGAGGCACCTGCAAAACTTATCACGTGCCTTAGCGGGTTCCTCACAGAAACCTACACCCCATTCCCACAGGGCACGTGTTACCTCACACTTTCTCATCAATGCTGATTTGCATGAAGCACGCCCACCCACCTTCATTCTTGATTGCAGACTCACACAAATAAAAACTTCTGAACCGCAAAGCCACACTTCTGCAATCAAATGCTTCTTTCCTCACTCAGATCATGGAGATCATCTCTTTTTTTCCTGGGGTCTGCCTACACCCCTCGCCTATCCTAGCCTCTGGCACATGCACGCTAATGTAGTCTCTCCCTCACAACTTATACAGTACAGCTGTCTCCCTTCTCCACGGGGATACACTCCGAGACCCCCAGTGCACGCCTGAAACCACAGACAGTTCTGACTCCTTATGAACTATGTTTTACCTAACCATACATCCCTATGGGAAGGTTTAATTTATAAACTGGGCACAGAAAGAAGTTAACAACAACAACTGATAATATAATAAAATATAATAATTATACCAACATACTGCAATGGGAGGTTTGTGCATGTGTTCTCTCTCTCACAGTGTCTTACTGTACTGTACTCACCCTTTTCCTGAGGATGAGGCGATGCAAAGCTCACGTCATGAGACAGAGTGACGGGAATGACGTAGACATTGGGATGTAGTATGAGGCTACTACTGACCTTATGAAGACAGTCAGCAGGATCGGTGACCATGGGTGACTACAACCATGGAAAGTGGATAAGTCGGGGAGGCTGTTACAGCTGCCTACTGCTGCATAACAAGTGATCCCAGAATTTCACAGCTGAAAACAATAAACATTTATTATCTCACAGAGTTTCTAAGGGTCAGGAATCTGGGAGTGGCTCAGCTGAGTGGTGCTGACTAATCAAGTTGTCAGCCAGGCTTGCCTGGGGCTAGAGAATCTCCTCTAAAGCTCACTCCTGTGGCTGTGGGCTGATCTCAGTTCCTCACTAGCTGTTGACTGCAGATCTCAGTTCCTCACCACGATGGCGACTCCAGTCTTCTGAATGTCCTCATCGCATGGCAGCTGGCTTCCCCCAGCACCCGTGATCTGGGCGTACATACAAGAGGGCAACCGAGACTCCTGTATAAGCTGTCTTAGAAATGACATGCTATAACTTCTGCTATGTGCCATTGGTCACACAGACCAGCCCTGGCATAAGATGGGAAAGACTACACAAGAGCGTAAATCCCAGGAGGTGAGGATCTTCGGGAGCCATCTTGAAGGCTGGCCACCACACCCACATCAAAATATTTTCTGTTTTCTGAGCATGGAGTGGCAGAGAGATTACTTGTGGCCCCCAGAGTCTGGGAACATGACCAATTCCACAATTTGGTTCCACCTGGTGGATAAATTTCTCCATTTTCCTGTCAGCCATAGGTGCTAATTGCAATAGGTCTAGGAAATCTGTGAAACTTTGCTCACTTCTCTTTGGTCAGACTGTCTGCATTCAAGTCTTGCCTCCTTCACTTACTAGCTGTGTGATCTTGGGCAAGCTACTTAGCTTCTCTGTTTCTCAGTTTTATTATATGTAAAATGAAGCTAAAATCCATAAGATTATTATATGGCCTTAATGATATAATATAAAATGGAAAGCACAATCCTAAGTGCCCCTTAAATTGTAGTTATTGTGATCATTGTTGAGATATATCCTGTTTAAAGAATCAGAAAGGAGGGAGAAGAGATTATGGAGTGGAAAACAGTAAAATGTCAAAAGATGCTTTCCTGAATGTTCTACTGTGTTCTATGTAGCCTTAGACTTTTTGAGATCACTGTTACTCCAAGCAAATGCTCTTATCTTCCTCTCTTCCTTCCTCTCATGAACACAGTAACATTGATTCATGCACATTTTCTAGGCCAACCAAGTTCTGCCTAATTGTAGCCTGACCTGTGTGTCTGCAATTTGGTGAGGGTGATCTGCCCCAATACACACAAAACCTTAATTTGAGCCTTTAAGCTCAATGGAATTAACTTTAAAAGGAAACAAATTAAAAACCAATGAAGTTAATAAAAAAAATTCGAATTAAAATGAAACTTCTTATTAAATTCATTATTTTTTAATATCCCTTTACTGAGCTTGGGACAGTCACATCTGCCAAATTTCAACTAGGTCAGCCCAAACGCTTTTTATTTGCAATGTATTCATTAATAAAAATACCTACACCCCACTGTTTAGAAACCCGTGCCAAGTGGATTGGATGCTGCTAGTTTAAGCTCTTTGACATTCACATCCATAGAGCCCCCTAGTTATTTGGATCAATGTCTCATAAGCCAGACAACACAAACACTTGGTTGGACATTTCCTCATTCATATTTGCAAATCTAGAATTAGAAATTGAGACAATCACAAACAGAAAGAGTCACAGGACTGCAGGCTTAGCATCAGAAAATGAAACAAAGGTTAATTCTAAAAGGGCCAGAAACAATGGTCAAGAACCATTCATTTAGTCTTCCTCCTGTTGGTGAGAACGTTCACCAGAATGCCACTGATGGTTTTCTTGAGAATGCTTGAGGAAGGCTATGCCATACCGGTCCAGCAGGCTGCCATGTCACGCCTCGAGCTGAGCTTCCGTCAACATTTCAAGGCAGCAGTCACAACCACCCCTCAGCAAGTTGTTAGGACAAAGAACCCAGAGCTTCCCTTACATCTGATGCTTATAGATCAAGGCAGTTGCTGCTGGCAAGAATCCTTGAGTCACTTCACTTGTTTGTCTCCCAACATCTGACAACCTAGAGCAGAAAACAGTGACTCTTTCTCAGAAATGGAAGGTGTGGGACAGGTGGCTCAGACTACTAATGGCCAGAGGTTGCGGCAGTCAGGCCAGAGAAGGTCTGATAATAAACAGGATTCGTTTCCAACCAGTTGTCTGCATTACTTACCCTTTTCCTTTCCAGAGGCCCTGTTGCCTGCAGAGAAATTCATGATCGTGGAAAATTGCCAAACTCAGCAAATTTCTTTAAGCCGATAATGATTCCAATAAAGAGCGTTCAAGTTTGCAATAATATAATAATGAAAATAGTAATATTTTGTACACCGAAAGCGTTTCTCATCCCCTCATCTAGTGTTTAATATGCGAGGTTTGTACATTTGCATATGCTTACAAAAGAATGTGTGCTGTGTATACTGAGTACATAAAATGATCCAATGAAACACTGTCAGTTGTTTAATTGCCAAAATTTATTCACTTTGCCTCTGTTAAAAATTTAATCGCAGATATTACATTAGCCTCCACTAATCTCATCAATTTCACCCATTTATATTCTTAGCGTCACGGATGTTATCTATGAATACCACACAGATGGCTAAGAAGTTGTGGGCATCTTCCCCTGAGCATGTAATTTCTTACCTACAAAGCTAAAGCAGAAAGAACCTGAGGGACAGGATGCTGTAAACAAAACATTTGACATCGGGGATTGTGCCTGGTTTCTGTTGTCTCTACCCGCTTTCTCTGAGGTCAGAAACACACGAACTAGCACACACTGGTCTGGCTTTATTCAAATTTAAAAATGAAACCCTAGAAATACTGAATTCTGCAGAACTGAAGATTTCTGCAGCCACAGTGACTCATGAACACAGCAAAAGAAATGTATTTGATTTGGGTTTTGGCCTTAAAATGTGCCGCATTAATCTCTTTTGGGGCCTCTCCTCTCCTGATAGGGTTCCACTTAGAGTATCAGAGTCAGAGCTGTAAAACAACTCAAGCTCTTTGAAAAGGAAGGCTGATTCTGTGCTAAGTAGAGCTGTTGTTTTATTAAGGATACATGAGAAAATAAAACTCGGCTTCACAGAGGGACTGAGAACAGCTACTGGTGGTGGGTGAAAATTCAGTCATTACTGGCCCTTCTAAAATCTTTGATCTCTTCTGGGCAGATCAAGGGTAGGAGGGCCGATCAGCAGGAGGAGAGAAAAATTGGAGGGAGGAAATTCAGTTCAGCAAGCATTCATTGACCTAAGTGCTAGAGACCAAACTCCATAAATTTCCTGCCACAAGAGGACATGCAAACAGAACATTTTAATGAAATGTGCTAAGGAATAGTGTACAGGTTTGCTAGGGAAAGCAATAGGGGGCCACTGAGGCCATCACAGGGGTTTTAAAGAAGCGTTTGGGAACAACTGAAGCCTTAGCTGAGAGTCAAGATGTATAGCTGGGAAGAGTGGTCTAGAAAAAGTGACAGCATCTAAGAGAAATGGAAATCACAGAGTTTGTACTTGGAATTTCTAGTATTTTATTACTAGGGGGAGTGTTGGTGAATGGAGAGGTAGCTGGGGCCAGCTCACATGCCATGCTGAAGAAGCTAATCACTGTTTTGTTGGTAGTATGGGAGCCACTGCAGGTTTTGGTCAGGGGAGAAAGGGGGTCTGAACTGTGTTTTAGATAGATCATTTCACTAACAGTAGGTATGGAAGGGGCAAGAGTGGAGGAAGAGAGTTCAGCTTGCAGGTGATTGTAATAGTTCAAGAAAGAATGGCGAAAGCCCCAACTAGGACTGTGGTGGTGGGTGGCAGTGGAGGGATAAGCTAATTTGGAGACAAAAATCAATGGATAATCAATCAATCAGTTATTTGTCGGATGGGAGGAAAGGGGAAAGTGGAAAAGAAGAAGTTTCTGGAACAGTGGTTCTCAAAGTGTAATTGCTGGGCCAGCAGCATCAGCATCCCCCAGAACTATTAGAAATGCACATTTGGGGGCCTTCAGCTGTCCCAGGTCTCCTGAATCAACAATTGCATCACAAACACTGAGGCTGCAGCCAGGCAACCTGTATATCAAGGAACCCTGCAGATGGTTCTGATGTAGATCAAGTTCGAGAACCACCATCTAGAATAAGCGCCATGATTTTGTGTCAGATTCCTAGATCAAGGGAATTACCATTTGCTGAGTGAGGGAATACTCTGAAAGAAGTGATGTGATAAGATGCAAGGAAAAACAGAAAGAGTTAGAAAGAAAGGAAAAGAGGGAAGGGGAATAGAGGTGAGTTAGATCCCTGCTTGAGGTTAGTAGTTGGCAGAAGGAAAATTTTGAAAGCTGATTTGTTGCTCCTGGGAGAGCAGGGAAGGGAGAATGCAGCCTGCACGGTGAGTTAGCAATTTTTTCTGAATCATTAAAAAATCTGTTTTCCCAAACAATTGATTGTAACATATCCAGCTTTCTGTACCATGCACAGAAGCCACAATGGCAGGTCTCGCTAGCCTTATTTCACTGAAGAGATGGAAGAATATGCAGAAACATGGTACCCAGGTTCACAAGTAGTTGGGTCTGGGTCTCTCTTCTGTCCTGAGCATGAGTCATACTACGTGCAGGAAGCAGAGATGATGGCCCTTGTAGGTCATGGCAAGACTTAGCCAAGGGATCACAAAGGCCCCTCTGACAAGGACAAACCTATTTGCCCCTGAAATTGTATGTCACTGTGCCAGGTTGGAGCTCAAAGTACAGCCCAGTGTGCCCCCTTAGTGAGCGCTTAGGTTGACCTGGGGAGGATGGCAAGCATGATGGAGGTTGATGGGCAGAGGGAGGAAGGGTGGTTCTCCTGATCTATGGAGCACTCTGGACCAGGGTCAGAGATGGATAAAGCCACCAAAGAGAGAGAAGAGCCAACGCATGGGGGGAGTGGTAAAAGAAGAATGTTCTGCCTGCATCCAACCCTGCATATAACATAAAGAGAGATGAAATAGCATCCTGGTACCTTTGAAATAGAGTTACTTGCCCAGGACATTCATGTCTGAAAATAGAAGCTTTAATGCACCAAGGAGGCCACTAACTCAGTAATGACAGATGTATGGAAGCTTTTCCTTAATATGGTATCTGAAGATAAAAGCAGCTCAGGGTAGACACATATTTTAAGTGCTGTCCTCCTAATACAAATCCATCATCAGTTAGCTGTGCTCTTTGACCGGCTTTTTAGCAGTGAGAATGGTTTGTGCTGATGAATCCACATGTTCTGTGCCAACATTTCCAAGACCTTGGCTTTGTAACACCATGTTCCAACCAACTGTTCCTTTCCCTGCTCTAATTTATTCTGCATATCACTGCCAGATTGATTTGCAAAAGTAGGTCCCATGTTACTCTTCTGCTCAAAAACCCGCAAAGGCCCCTTCTTACCTATACAAGTGAATACAAACTTTTCAAGTCCGCCAAGTTACCTGAAATTCCCATCACTAATGCCTATTTTTTCCTCTAAAAGCCATAGCCATCAGGGAACTATTCTAACTCCTGGGAAGGATAGCGCATCTGCTCGTTAGTCCCGGATGAAAGTTCAACAGTGGGTGCATTTAACAGATGAACAGAAAGCAGGCTCCTGGTGGGACACAGGATGGGCCTCTTCAAATTAAGTTTTCTTCATGCATTTAGGCATAAATGATAGAAGTTTCAGATGGTACATATTCATGGAGGGGGAGGAAGGAAAAAGGGTTGGTCTTGAGCATGATGTGCTATTGAGGGTCAAGCAGCCTTGGTGAACACTATGAAACACCTGCTTCTCTAAACCGTACATGGACTCTTCGCCCGGATGGGGGATGGACCAAGAAGCAGCAGGAAGGGCCTCACAAGAGCCCAAGATGTTTTCCAGTGAAGTATATGTAGCCCAGCTCCTCAGAGAGAGAAGATCAAGTTGGGAATTTTCTACTGCAGCAGTGCGTCTGTGAAGGATAAGGGGGACTCTGCCTCCACACGTACTGTTAGCTGACTGTCTGCTGTGGGTTCCCCATTGCCTTCTGGACAGACTTCTAGGTTAACTTTTAAATAATAAATGTGGTACTGCCAAAAAGCTGTCAGGCATTTTCTTGAAAATGGGTAAACCATGAGTGCACGCGTCTTGTCTCCAGGAGGAGATTAGCAGACGCTTCGTGCTCTGAGAAGGTGGCAGAGGAGGTCCTGATTTCCTGGTCCTGGAGGAGTGCTCTGTGGTCTTGGTGGAGTCACTTACCAGCTTGCGCTTCAGGCGCCTCACCTACAGACTGGAGATAATGGGATAATAATGATGATATATGGGAAATGCTTAGAGCAGTGCCTTGTGCCTAGTAAGGCCTCTATCTAAGTGCTTGTTGTTGCTGTTGCTGTTACTGCAGGTGGTAGATAAGACTGGGGTCTGGATTCTGGGTTCTGATCCCATATTGACCTTGCTGGCCACTAATCTTCTGATTCTTCATCTGTAATATGGGGATGATTATACTTTCCTCATAAGATTGCAGTGGAGATAAGTACGTTAGTGCACTTTGAGCAGAGCTGCCTAATATATGCCTGGCATATATTAACTGTCAAATATTATCTATTATCCTAATTACCTTAATCCTCACTATGCCTTAGTCCTATGCCCACTACCTCTCTCTGCTACCCATATCCCACACTCGTGTAGTTTTTAAAACTCTGGTATTTGCTGTTTGAGGAAGTGTCAAGACTCCCTAAAGACTTCCATCCTACAAGCCCATCCCATTCTGTCTTGTTCCTTGATCAGTGGGTCATAGACTCAGGACTGTACAACCTTGATGCTTGGTTCTCCCCACCCCCCAGACTCTGATTCAATTGAAATTCAATAGGATCTGGTCACTGTTTTTTGTTTTTGTTTTTTTAAGTTCCCAGTCTTATTCTAATGCACAGTCAGGATTGAGGACCACAGGTCCAGACTGATTTGAATCAAAAGAATGCAAGGAGAAGAGGTGACACACAGACCACTCACCAAACCTACCAAAGCCTTTTTCAAAGGAAGTGATCATAGAACCTTGGTATATACTTCAGATCGTTTTTGGAAGAACTCTGTGTTTGTGGAACACTTAAATCATCTCAAAGTGCTCTTGGCTTCAGCTCAGGTACCTGGGTGATACTTGCTGTGGAGCCTTGCTCAGGTGTTCTGGTATGGTGGGCAGCAGATACTACTCTTGGGACATTCAGCATTGAATTTTCAGCTGCACTTTTTAAGTAATTGCTCAGGCTACAAAGGAAAGGGAGAATAATTCATCTCAGAAGTATTCCACCTGCTGGGCTAGAGACACTTAGTATTTCTTTCTATATCGAGAGACAGCTTTCACAATCTTGGGAAAAGGTTCTTTGGCACAAGCTAAGGATTTTGAACTTCATTCCATAAATTTGGAAAACCTGTAAGATTTGGGGCAAGACAAAAATATGGTGACAGTGGAATTTTAATAGGATGGATGGTGGTATGTAGACGGATTGGATCAGGGATGGTAGTATGTAGAATGAATGAGGGCAGGGACTGTCATTAGAAGGCAATCGAAGCCATCTAGGTGAAAAGTACTGGGGGGAGAAGGAAGACTGGACAATAGGATGCAAGGATGGATTCTGTGGGTTTGGTCTATGGGCGATGCGGCTGGCCCCCTTGAACCTAAATTACAAAGCTCAAAAGCCATTGCTCATCACTTATGCAGCAAGAAATTTACTTAATCCCTAGAACGTGCTAGCTGTAGGTACTGTTGGTGCAATGAGCAATGAATAGACAGAACTTGCATACAGCTGGCTCTCTAGTGGGGAGGCGAGCAGTGTAGACATAAAAAAATAAATAAATACATTAGAGTTAAGTGCCATAAAGAGGATAAGAATAAAGGGGAATGATGGAGTAACTTGATGGCCTGAGGATGTGGCATTTAAGCTGGGACTTTAAGGACAAGAAGGAGCTAGACGTATGATAATTACTGGGAAAGCATCTCAGGCAGAGAGAACAGCAAGTACAAAGGTGGCCATGACCTTGAAAAAACCTGAGAAACAAAAAGAGAGCTGGCACAAGTAGAGTATAAGAGCTGGGGGACAAGCACTCTCAGGTGAGGTTGGAGGGAAAGGGAAAGGCCTGGTCAGTGAGGAAATAGTCGGTCAGTTTACCAAGTTAGTTGAGATGCTCATCCAAGTGTGGTGATATGGGCAACAATTGGAGCAGTTTTTAAAAGGGAGGCAACATGACCTGATTTGTGTATTTAAAAATCATGTTGGCTGTTCTGTAGAGAATAAACTGTAGGCAAGGTGAAAATGCCAAGAAAACATTGGCTTATACTAGGGTGGGAGCAGTAGAGATGGAGGGGATGGGTGCATTTGCAATATATTCTAATGATGAAGCTGACAGGACTGGGTAATTTAAATGTAGTGGTGAAGGAAAGAGAAATCAAAGATGCCTGATAGATTTTTTTGGCATGAGCAACTACATGCTATTTATTGAGGTCAGCAAGTTTCAAGCAGTAGCAGGTGAAGGGGTAGGTAATCTGAAGTTCTCTCTCCACCATGTTAGGTTTAAGATAATTATTAAACTTTCAAGTAAGGTAGCCAAATAAATAAATATTATTTCATATAGGCAGCTAAGTTTGGAAAAAAATTCAAGATGGCTATAAAGTTTGGGATAAAGTGGATATGTAGCATAGGTAATGCCATGAGATGGGGTGAAGTCACCTAGGAAGATTATGTAGATAGAACAGAGAAGAGGGCCTGGGACCAAGAGCTTGGACATATGGATATTTGGAACTGAGCACAGGAAGAAGAGTTGGCATAGCTGTCTGTAAGAAAGTGACCAGTGAAGAAGGAAAGGAATACCAAGAAAGTGAGGTATCATGAAAGCCAAGGAAAGAAAGTGTTTTCGAATGGAGAAAATGATCAACTGTGTGGAAAGCTGAGGAGAGAAATATAGAAACAGAGGCAACATGGAATTCGTGGCAACTTAGTCAAATGTCTCAATGGAGTAGTAGGATTGGCAGTCCAACAGGATGGCTGAAGAAAGACTACGAGGACAGGAAATTAAGAAAGTGAACTTTAGAAACTTTTTCAAGAGATTTTGCTCTAAAGATGAGAAGAGGAGTGAGAGTAGTTGATGAGGCTGTGGTGCTCAGAGGAAATTGTGCTTTATCTCAAAGTTAAGTGATACCAGAGCAGGTCTGTGTACAAAACAGTATGATTCAGTGGAGAGGCAAGATTAATGAATGCAGGAGAGAGGGGAAGGAGTTGCAGGGCTGAAGTCCTTGAAGGTGAGAGGAGATGGGTGCAGAGCACAAGAGAAGGGGTGGTTCCGGAGAAGAGCAGGGAGGAAGGGTGAAGGGCAAAAGTACTGATACCAGAAGGGTGGTAGACTTGGGGGAAGGGAGATAGAGTTGCTGTCCAATTGCCTTTGTGTCCAAATAAAGCATGAGGGAAGGTCATTAATTAAGAATGAATAGGAAGAGATCTAAGGGTATAGGGTCTTTAAGAAGAGAGGAGAGCTATAATTAGAGTAATTATTTCTAACAAACTTACATGTGCCAGGCAGCACACAGATGCATTACTCATTAGGTCATTTAATTCTACTAAAAATCCTATATAGTGGCTTCATTATTATCCTCATTGTAAGATGAGGAAACTGAGGCACACCGAGATTAATGCAACTAGTAAGTGACAAAACAATCATTTGAACTGGCTCTACAGACCAAGTATAAAACAGTAATTTTGGGGATTGCATAAGTAGAGAGACTATGGAAGGATGTAAGATTACTCATTATCAATGTTGAGTGCCAACTGAAATGCGTGCTCATGAATTAAGGTGAAACAGCACAGTATGCTGTTTGTTTGTTTGTTTGTTTGTTTGTTTTAAAGAGATCACCAGTTAGGGAGCAGGCACAGAGTAGACAAACAATCTGATTTAACCAGGCTCAGGGTTTGCCTGGCAAGTTGCTGGGAGAGAGAAGAGGCCAAAGGAGTTAATGATATCTGTGAGGGAATGAGTGTGAAGGTGATGCTCAGGGATAGGTAGGATGGAGATGTGTGGGAGTAATGGACAGTGGGGAAAGTGGCAGGTTCAATGGATTGGAAGACTACTCTAGGTCAAAGGCTTGCTGCAATGGCAGTGGAAGAGAAGTTCAGCTGGGAGTATGGGACAAGGTGCTGGGATGATGGAAAACGAAATCCTGAAGACGATGCATGTATTGGTGACAACAAATTCAGAGGCAGCAAATCCAGTTCTCCCTCTGTTTCCATTCTTCTCTCCTATAGTCCTCCTGTTGACTCCAGGCTCCTTCTGTAAATTAGCATCTCTACCTCCCATCTCCATACTTTTGATGGTGTCCTTTTCCTGGCCCGGGATATTTTTCTTTCTGTCATCTCTCATTTGAATAATACTTGTTCATTCTCAAACAGAACCTTTCTTGTTACTCACCTCTTCCTATACCCTGATGTCTTTAGCCAGAAGTTATCTTCTTCGTTCTTTTGTGGCACTATTTAGACCATCAATATAGTATTTAGTATATATTGCCTTTCAATGAGACATTTGTTCTCATGTCTTCACTTCTCTACTACGTCTTAAGTGCTCAAGGGCAAGGACCAGAACTCCACAATTTGGTATTCTTGTCCATGCTTGGCCTTGTGCCTTCCTACCAGTAGGAGCAGTGTGAATACAGAATTTAATCTCTGCAGTGCAGAGACTGGGTAGTAGATGTTCAATAAATGTCTGTTCCGTTGAATTAATGACAACACATTAGGAGAATCGTTTTCTGCTTCTCACATTGGATTTGTGCTTATGCGTATCTATGAGCCAGTGACCTGCAAATCTATTCTCTTCCTTATGAGAATAATAGTTCAAACCTAGTCTAGTTCTTCTTTACAGATCATGAAAATCCCATTAAAATCCATATACTTCTCACTCTGTGACAAGTACTATTCTAAATACTTGCTTTACATGTTTTAAACACATTTAAGGGCGCCTGGGTGGCTCAGTCGGTTAAGCGTCTGCCTTTGGCTCAGGTCATGATCCCAGAGTACTGGGATCGAGTCCCACATCAGGCTCCTTGCTCAATGGGGAATCTGCTTTTCCCTCTCCCTCTGCCCCTCCTCCCTGCTCATGCTCTCTCTCTCTCTCAAACAAATAAATAAATAAAATCTTTTGAAAAAAAAAACACATTTAATACTCATAATAATGCTAAGAAGTGCAGGTTCTATAGAAGAGAAAACCAAAATTTAGAGAGGTTAAGCAATTGTCCAAAGTCACCCAGGGGGTTGGCAACAAAGCCCATTATCAGTAATATTCAGGAAAGTCCACCCTCTTAACCAGTGTTTTCTAACTTTCTGATGGTGACCCATCGGAAGAAATATTACAGTATGGCCTATGACACACACGCACGCTCACGCACGCACACAGACACACACACGCTCACACAGACACACACACGCTCACACATTTGCACATACGTACACACCTGAAACGAAAGTTTCACAAACTAATACTGATCTTTCATTCTGCTGTGCGGAATGTTCTTGGTATTTTCTGTTTGATTTTGTTCTGTTTTATTTCATTAAAAAGGCTAGACAAAACAATCCTTAAACCAATTTCACAACTTACTACTGAGTTGAGACACACAGGCTGAAGAGCGGTGCCCTAAACCGATGTGTTTCACTGCTGTTCCTTGAGTGGAATAGATGAATGACTCAATCCTCCAGTTCTCCCCGGCCACTGGTCCAAGTTTCATTGCTTTAAAAATGGAAGTATCTTAACTGGCATACACGAGAAATGACATGCACTGAAGCTGCTGTTTAATTACACAGTGCTGAGCATAAGTTAAATGATATATTCCCTTCTGAGGTTTACAAGTAACCCAGCTACAGAATTTCTGGAGGATTAGTTAAGACAATTCTAATTGAAAAAGAAATATAATTAAGTTCAGAGAAGTCAGCGGTCTCTGAGCCAAATAGTTCTCCTATCTAAGGATCTTTTCTCTTTTGTATCATACTGACTAAGCAACTTCTGGGGAGCCAGAGCCCTAAATTCAGTTTTTCTCAATCATTCCTTCTCTTAGTTACTGACTCAACAACTCATTTACTTGGAAAAGATTCATTAAGTGAAAAACTAAGCACTGTGCTTAGTTTTAGTGATGGGCCCTGTTGAGGCAAAGATGTCTGGTCCCTGCCTTCATTTTAAAAGTCAGTGTCATACTGCCAAAAAGGAGACGTGTCCTGGCCACTGTGGGAGGACAATGGGAGACGGTCCTTAATTGTGCCTGCAGTGAAAGGCACCAGGGAAGACCTCAACAGAAGAAATGGTGTAGGGACCTTGGACTGGAGTCTTGCCGAGTAGTAAGGGTATGATGTGGAGGGAGGAGCTGGGGAAGGTGTGGGTGGAGAGAAAGGGGAGAATGTCCCAAGAAGAAGACGACAAGCATGAAGGAAGGATCATGGCGCCTTTAATAAAATGCAGCTTGGTGGAGTGGACGGTGCTTGCTGGAAGTTGATAAGACACGAGGCAGGGAAAGTGGACAGAGCTTGATTATGAAGAGTCCTTGGTATACAAGGAGTTTAGACTCTATCTTGTAGGTGACAGGGAGCTTAAATTAATGAATGTTTGGCTCTTGAATGACACAGACAGTGCAGTGCTTCAAAGAGATAGCAGAGATGCTGTGTGGGAGTGGTGGGGAAGCTTTCACCAGTAAACGGTAGCTTCCAGGGCTACACCGGAAGAGGGTGAAGACGAGGGGCAGGCTTGAGAGCCACTAGCCAGTCAAGTGGACAGAAGTGGTTGACTATTCAGCGAGGGCAGAGGCACCTGGATATTCTTTGGGCAGCCGGCAGGTGGGAGTGCCATCCATCACAGGTAGGGGCTGCAGAAGAAGGAACAGGTATGGAGGACGATCTAGTGAGTTCTATTTTAGAGAGGGCACATTTGAGGCCACCAAGAGACCTCCAGGTATAGCATGTAACAGACAGGCAGAAGTATTATCCTGGCTCTTGGACATTGGTTTGCTCACAGCTATAGATTTGGAAACTATAGGTTTGGGTTGACAATGTAAGCATTAGGTGTAAATGAGTGTGTGTGTGCAGTACAAATCAGGGGGCTAAAGGCAGAGCCTCCTAATTTTTAAGAGGTGGGCTGCAGAGAAGAAACATAGTAGCCAGAGAGGTAGGAAGACAGTTTCAAGGGATGGCCTTTACTTACACCACCAAGGAGAGGGACTTTGAACAAGTAATTGTCAACAGTCACATAGCACAGAGGAAGCCTAGAAGGTGTTCACTGGCTTATTTGGAATAAGTTCAGGGGTGAGGGGTAGGGAGGTGGAGAGGAAGTCAGGTGGCAAGAAAAGGCAGCCCAGCATTATAGCAGTAAGAAAGGCAGCAGGGACAGCATAGCACTGTGATTAAGGGGGACACGCCAATGATAAATTCATTTACTCAGCTAATATTGATTGAACATCCTCTCTGGGGCATTTGTCTAATCCTAGGGATGTATCAGTAAAGAACAAAAAGATGAAAATCCCTTTTCATAAAACTTACATTCTCAGATGACTTGAGTTTGAACCCTCATTCTGACACTTCTCGCTTGTGTGGCCTTGGTAAGTTATGTAATCTTAGTTTACCAGTCCACAGAATGGGTATGATTACAGGATCTATTGACTGGGTAGGGGTGAGAAGAATAACATGGTCCACCTGGTCCAGTGAATGGCATCTAGTTCTCTCTCTCTCTCTCTCTCTCTCTCTCTCTCTCTCTCAGTTATCTCTTAATAAATACGGTATGGCTACTTTTTCCAGAGACTTGTCTGTAATGGGAATTAAACAAGATTGTAGTTGAAAGTGGACCCAGAAACAGAGGTGGGCATTTCTCAGCACAGGAGAGGCCTGGCTTGTTTATGTACCCAGGAAAAGAGCGAGTCGAGTTTCGAAGAAAGGTAGTATGTGGCCTGAGAGTCTGGAGGAGAGAACAAGGCCATGTGTTGCCATCCACATCAGACTGGCACACCACCCAGAGGCTCAGTGAGGGGAAATAAAATGACCCAGACTTTTGAGTGAATGACCTTGCTCGTGAGCTCCCACGGTCCTTTATTTCTCACGATCTTATACTCTTTCTGGGTTCTGAGCTGCTTTGCCCACACCTGGAATCAGCCCCCGGTGTGCTGTTGGCACACTCCGCAGGAAGCGGCCCCGTTACCAGGGCGACCATTCACCCCAAGTTCCAACATGCTGTTTTTCATATCAACTTGGAATTTCAGCGCTTGGTACATTGTGAAGTTTCTTCCTTCTCCAGATTCAGAAGCAGTGGGGGTTGTAGGAGCCCACGAGCTGTGGAGTCAGATGGACTTCAATGCCGTGTAGCGGAGGGAAACAGGGCTCCTTACCCTCGCCCAACTTCCGTTCCCTCCATGGTGAGCACGAGACCAGTAAGACCTACCTCACAGTGTTCCGCCTGATTCAGCCTGAAAGTGCAAAGTACCTGACCGGCGTTCAGAAAGTGCTCACAAAATATTTGGTTTTTCTCTCCTCAATTAGCCCTGAAACGTACAATCACTTCATAACAATAGAAATGTTCAACACAAAGACCCGAAGAATATGACAGGGTCATTCCCTTAACAATTTCTCATCTATAGAGTAGAAATCACAGTAGCCCTGCCAAGGACCGTCTGACGCAATGGGGGTGGTGTCACACCTTCGTGCTTCGTTCAACTATTGCTACCGTGAAGGCAAACAGGAAAATGCCCAGGGCTGCTTTCCATGGCTGAGCAATGTTGATCCTAGATGCTGTAGTCAGGTGGGACACCGAGGTGCATTCTCTGTTGAAGGCTGGATAAGAATGTTTAAAACTAAGGGACGACGTGCGCCCTCAGTATCAAGCAGGGCTGTTCGCACACCAGCCAGCATTTCCGCCAGGGCTGATGTAGAGACACCGCACACACTGACCGCGAGACACGCGTGATTCTCAGGTTGGCACTGCTGGAACTTCCGAGGCGGTGATGTATGGTTTTGCAGCAAAACCATCAGTGGGAAAGAAGGTGGGAATAAAGACACATCCGGACAAGTCAAAGGTTAAAGAAAGCTGGGCAAGGCAGGCCCCTTGTGAGACCTTCCCTCATACTGTAAAGAGGGAACACAAGTGTTAGTGCCTGGCAGATGTCGACATGATGTCCAGCAGCATGTGTCCAATCAGCCCGGGGGTTCTGGCAGGGCCCTCCCTCCTCTGTCGGACACAGCTGCTCCATGCTGTCTTGCATTTATGGGTGTGCTCACTGCCCCTCGCTGGGCTTCTGGGCTTGCTGCCACTCCCTTTGGGTTCTCTCTTCCTATCCGATTTCTGTTTGCCTCCTCTGCACCTGGGAATCAGTACAGGGACAGGATGCTGAAATGCCATAGCTACAGAAAGCTAGGCAGCTGTCCAAATGCTATGTTAGCAATACAATTAACTGGTAAATGACGATTTTTCAGAGAAAATAGGCCTTTTATTATATTACTTAGCCAGAGCTGGTATGCCTTCCACCGACTGGGACCCAGGGAAAGGGACCCAGGGTTTGATCCCTCTAAGCCCTGGGCACTGTTAATATTGCTTCTATCTGCCATGATGGTAGGCCTGTCTTAGGAGTCAGTGAAGGTAGAAGGGAAAAAGAGAATTTTGAATGTGCTTTTCCTCCTTTCTGCCCCTCTCACCAGCTGTTTCCCCAACATTCCCTACATACACCACACACTGAGCCTTTGCATTGGCCATTCCCACTGCAGAGAATGCTCTTCCCTGCATTCTTCAGGGAATGACCCTGCAATCTTCAGGGATGCCTTAGGGCTCGCCGCTTCTCTGCTCACATGGAACCTTCTCAGGCAGGCCTCCCTGGCCACTGCCCCCAGACTCTCTCCCCCTTTTCCGGTTTCACTTCTTCTCACAGCATGAATCCCCATCCAGTGTCCTGGTTCTCTTACCTGTTTGTGAATTATCTCACCAGATCTTAAGCTCCACTAGAGAAGGGATTTTTGTCGGGTCTGATCACTGCTATATGTTCAGTAACAAGCCTTTATCTGGCAAAGGGTAGACGCTCAAATATTCATTGAGAAAAGGAGAAGATGAAAAGGAAAATAAAAATATAAAGAAAGGCAAGGTTACGTCTTCTTGCCCCAATCTCTCCATGTCCTTTAACAAGCATTGTTTCAACACGTACTCCGTGCTGCGCCCCTCCTCACACCTCTGAGCGCAAAGAAGCACTAGCAGTGGTCTCTCTCCCTGGAACCGGCCAATCTAGCTGTGATCTTGAGCCCAGGTAGAAAAAATGGGCAAGCGAGCGACATGGCGTCACGGGAAGCGGCCACATTTGTTGGGGTGACTGGAAAAAGCTTCAAGGAGGAAGTGATGTCTGAGGGGGCATTTTATGGGGTGGAGGAGGTGGGATATTGTGATTTATAATAAGAAACATGTATTTGGTCTTTATCCGTGTATCTGGCACAGAGCTGCAAAAACTCTTGGAATTTCCTAAGGGACAAGAGACATAAAGGTGTGTTTTGTCATTCAGGACAATCCCCTTTCAACTACACCTAAACTGATGTTAATGAGGTGACTTTTGGAAGACCCAGGAGAACCACGGGATGCTGCCAGGGGAACCAGCCCTGTGACTGGAGGGCTGCACCTTTTAGAACCACCTTACCCCCACCTCCATCTCTGGGAAGAGGAGAGGAGCCAGAGCTGGACTTAATCACTCGTGGCCAATAATTTAAGCAGTTATGCCTCTGTGATGAAGCCTCCGCAAAAGCCGGAAGCAATGGTGTGTGGACATCTTCCGGGTTGGTGGACATGTTGTGTGGACATCTTCTGGGTTGGTGGACACGTGGTGGTGCCACTGGGCACGAGGAACACGTGGAGAGGTCACCGGAGCTCTGCGCCCTTTTCTCACAGCTTGCCCTATGCATCTCTTCCATCGGGCTGTCCCCCGATGTACCAGTTTCATAATTAACTGGTAATGAAGTAGGTAAAATGCTGAGTGCTGTCAACCATTCTAGCAAATTAATGGAACCCAAGGAAATGTCCTAGGAACCACTGTTTAGAGCCTGTCAGAAGCACAGGTGACAACCTGGATTTATAATTGGCATGGCAGGGGCACTCTTGTGGGATGAGCCCCTCACCTATGGGATCTGATGCTCTATCTAGGTACATAGTGTCAGACTCAGCTGAACTGTGGAACACCCAGCCAGTGTCGCAAAATCGCTTGGTGAGTGGAGACCCACACATCTGGTCACAGAAATGTTCAGGGGCACCTAGGTGGCTCAGTTGGTTAAGTGTCTGCTTTTGGCTCAGATCATGATCCCAGGGTCCTGGAATTGAGGCCCCATGCAGGGGGGCTCCCTGCCCAGCGAGGAGCCTGCTTCTCCTCCCTCTCCCCTGGCTTGTATGCTCTCTCTCTGTCAAATAAGTAAATAAAATCTTTAAAAAAAAAAGAAAGAAAGAAAGAAAGAAAGAAAGAAAGAAAGAAAGAAAGAAAGAAAAGAAGGGTCCGGTGTTGTAGTAGAGGAGAAACACAGGAGTGGTTTTCCTCAATGGGGGTATGAATAGGAATACCTGCTTGAAAGTGTGGCCGAGGAACAGTAGATAAACCAAGTGGGCTTCAGCTCCAGCTGTGTAAGGGAACGCTAGACAAGACGGCTAGAAAAGGAAGCCAGACCATAATGTCAGGGGAAGCACTCACATCTCATGCGTAGGCAGTAGGGAGCCGTAGATGGCTTAGGGTAGGAAATGGCCAGGGTTGTGTGGCGCTGTGAGGTCAACCTAGCAGATTTGAAGGACGGATTAGTGTGAGGAGGTCTGAGGCGAGAGGATCCTTCAGGACACCATTGCCAGTGTCCTGGAGAGATCAGAGGGCCTGACCAGACTGAAGGGGACTGGGAGGGAGGGGTGCGGGGTGCGGGGGAGGGCATGTAGATGTTTTTCACAAGCAGATTTGACAGGACTTGGCAACTGATTCATGATGGGTGGGGACCCGGGGAGAGTCAAAGATGACCCAGGCTTTGAGGCCGGATACACAGGAGAATGAAAAGGCGATATAAGGAATGAGAACTCACAGGGCAAGGGGGGTGCGTTTTTGTCAGGGAGCCTATTCGTAAGTTCCAGTCAGTTTCCCCGATGTAACTCCTTCCAGTTTGCCCATTCTCCCTGGGCTCTTGCAGAACACCTGGGCTGTGGAGCTGCACAAACTGGGCTACGCAGTAAGGTGCTGGGCCACACAGCATCCATTTCAAGGTTAAAAGACTTCATCACTGCTCCTGAATTGGGTCGCCTTGGGCAAGTCCCGGAACCAATGAACGCCTCAGTTTCTCCTTTCTTTTGGACTTGGATAAGGCTGCTTTTCACCCGCCCATTCTGCAGCACGAACATCTGAAGACAAAAAAGTTTGTTATGTGCATTGAACCCCTGGCCTAAAAGGGGCTGTGGTAGAAACAGTTGGTCTGTCCACACAAAAGCTTGTTATGTTAGAAGTGTCCGTAATGGTCCTGCCGTGCTCTTCATAAAGTGAGGCGGGGCGGGAGGTGGGGTGGGGATAGCTCAGAATAAGTCTAGATTCCAGCCAATGGAATCACGCTGTCCCCATGGACAGTGCCTCGGCTGCCCTTCTGGTTCCTTTGTGCACTGCTTCCCTTTTGCCATTGGCCCTCGGCGGCTCCGCTCTGCTTCTGTGCAGACGGTTCACCCCCGCCGGGCTCTACCCGGGGAGGGTTGCACTTGTGAGAGCATAGAAAGGGCCATAAGTGCGTCTGAGAGATGCAGGCTGTAAAGCTCCAGGACACCAGGACACTGCAGGAGCCCAAGCGAGGCAAAGTTATTATTTTTCCTTTCTCAAACATCCAAACATGAAGCTATCTGTAGCATCTAATTTGCAAAGGCTCACTGAGAGTCTGCACTGGACCCATTGGCTTTGGGCAATTGGGGAGAAACGGATTATTACAGGTTGAATGCCACCTGCTGGGACCCAGACCCATGTGAATGAGGGGGGCCTTCCATGGAGACTCATGGGACAGTGCCTACTAACTTCCATGTGATGCAGGTTAGAGCGTTTTGCTCTCTGCCAAGGAGATGGCAAAAGACTGGAAACATTTTATGAACTCTAGCCTGAAAACCAGGGCTCTAATCTAACTAGCAGAGTGGTTGAGGAAGTTCCTATAGACTGAAGGGAGCATGGGTCCCAGACTACAGGGGGAGAACCAAGTGTGAGAGGTACCCGTGGTCTTTCCAGAAGCATCCACATGGTTGACGTGCGTCCAGTCCCAGGATATGGCTCTCTGTTTTTATGAACCAACAGTCCCAGGGCAAGAAGTTGGCAGGGACATCTGGGTTGGCCTCTTGGAAGGCTCGCAGGGGCGACAGTCTGGACTATTTTGGAAAGCATTCCCTTAAGGTTATGGTGCCTAACTGATCCTGCCCCTCTGGAGAAAACTAGGAGGGGAGAGAAAGGTTTGAATTAAAAATAGAAACCTGACCCACGTCTGACATTCACCTTCACATGGAAAAGGAGAGGAAGACTTGGCTTTCTATGTTTTTGTTTTGTTTTGTTACTGGGAAGGGCAACGTAATCATAGGGAAGGGTGTATGTATGTATGTCTGTGTCTATATTTGGTTTCATTCTACCTTCCCTTCTGCCAATCCTCACAAAATAGTGTAGTGAAGTATTTAATCCCTTTTCCAAACTCTCTTGAGAAATTCTCCTTCCAAGTGGATTGTTGCCTTTGCCTTTCCCCTCCCCTCAACTATTTTCACAACCAGTCCTTCCTTTGAATCCTGCTTCTCTGATGTTCACCCTGGAAGGTAAAAGGCATCATGGCTCTGAGCCCACAGAAGGGACGATGGCAGGGCACAAAAGCAATGGTGCTGGGGGATGCAGGGACCTTCACCTTCAGATAATTAGGGGCCAAGTGCTTGGAACCCTTGACAGTATGGTATGAGAGCATCTCAATGGCCAAGGTGGGGTTCAGGGAGGGTGATAGGAATTCCTCCAGGAGCTACGTGGCAGCCTAGAGGTTCCCTCTTCCATTAGTCGTTCCTACTAGACAGGAATAGCAGCGAGGTGAGGAGTGATGTCAGAGAGAGGGCATCGCCACCCTGCAGACTGTAGGATGGGGCGGAAAGAGTGTCGAGCCTGAAGTGCCGGAGGTTACAGCAAGGCAGTGCCTCCGCAAGAACCTGGCACGTCTTCCTGCCTGTAAGGAAGACATCTGTGCTTGTTGACTGAGCGGGATGGTGAGGGAGCGACACGGCAACCAGGGGCTCGGGGCCCAGCTCAGCCTTGTGGGAATTCAGACTGCAGGGCGGCAGAAATGGGGCTAAAATGCAGCCCTCACCTTGGAAGCTCCTCTGGGGCATCTGTGCCATGAGACAGCAGCACCGTGACGTCATGGTGGGAAGAAGAGCCAAAGCACGTTCCTTGAGTTCATACCATTCAATTCTCGGTGGTCAATGTTTAGAGAGGAGCTGCCAAGTTGTTTCCTTCATGTGAAGGTTTTGTAATAGTGACTAAATCAGAGTCATAGGAAGGCTGTGCATCTGTCACTGTATTTGGTTCCATTTTACCTTCCCTTCTGTCACAATAGTCTCGTCACCTTATGTTACATTTTTCTTTTCCTAAATTTCTGCAATTATCCGTGCCAATCATCACGGAAGTAGCATGGTGCTGTGGAGAGAGTGCTGGGCTTGGACAACCTGGGATCCAGTCTTTACTCATTTGGTGACCTTGGATAAGTCACTTCCCCCCCACCAGTGCTCTCATGTGGAACAGGACAATACTACTATAGGCCTCCCTACTGTCAGGGGTGGTATGAGATTTAAAAAGACACCTGCCTGGAAGCACTCTCTCTTCCTGAGTCAGTTACCTCTTTCTGTCCTCCTCTCCATCCCTCTCTACCCCTCAGTTCCAGAGTTCTCTACACTCTTATATATGAGTCTATTTCTCACTTCAATTCGGTATGGTTTTCATACTCTATTGTGGAGGGATTCTTCAAAATGAGTCTGTCTGTAAGAGAATCCCTTCTCTGAAATTAATGCATCCATTGTAGACTCAAAGGCTTTTCTGTGTGGGGCCAAATGCAGTGGGCACAAGTACATCCTGCCTGGAACTCAATCCCCAAGATCACTGGGGCCATGGATGACTTTTCAAGACTCCACCCAATTAAGCACTAACACAGGAGTTCCCTGAGGGTGGGACTTTGTTTTCTGTTTTGCAAGCTCCTGTATCTTTAATGCCTACAGCAATGGCCACCACGTAGTAGACACTTAGTAACTATTTGGGTGAAGCAGCCAAGGTTCTGCTCTTCCCCTAGCGTCTTCACATAGGACTTGCCCAGGAATGCTCTCCACAGTCCCCACCCCAGTTTTGTAATCAGTGTTAACTTGGAGCAGACTAGCTTTACCAAAATTTAAGTTTACCCTAAAAAAAAAAAGAGACTTAGAGAAAATAATTAAGACTCCTTATCTTTCCCCCTGCACTACCACGACCACCAGAAGAAATATTACACATAAAAAAATAAGCATCTACTTACATAAATTATATTATTATTAAATAAGTTACATAGAAAATTAATAGTAAGCTATATACGATGTAACTAATCTTATGTAAATATAATAATCTATATAAGGTTGTCAGGAAATATGTCTCCTAATTACATGCATTTTGCAAATTAACTTGAATGCTCCTACCATTGTGATATAGCAATGAAAGCAAAGCAAAAGTCCAGCATGAACTGTCAGAACAAGTAAGTCTAGCTCAGGGGGTCTTTTCTTAACTAAAATCATCAGTTGAGATGAATCTCCATATTCCTACCACACCCATGAGATCTGTTTCCTGAAACATGACATCTGTTATTTGTATAACACAGACATGCTTATCCAGGCTTCACAGGGGAGCCTGTGCAAAGCTTTTTTTCATCCCTACTTTGTGATCTGTCAGCTGGGCTATAACGAGAGTGATTGGTGCTGAAAATAAGTTTTTCGGGTAACCCAATGTGGTCATCAGGGTTCAGTAAGGAAACAGAAACCAAGACAATAAACCAAATAGGGAAAATTTAACTTGAAGATTTGTTTGTGGAGTAATTGTTTACTGGAAAGGTCAAATACAACTCTAAAGAGAAGGTCTTCCACCCTTGTCACAAGGGAAGCGTGCACAAGGAAGGGACTTCACAGACAAGAGCTGGGCAAGGTGGAGTGTCAGCTGCCATGGTGAGAACATGCCTGCTGAAGGAGCCCAAGGTGGCTGACTGGGAAGAGACTAGCTGGAGGAAGTTCTGGAATCCTGGGAACTGGCCACAGGTGTGGGACAGATTAAGGGGCCAGCGGCAGGAGGAGAGGCTGATTCACTAGCCTCCTGGTGCCCCTCCAGCGCCCTCTATTGGCAGGACCTAACATCGAGTGGCTGGCAAAGGAGAACCGAAGCTTGCAGTGATAACTTGAGCATCGCAAAGCAGGGTAATCAAGGGTGCACAGGGAACTCGGGGGCCCGACTTAATAACTGACACATCCCCAAAGGTCATATGGGGCAAAAATCATTTCCGGGTTTTCTGTATTCTGGCCACGAATCCTTTTTGCATTCACTGGGCCACAGAAGTTTTGTTCCAGTCTCTCCCTCATCTGGTGGCCCTGATTTTATTTTATGGCATTAAATGAAATAACTTGTTCTTAACCTTGACTCCGTATTAGCATCACCCAATGAGCTTTTACAAAATACTGAGAATTTAGCAAGTGTATCTTGAAAGTCTCCTCAGGTAACTCTAATATGCTGCCAGAGTTGAAAACCTCTGGACTAGGCATAGCAAGAAGGCAGGCTGCTACAAAAATAAGATGCCTTAGGGGCAGTGTAGGCCTTTAAAGGCTCTCCAGTGGAAAGATTCTGGGCTAAGAGCTATCTGTTCCACCTGTGCAACTCCAGGTAAGTTAAATAACCTCCCTAAATCCCAATTCCCTTCTCTGTAAAACGAAAGATGGGGAGGGAAATATGATTTGTCCCCAGAATTACCATGAAGAGCAAATGAGATGATATATGGCAAATAATTAGCACAGGGCTGGTAATTATTACGTATTCAATAGACAATATTTATAGTGGCAGAGGTGATGGCTATTTTCACTTGCAAATATCATCTGTCTATGACTTTCTCTGATAGCTACCAATTGTGACACTTTGGATGAAGCAGAGTGTTACAGGGTCCAAAGAGACATGATTTGCCAAGATTGATGCCTAAGAAAGTATGAGTAACTAATTGTTGGGTATCAGAAATAGGTAAGTGAATACCAAGCCATTACTAGACATAGGAAGATGATGTTACGTTCATCCACAGTACTCTATAGCTTCCAGAATCGCTTTTCATTTACTGTTTGCTCCTCTCAGTAGCTCTGTAAGGCTGTTTGACTTCATGGTTAGAGTGCGGTGTCTGGGATCAGCTTTGCTGGTACTGAACTGCTCATCTTTTACTTAATAATGATGATATAAATTTCTAGGCCCAAGAGGGAGCTACTCCTGCATGGGATGCCACATCAACAAACTAAAACACAGATAAAACTTTGCATCCCTGTAAATGCTCTGTTTGACCAGAAACACAGCATATCCAGTCAGCCAATCCCCAAGCACCAAGCCAACTCTGGGCTCTATACTTACCCCGTTATTCTTTATTCTTTGTCTTATACAAGCCTACTGTCTTCTGCCCCATTTTGTAGGTTTCTGGACCCTTGGGACTAGAGACTGCCCACTTCATGAAGGGTTAAGTAAAGTTTGTATCACTTACACTATTTTCTTTAATTATTTTAAATAATAACTGTGTGGTTTTGGGCAAGTTGATGAATCTCTCAATAATACTTGTGAAATGGAGTTATTAAGAGGCTTACATTCATGAGATCATGAATGAATAGGCCTGGAAGATAATACATGCACATCAAACGGTAGTTTATTTTAGGTGTAACTTGAAGGAAAAATCCCTTTTCCTCTGATGTCTGAAGAGTTTCTTGGATAGGAGAAAACTTGTACTGCTCTGTGTTCTGGGATTAAGAAAGGATCTACCCAAATATTAAATTTAATCTCAAAAAAAAAAGGAAAAAGTGAGAGAGAAAATTGACATTCAAAGTTTTGTGGGTATGTGTTCTTAAATGATATAGGTGGTCTACATAGGTAGTGGACCTTTTATGAGTCATTGGTGGGACCTTGGTACATAGACTGAGAGCAGGAAGAAAAATAAAACATTGTCACTGCTTTACTCTGAAACAAGACATGCTATTTCCATGATGGAAATACAACTTTGTTGAGTATGCTGCAGCAGTAAGGAGAAAGGACTTGTAAATGTGTGTGTGTCAAGGGGAGGTAGTGGGGAAGGGGGAGAGTGCTGCAGACTGAACTAGCTTTTAAGGTATGACAAGGAATGAGAAATGATAGGAATTGTGCTAAACTCAAGAGCTAATAATATCTAGAGACATTCAAGTTTCAATATTAAAAAAACTGTGCCAATAAAAGAAAAAGTTTCCTGCTGGAATCAGCCTGCAGGATTCCAAGTTTTGACCTTTAATTTAGACTCCACTATCTGTGGGATTATACTGGGGGTGCCTACTGGTCAACCTGAAAAAACCTGCCACCTACTTTAGTGGGTGGAACCTTAAAGAAGATTGGATTTGGAGGACTGAAACCCACCTGTGGTTGTTCTGATGAAGCCGCCTGTGATGTCAGACTGGTTGAATTATTCAGATTATGGGCATGTTCTTGGGGGGGGGATTACAATGCTCTAGGGATTTCCTGGCAGATCAGAGGGGGCTAATTCCTAGAAAAAGAACGACATCTATTAGGATAAGTTTCCCTGAGAGGGATGAAGAATCAGAACGCAAGTTATGAAAGGCTGAAAAAAGAGATGCATCCTTAGAAGGGCAAACATCATTCTAATTGTGGAGTAAATCCAGTAATTATGGTATATCCATAATCTCTTATGATAGGTGTAATTTTTTGTTTTTCCTCCTATGATCATGGGAATAGTCATATTTAATGTCCATTTCAAATTTAAAATTTATATGGAGAATTTCCTTTAGATAGACTAACTTCACATTGTATCTATATTAGGCATGTATTGTGGTGGTATGCAAAATTAAAGAACTGGATAGTGACAGTAAATTAAACATTTCCTATATTCATTCTGCAACTCAGCAAAGAGGTCCAGGACTTCCAGACGGCGGCCATCTGTGGAGTGGTGGTCTTTAATGAGGTTGAAAATGACCACAGACAACAGCTGCAGCATTGAGTTGAATGAGAAATAAATACGAAAACTCCATTCTCCGAAATACACTGGTAATGGTAGTGGTTCTTATTCTGGTTGCATATTAAAATCACCTGAGGGGTGGTTTTAAAATGCCCAATGCCCAAGCTGTACCCCAGAGTAAATGAATAGAATCTTGGGAGGATGAGACCCAGGGATCAACGTCTTAACAGGATCCAGATGATTCCAATATGCAACCAAAATTGAGAACTACTGTTGTAGGCAACTTTTGTCAGGGGAAAGGCAGGCAGATTAACACCTGGGTTTAGAGTTAAGAAAACTTAAGTGTATTGAAGTTGAAAAATTTGTTAAAGACCACAAATGACCACTTTGGCATATGTTTTTTTGACAGGCTCCAAGACTCTGTATCAGAACTACCTTTCTGGTGCTCTTTCCCATTCTCTTGGTCATACTAGAATTCTGCAAGAAGTTGCTTCCTGAGAATAATTTTTTTTGAAGGGATTATTTGAGGTTTATAAAAGGATGAGAATAGAAATATTTAAACCAAATGATCAGGGTAAATATTTGAGTGACAAATGCAGAAAAATAGGAATCCTGGAGCAGCCTGGGAAGCCTATCTTTCTGGGACAGTTAGTTGGCTGAGGGGGACATGACTGGGTGCCCCCCAGCCTATCATTAACTAATTTGAGGGTCCCAGGTGGTGGGTGAGGCAAGTAGTATAAAAAACAGACACCTGCCACAGTCTTGAGTATTCCTACAGGGTGACCTGGTCACTTGAGTCTGTGTGTTTTGTTTTGTTGAGATGCTCTGGTCATGATCAAAGCTTGAAATTGTCCTTACTGGGGGTTCCCACCAGAATTCAGATACCTATTCTTAAGCTTCCCTTATTTAAAACCAGAGCCAAGATTTGAGCAGAAGTCCTGTTTCTCCCAACTTTTTAGAAGAGCAAGTTTCAGGTTTTTAAATTGAACCTACTGTGCAACTTCCAGATTCTTGTTAAAGCAATTCTATGGCCCAAAGACAATTTGGGCTTTAAAGAAATACCTCCATAACTGAAGAGAATTACTATACCTGAGAACTCTGGCTTTATGTTAATGTTTGCCTACTTTCAGGTATGTTCAGAAAGAAAGGGAAATTTTTTTGGTTTCAGTAGAGAGGAAAATACAGGGGGAGCCCTCACTGAGAATCCCTCTGAGACAATAACTCCAAAAAGACAATACATCCTCTTGGAAGATGCCCTGAACCAGGGATCAGAAGTGCTGGCTTCCAGCTAGGACCTTGCCACACATATGGTTCATTGAAGCTCCTTAGCCATAAGATGGGCTTCTCTATATAGTCATTCCCAGTACTAGGATTACAGGAGGAACACACGACTTTTAATAAAGTGATGTTGGAATGTGCTTTATGATTTCCATTTGAAATGCTAAATATATCTATGCTATTTTCTTTTATTATCAGAAATATCATTTAACTTGAATAATTTAGAAATCAAGGTATAGTAAGAGAAATCATCCAGTATCCATAAATACGGTCAGTAACAGATTTGGGACTAGAGAAGAAAAGAAGGCAATTCAGGTAAATGTAATAGCTGAAGGGACAGGTTGGAAAGCCAGACCAAGTCTTCGTTTTCTGTCTTGGCTGTGGGAAAAGCTAACTCACCTTGTGACTTGACCCACATTGCTTTGTCCATCTAGAAGAAGTATGTGAGTAGCTAATTCTTTTAAACACACTGCACATTGGTTAAAATGAGGTCCAATTTGCTTTCTTGACACTTCTAAGCAATGGAAGAAGAATGAATTAAAAAGTAAGACAATTATCAATTTATAGGAAATACAGAGGACAAAGGAACATGTTAATCATTACCATGGGGATGCCACCAGCAAAAACCAACTGCGGGAACCTCTATAGGATAAGACTCCATTTGTTTAACAAATACATTCCAAAGTAAAAAAAAAAAAAAAAGAGTTGAAGGGTGAACCTGTAGATTTAAAATAAATTTGAGGAATAGCAACCAATTGTTTGGACCCTGTTTAGCTTATGATGAAAATAAAAACAGCTATAAAACAGTATTAAATTTGAGACAAGTAGAAATTTGAACAATAATTATTTGCTATCAAGGAATTATTGCTAAAATTTGATGTCATAATGGTATTGAGGTTACTCTAGAGTCCTTAATTTTTAGCAATACACAGTGAAATATTTACAGATTAAATTATATAATTATGGAACTTGCTTCAAAATAATATAGATGGGGGAAAGGGATAGGATATGATTGAAACAAGACTGACATAACTTGGTAATTGTTGAAGTGGGGCAATGGATACAGGGAGTTCATTATACCATTCTGTCTAGTTTGGAATATATTTAAAATTTTCCATGCTGAAAAGACAAAGAACAGTAGATGACAGTTATTATGGAGTAAAGAATCTTACAGAAACTAAAAAATGGCTTTAAGTTCATAATCATTTAATATCCCCAATCCCTCACCAAGAGACCACAGCATCAGCTAGCAGAAACAGATTCCTAACTCAACCAGAATCATGAGTCCAGACTACCACTGACAACCAGAAACCAACCGGGAAGGATAATTTTCCCAAGCAACACCTTGTTATAATACATTTTGCTAAGCCACAGTAAAGAAGGCACAAAGACCCCCCCAAAAAAAACTCTGATTCTGGATTTTTTTTACCCTGATAATTTGTGGTAGGTTTCTTTATTTTTTGAATATAAAGTGACAGAAATAATTTGCCATTAGAAAAGAGAAAGAATCTTTGACTATTTACAGCTTTTATACATCACAAAGTTTTTCTTGTTTTTATGTTGTGTCTTTTTTTAAATTCATTTTAATTTTTGTTCCTGCATCATTTGAACAAGTCCAAACTGGAAATCTATACAGCTCACAAAAAAGCCCTCCACCCAAAAGACCCCCCACCCCCACCCAACCCCAATGAGAAACAAGATAAATCAAAAGAATGAAATTAACTTATTTCTTTTTTTTAAGGTAAGTCATTTGCTTATATATATACTTGTAATTATTTTTTTCAAGTTCAAACACCAAAATCCAAGAGAGAAAGGAAAAAATAAAAAGACCCAGTCATCCGCCCCCTCCCCCCACTCCAGAATCTCAATTGATCCCTGCACGTCCAAAATAAGAAATATATATTTACAGAAAACAAAACAAAACAAACAAACAAAAAAAGAACTTGGAGGTGGATGGGCTGGGGATCTGAGAGTCAAGAGGAAGGAGAGCCGGCCCCAGGGTGGGTGGGGGGGATCTGGGCCTCACAGAGTCAAGGCAAGCCTGAGTCTTCTGTGTTTTCCCTGGGGAGCCTACTACACTGGGAAAATTACGAATGTTTCCCTTCTGCCGTATGACCTTGGGAGGGGGGGCGGTTCTGAGTTCATAACCCAACCCAACAGTGGATTTGTATTTTGTGGTTTCCATCATCATCACCCCCTCACATTCAAATATATTTGCACACGCACACACTCATGGGCACACTCACGCGCCAGTCTTTGTGGCTAAGAGTAATTATGACACTGATGGAGCACTGGCTCCTGTCAAGTGGAAGAAAAGAGATTTGCCCTTAGGGACGAGAGCTCATTGCCCTATCCTGTCCCTTCTCTGATCTCCACTGTAACACGCTGCCTAGCTCCCTGAAATGTTTCCACAAGCATCAGGGCTTCTCTGAAGTATTAACACTGGGATGGTCATTGGGTAACAAAGCTCCTATGAAGATTTGCCCCTCACTTCCTGCAAATTCCCTTCACAGACAGGCGCGCCCAATTAACTAGGTGTGGCAGGCAACCTGAACTAGGGGAAATCTGAGGCAGAGGTAATGGAAGCCATGCTGTTTTCTTCTTACCTTTGAAAGGCTGCACGCCCAGAGGTCAGAAAGCAAAGGGAAGGCATGACAAAATGATCCCTGGCTAGCTTGACTTGCTTCCTTCTTCCCTCCTAAATGGGGTCGATTAGTCTTCAGTGCATAAAGCACAGGATGACCCCTTGAGCTGGTTGCAATATCCTTCCAACGCAAGAACGAAGACACGGCATTTGACAAGCCAGGATGAACACAATTTAATCTTTTGGGGAAAATGCCAGGCAGGAACATGACTAAGTAAGCTAAGGGGTCCCTTTCCTGATGGACAGAGAAGCTGAACTAGTAGCAGCCATGACTATAATCAAATTCCTGCCCTGTTCCAGAGTCTGTGGAGGCTTGAAGAACTAGTGCTCTCAAAATGGTTGAACAGCTTCAGTATCTTTTCAAATTATGAGAGGTGGTGTTTTTTTTTTTCCGCCTCAAAGGGCATAGGAAATGAAATAGAATCAGCACACCATCTGTGTCAGAAGTATGTGGAATGTTCCTGGGGATAGACTCTAGGTTACTCTTGTTCAATCTCCAAAACCCAACAGAGTGGATTTTTATTCCTGAAAAAATTTTATTTCACGAAATTTCTGATTTTTTCAGGCCCTCCCTATAAGCCATGTCCCCTTCATGTAGCCCCACTCAAAGTCCTTTTCCTAATTCTCTCTTGCTCTTCCAAACCTTTCTCCCAAATCTTCTAAAGACTTTTGATCATCTCCTATGCTGTCCCCGTTTCTAACAGAAGAAAATACTAAATAAAAATGATCAGCCAGAGAATGCTTTCATTTAGCGAAACTGAGTAGAAGGAAAGCTGCTTTCCAATCCTTTTACTTTGATTTTTTTTTTAAGATAAATGAGGGGAAAGGTGAACAAAGAATTATGATTCCCTTAAGGAAACTAACTTAGTTGGGAGCCTTGAAAATAGAAAGGACAAGATATACTGTGAAAATGTGCTCTTTCCAGGGCAGATAGTCAAAATGTGGCCTCAACCCACGATCACATTTGCTGACATCTAAAAAAATATGGTATGGCCTACCAAAGAGGGCGATAGAGATTTCAAAAGTTAAAAAAAAAAAAAAAAAGAAAAGAAAAGAAAAAGAAAGAAAGCCCTAATATTAGGATTTGAACAGGAGGCAGCAGAATTCCATGCTGCTGGCAAGACCCTACCTACAGCACTTAACAACCTTACCATCTCAATCTGACAGAAACCGTCAGGATTGATCCAAAATGCCTTTAGTCTTGGTTGGGTTAGTCACCATGAGAAGGTCAGAATATCTCTCATCACTTAGACTTTCATTACCAGATGACCAGGCATCTCCCATCTGCGCTCATTTCCCACCCTTGACGAGCTGTTCAAATCCTTTCGAGTCAGTGGTTCGTCATTGGCCACAACCCTGACAACTGCTTTCATCTTGTTCTCACAGAAACTTGGCTTTTCCTTGAGGACTTTGCAGCCCTTTCAAGGGGGCAGGCATTTCTTCTCCCACATTCGTCATGCCACTGGGCCTAGAGGTGGAGGTGGCATCTTCCTTATTCCTCACTGCCATGTTTGGACCACCATCCCTCTCTTTTCCTTAAAAATCAAAAGAAAATAAAACAAGAAACCAGCTTTGAGGCACATCAGACTACACTAGCTGCTTCCCTTACTTGAAGCAGCCATTTATTCTTGCATCACTGTTATTCCAGTCACTGTCTTCAATACCATTCCTGTCATAATTTGTGTTGCCTTCCATCGCCACATAAACCATTATTCCCACATCCTGGCCTCTCAGTTCCTTGAATAACATTTTCCTCCACTTAACCTCAGCTCACAACACCACACCAGACCCAGACTGTGTCACTACCGATAACCACGACCTCTCTGTAGGGGAAGCCTCAAGCACCCACTCTGACTCAGCTCCTAATTTCCTGATTAGTCCTTCTGGAACATGATTCAATAATTTGGTGACTCCAGCCTACATCTCAGTCCCCGCCCCGACCACATTACTGACCATCATTATTCCTGATTCCCTAAAACTCCTCACGTTTCTCCTCACCTAGCTTAGATTCCATGGCCAATCATAATCACTACTTCACAGTTGCCCTTAACTGTGTCTCTTGCTCCCTGCATTGCATTCACCTGGTTAAACCATAGCCCTGCTTAAATCCAACTCTCCACTCTATCTAAGCTGGATGTAGCGGAAGAAAGTTTCTTAAGTTTCTTTTAAACTCATAATTTTAAGAACCTCAAGTGAATCCTTTGTGCCACCTAGCATGTCTTGTACATTTTCTTTGTAGCTTTTTTCTTCTGCTAAATGGGTATAGAAGTAATTCATGCCTTCTCCTCTTCCAAAATCTCCAGTGTTTGCTCCTGATAGTCACTCTTAGCTGATGAACTTCCTTTGTATTTCACTAAAAAGTTATCAATCAGAAAAGACGTACTTCCACTATCACATTTGCCAACCCACTTGCATCTGTGCCCAAATTCAGTATCTCCCTCCTATTACTCTAACAAATAAGTTAGGCTCCTAAAGCCACTCCCTCCACTTGTGCCCTGGATCCCATCCCCTCTAACTTCATCAAAGACATCACTCCAGCAGTTATCTCCTCCCCTTAAGCATCAATTTTCCCCCTCTACTGGGTCATTCTGGTCAGCATAAAACAGGCTGTTATTTCTCCCATCTCAAAAAAAAAAAAATCCTTCCTTGGACCTCACATCCTTTAGTACCTACTGCTATTTCTATGTTCCCTTTATTCCTAAAATAGTTGTTAATTCATCTTGTCACTACTTCCTCTCATCCCACTCTTTAATGAACCCACTGCCCTCATGCCTGTGTTCCCACCAGTCCACTGATACAGCTCTTTCTCAGCTTATCAATGGAATGACCTCCATGTTCCCAGATAATCTAATTCTACTCATTGATTTGCCCCTGGCTGGTCCTCCCAGTGCTGCTTCCTCCTCATCTCTAGGCCCAGTGACTCTCTTCTGTCTACTCATTCCCTGGATTCAGTTTCATGGCTTCAAATACTATCCAAATGCCTATGAATTCCAAATATATGTCTTCAGGCTCTACTTCTTCCCTAAACGCCAGACTCATATATTCAATAGCCTAACCACCATTACCACTTGGGTATCTGATAGACATCTTAAACTTAATAAGGCTCTCTCCCCCAATCTGATTTATCTATAGGATTTCCATTTTATTAATGGTGACTCCAAATTTCCAGTAGCTGAGACCAAAACTTCTAGGATCATTGATTCTTTTTCTTACTTAACATCAGATACATCAGAAAACCCTTCAAAATATTTCCAGAATCCACCCATTTTTTACCACCTCTGCTAACACTATGGCCCAAACCACTGTCATCTTTTACCTGGATTAATGCAATAGCTTCTTGTCTTGCTGCTTCTCCTATTGCCTACACTCTCACTGTATATTCTCAACATAGCAGTCACAATGCTTCTTTTAAAATGGAAGTCGGGTCAGATCACTCTCTATTCAGAACCTTCTAGTGACTTCTCATCTTGCTCCTTGTAAAAGCCCTTAGCATTGGCCTACAAGGCCCGTGGGTCAATGCCACCTCTCTGACCTCATCTCTCACATTCGCCTTACTCATTGGCATCCTGGCTCTTCCTCAAGAATGTCAAACATGTGGTTTGACCTCAGGGTCTCTGCAATTGCTTTCACTTTGCTTGAAAAACCCTTCTTAAAGAAAGCCCCAAGGCTCACTCCCATTTGAGCCATTGTTTAAATGTCACCTTTTCACAGAAACTTTTCCTGTCCACCCTACAAAAAATAGCAACCACACCCATCTTATCATCCCCTACCCCCCTCAATCTGCCTTGTTTTTCTCCTTGACACTTTTAAGTATCTGACATGAAATTTATTTATTGTCTATTTCCTCTCATAAATATGTAAGCTTCATGAGGGCATAGACTTCATGTTGTTCAATTTTGTATCCGGGATAGACCGGTGACGGGTAGTAAGGAGGGCACGTATTGCATGGTGCACTGGGTGTTATACGCAACTAATGAATCATGGAACTTTACATCAGAAACCGGGGATGTACTGTATGGTGACTAACATAATATAATAAAAAATATTATTATAATAAAAAAATTTTTTTTTAAATTTTGTATCCGTGACATTGGCTTTTCATTCAATAAATAGCAGTGCATGAATAAACCCTCTTTCTAAAACATGGTCCTACACTGCAGGCCAAATCTTCCCAAAAGAAGAGTTTCAGTTAAAAAAAAAATCTGAATATTTACTTTAAACCTTAAATTCCTAAATGACAACAGTAGAGTTTGCATTCTGATTTGAGAATTGTCCTTGGATTTATTCCTTTTTTTTTAATAACCAAGAAAATAAATGACCTTGAGTCTCATTCGATGGCTCTCTGCTCCTCTCCTTCTGTTGCCTAATTCTTAAATCCAGTGTTGGTACAGTAGAATTTATAGAGATTCTGAATATTTGGGAAGATTACTTAACATTTTAGCCTTTCTGGTTTGCTCAGAGCGTATGATCTACTGCCCTTTAATAATATTTTATAGCTTAAGAGATCATGTCTGAGTCAGTAAATTCCATGTTAATATGTGTAAGACTCAGGATTAAATCAATCTATAAAATGCCTATTTGTAATCTAATCTACCAATTTCCTTCCTGAAGTAAATAGTAATCAGATTAGAAACTTGGTGTTTTCACTGGGGAAGAGAAGAAATAATTTTATTTGAAGTATTTTCTCTCTCAGAGGTGACCTAACATTGTGATCCAAAATCATTCCAAATTGAAAAAAAGGTTCAGCTAACTCTATTCCCCTGCTATATTTTGTTCTTCACAGTGCCCTTTGGCTTCCCAATTTAAGTAAATGCAATCATAATGGGTCTAAGGCTTTTCTACTTAGAATATTCTTGACTAGAGAATGGAAATTGCTTGAAAGAAGCTGCCCTAAAGGTTTGTAGATGAATTTTTGAAGAGTTAAGGTGCAATGCTTATCAATGTCTTCCTGGAAAGAAGCCTATGCCTCTTTTTAAATTCAGTCTGTTGCCACTTTTCTGAACAATCAATAGCAGCAAAGTTTCTCCTTCTGCCAAAGCTCATAGGGAATAGCAAATAAATCTTTTACGGAATAGACCAGAGCACCTGGATGTTGGAGTCATCATCTCTTCACCCCCAAATCATTCTACCCCAATTTCTCTCTTCATTGCTTTTAAAATTTTCTCAGCTCAGTGAGGGGCATTTTCCAGAATAAAGCTTTTTGTCTCCTTGTTACTGAACCTGTTTCCTATTTCACCTTCTCCCTCATTCCAAAGGAGACACAATAGTAATGCTTAAAAAAATAATGTACAACTCCTCATTGGGCGAGATACTTAGAAACTCTGTGGCCACGGGGTAATGTTATATCACCAGCACATTCCGACTGAAACCCAAGCATCCCCCATCACACAGGGCTTGTGCTTTGAAACAGTAAAAAAGAGAGAAGACAGTAACAGCCACAAAATGCCTCCGTGCACACGACAGGCAACTCAATCAAAGCCCTGGTGCACATTCTCACAGAGATTGCTTAATATTCCAAAGCACACCCTTCTCCACTGGCAGAACTGCAGGCTATCACTGGAGGGCATACGCTTTCCCAGCACTTGACCTCAAATTGAAGCACCTGGTAATAAGGCCTTTCTTATTTGCTTATCATTGTCCTTTTTTACCTTCTCCATCTACTCAAGTTAAAAAAATAATGAGAAAACCATGAGAAATTACCAAGAGTTTCTTTAACAATCTACTGGTTTAAATAATAATGCGGCTTAAGGAACACATCTCTCCTTCATAGGAAAGGAAGAGAGGAGATAGGAGATAGGAAATCATGACAAGGAACCAGGACAGCTGCCAAGAAGACTGAGAGGTGAGGAAGAGTTTTCGTGAAAGGAACCTGAAAGGTTCACTGCTAAAACCTACTTTGCAATTGCTAAAAACACAGGTATTTTAGTCTGCTTCCTATAACAGCTACTATTTGCTTTGTTCAGCGCCAACCACTAAAATTTGTTTTGGAACCATGGCTGCCAGGGAAGGAAAGAGGAGATAAAGTGCCTCAAGGAAGAGGCGGCTCTGAGGGGAGAGAAGAGAACCCCCAAAATGGTCCGGGTTAGATGAAATATGCTGATTCCAGGTGTTCCTCATGAACTTCCATAGCAAACTTTGCCAGTAGGAGGTGTGATTGGTGATGACCAAGTAGATTTCCCTCAGATATGACAAAGAAAATGAAAAAGAAACAAAAGCTATCAAGCAATGATAACTGCCCCAGAAGATAGCAGATCTGTTCTTGGTCTCCTTTATCTTACCATCTACCAGGCCTTACTCAAACAAGGTTATGCAGATTATTCTTTCATGTCGGCAACAGAAAGCAAGAGGTCAAGGAGAGGTGTGATCTGCCCAGGTGCCAATGACCAAATGGACAAGCCTGGTTTGGGAAGAAATCAAAGCCACAATATCAGGGGTATTACATCCTGCTCCTCCTCTCAGGGAGAAAGAGTTTAAGAAAGAGTTTCATGTGGAGGCTGCTGCCGAGCAGGAATTCCTGGGCTCTGAAATTGACTTTACCTTGGTCTGCCTTTCCATAAAACATCAAGCATCCAGCACCACTAAAATCTACCCCAAATGGGAAAGTACTCTCATTTTACGTATAGTCATCTTAGCAGCTTTCGTCTTGTGCAGATATGGATTTTCTTTGTCAAACTTTTCCTCATCATGCTTCCCTGAGCTATCCTTTCATGCTAAGCTTCAGGTTCTTTTTCCTTTCTATTATAATCTTAATACTAAGCACAGGAGCTCAATTGAATAATTCTCTGTTATTTTATGCCTTTAGGGTCTCCATGAATCCTTTTATCTCCCCCCACCCACAGGAGAATATAGCTGTAGTATAACAGGGAATGGTCATCTCGGGACGAGGAGGCTCCAAATGTTCATTGGCTGTTGGCCCTGTTACTTATCAATGACAAGCATCACAATCCACAAATCTGTTAACGGCACTCGTGTGAAGGATGAAGTCACCATGGAGACCCCTAGTTTACTATGATGCCATCATGATTTCATGTGGCTCATTGGGAAGCAAAAAGTAGAGAAAAGATATTTGTAATTGGCTTAATTCTAAACTTTGAGTGAATATAAGGAAGAAATGGAAAAAAAATTTTTTTCTACATTAAGCTAAGACACTTAGAGCTCTTTTATTGCTCTTGGTATAAGCAGAACACTCTCCACACATGAACTAAAATCAATTCTGTGGCAGGATTAAACTAAAGACATTATCCTCTTTGGAAAGACTGATGATTACTTCCTGAGCTCGATGCCATTTATCAGTGAAGAGGTGGATTGCAGGAGAAGGTGGTTGCAGGATTCCCCGGGCCCTGGATGCTTAAATAATTCACCATTATAATCTTGGGCAAAATCAAAGCTTCGTAAGAATTCTGAGGAGAACTTTATTACTTTTTGCAATGCTCAAGCCTCCCCTCCTCATGTTTTAGGCAGGCAATAATGATTGTGGGTCTAGGGGATATAAAGCCTTACTTCTGGATTCATTGTATATGTAAACTTCCTTATATTTTTACTTATGTTTCCAGAACAAACATATGTCTTAATATTGGAATCAGGCTTGCTGTGTTTGAACTTGACTAAATTATAGAGGTACCCAGAAGAAAAGTCTGGGAGGGTTCTCCCCTGAAGTTCCCTCCTCACTGTGGGCTAACCAAAGTTTCTGATACCTTCAGAGTATCTTGATTTCCTTGCATACATTCCTGAAGACTCCCTTCCCCATGTTAACACTCTGCAAGAAAGCCTCTGCCTCAGTTTTCCTTAAGCTTTTTATTTATGTGGGTTACATGCTACATAAATTTTTTTAAATAAAAATTTATTCACATTGTCTTACCCACAAAATTCAAAATCGTTTGTCATTTGACCTTGAACTCTTCATTACAGAAACTTTTTTTTACCTCTCTCTCGTTTTCAAAGATCTTGCCTTATTACTTCTTCTGACTTTTCTCTGTAGACCCATGAGGACTTTGTGCATGTGTGTGTGTGTATGGGTGTACAAAGAAGACAAAATTCCATGGGACAGGTTTGGATAAATCAGTTGCCTGGCTTTAGTGATTTTTCTCCACTGTTAGATGCTTAACAAGGGGTGGGGATGAACAATTCAGGTAGCATTACTCAGTGAGCTAGGATGAGTGTTGGAAATTCAGACAAGCTTTGGTCCTGCTCAGATTTTCCTAAATAACCTTAGTTTTGGCTAATCATCACATTTTTCTGTGCTTCAACTTTTTCATCTGTAAAATAAAAAGGTGATCATATTTTCATGCCAAAGGAGACCATCTGGAGAAATGGTTATGGTAAATTATCTCATATTCACATACTGATGACTTTGATTTACAGAGGTTAAACATGGGGGTAGCTGAAAGGGGCTGCTGGTGACCCTAGAAACTCTATCCTCCAAGGAGGGGTAGCAGCCTGGAAACTGCCATAGCTCAAGGCCTTTCTATGTAAGAATTAAGTGAAGAATCCTCAAGGAATGACTCCTCAAATTTCTATATGATCTATTTCTTGTGCCTGCTACCAAGAAATTACCAAGATAATTGCCCTGATCTGTGGAAGTGCCCATGAGTCTCAGGAGCAATCTAGTAACAAAGTTGTTCTCTGTTCTGGGATCCAAGGTCCCCAGTATGCACAGCAGGCTCTGTCCTCAGTCATTAAAATACAGAGTGAAGCTGTTAGGCTTATTAGGCTCTGGCTTGGAGATATTAAATACTATGCGCATGTTCAAGCTCCGTGCGCTCTTAGCTTCTTGTCTGGACAGTGTGTAGTGTGTGGGATTCAGGACATAGAATACTTCCAGATCTCCAGACTGAGAAAGAGCAGTAAGAGAATGCAAGAGATGGTAAATGGATGAGGGGGAACAAAGCTGTAAGTGCCCGAGTTGTCTTCCAATTACATTTGCATCAAAGAAAGGGTATTTTACTATTGTTTTCTCAGTGAGAATTCTCCTGGATGCTACTCTAGTCTCCTTGCTTCCTACTGACATGAAGTCTTGATATTTCCCCTGCTCCTGACCCTGGAAGAGGAAAAATTTTTAAATCTTTCTAAGCATGTATTGCCATTCCTGTCCCCAGTGAGGATAGACCTCTCCAGTCTTGCTAATGGTGTTGTCAAGAAGACATATGGGCGCCTATGGATAAGTATGTATCTAAGCAACAAGACTGTCAATCTTTGTGTGTGTGGGGGGGAAGGGATGGCTTCTGCTTCTCCATCTTCCTAACATCAATGGGACCCATCAACAGGACATCAGAGTTCCACACAAATTCCACAGGGTAAAATAGGGACAGGCAACAGGACAACTAGGTTATTCCATAGTAAATAAAATGCTCCTTTCACATAAAGCCTAGATAGTCTGTCACATCTTGAGCTGTCAGTGATGCACAGGCTAGGCAGAACAAAATAGAAACCACTAGCTTGATAAAGTAGAATATGTCCATCCAGTTCTAAATGAGCACTTTCATCTACCAAGAACGTATCCCTGTTCCTCCATAAGGTGATTGAAATTGGCAATTTGGAATCCGTTAGGAGTGTGTGCACTGGGGAGGTGTACAAGCATAAAGGAGCTCATGGCAAAGAGATCAAATTAGGTCCAGTTGTGCTCTCTGGGTGTGTACGTGGAAGCAACGCGTAAGTTATTGAGAGCACAACTCAGGCAGAGGAAGCATTATGGCCCAGACGGTGGTTTTCAGATGGTTCTTGTTGCAGCCACAGGGAATATTAAATAGCCCTTGATTTCAAAGAAAATGATCAATTATAATTAAAATGTGACAGTGACATTGGGTGTTAACTACACGGAGTATTCTTATCAATATGACTGAGGTTTCAGGTAGGGATGCTTTAGTGTTTTTTTTTTTTTAATGTCCTCTTTGGAAATAGGTAATATCCTTATCTAAAGAGAAAAGGCAGCTGAGCACATTTCACATTCCTGTGGCCACATCCCCCAAAGCTGAACTCCTGTCAGATCTCAGAGACTGAGTCTCTTAATGCAAGCCCGACAGACAGAATCATAGCCTGGTAGCTTAGATTGTGTGCGGAAGGGTGGTGTGATGGAGTCACTTCTTTTCTGCCCTGGTGTCTTTGGATGCCTTAGTCTAAGGGACACTGGCTCAGGGCTGACACGTGGATTGACTCCCTGTGGACAGTCAGGACCTCATGGATATGGCTGGATGCAGATTCCTAACTCATCACAGGTTGGACACAGTTACAACTGAAGGCAGGTGTGATGTGGTTCTTGCTTTCCTAGCTGTGCTCTGGACAGCTGTTACCTTCCCTGGTATTTTTGGCATTGGAGCAAACAACCTCCAGTTCACACCTGAGCATGAAGGTGGTCCTCAGAAAGTGCTTTTTAATTTAAAAAAAAAATTGTTTCCTTTTCTGCTGTATCTCAGATTACAAGGGAAAAAGAACAGTAAGTGTACTTCTATCCTCAGTCCAATTATGCCCTGGAAATAAGCCCCAAGTTTGAGTGAGCTTTCAATCCAAGGAACTAAAGGAACAGAGAGCTGGAAGGTCATAGGGTCTTGCCCTTTTTCTGAAGATATCATCAAAACCAGTAACCAAAGGGGATCCAAGATACTCAGTTGCAGGCTCCTGGCTTTGTCACATGAAGGGAAACTCCATAGATTTCCTATCCTTTTCCTTCCTTTTATCCTGCCTTAATGTTTTAGATATTTACAGGGGGGAAAAAAAGCCTTCTGGATATGTTATGACTTCCTGGATTTGTTTTAATTCCATTGGTCCAACAATGAATTATGAATGTCCTTCATGAGGATGGTGCCTTCCTACCCTTCCACCAGCTATTATCAGACTCTTTGTTTCATTCGTGTGTGTCTGTGTGTATTTCATCTCCCATCTAAAAAAGTGATATACACGTACACACACAATGAGCTGGATTTTGTTCTAAAATATTAACTACGCCATTCCTGGGAGCAGGACTATCTACACCTGATAGGACTTCGAAGAAGAAAAATTCTTCCTCTAGACTTACATTTTAATTTTTGTTAGGGTGTCTCCCAGGTTGTCACATTTTGCCCCATCTTGCCAATCACATTTCCTCTACCTCCCTCCTGTCTCAATGAAGAATGGACTTTCTTCACTTTTTTGAAGAAGAGACTTGTCATGGCCTGTAACTTATTTGAGCTCAGTTCTGTATAGTATGCTTTAAATTAGCACACAGTGGCAGAAGATGCCTCCCAAAGGAGAATAATTCATGATCAATGACATAATGAGATTTATAGATGAAGCTGTCCAGGAGAAAGGAACATTATCAGTTACCAGAGCGGCTTAAGTAAAAGGACAGTACCAGCTTCAAGAGTTTCATCAGAGGGACAAACAGGGACTGACACTGACTACAAGGAACAGGACAGACTGCCTAGTGGAATATACCATGGAGGCAGAGGGAGCTGAGTAGGGCTCCAGGAATAAAGGGACAGGAGCCATAAGGTCAGAGGTGATGTTGTCTCCTCTAATGTAATGAATCCCTTCACATTTAGAGAAAAAGGAGTGCTTCAGAGACTAGAATTCTGAGTCAGCTCATTCAAATCCTAACCTACTTTCATTTGCAATATACAGATCAGAAATGAAATGCTTGATTATTTCAACTCTCGACTTCCCTTTGGGGGAAGTAGTCCTATAGACAAAGCCTCAGATATGGTGAGAATCCAGAGAGCCTGGGAAAGAGGAGATATCATCAAGACAAGGTTATGAGCAGCACAGTTTCCTGAGTCTGGCCAAGCATAGATACAGGTGCAGAAAGTACCAAGTATGCAGCATAATACGTCAGTCCTACTGGACCACCATTAGGGGTCCATTTGACTATGTGATTAGTGAGCCTGAATTGTGATAAGGTCCTTCTGGTACTGCAAGTCATCACCACCACCACCCCAAAAGGGGGAAAAAAGGCTACAGATTGCATCAAAACCAGATCAATCCCAGCATAGGTCAGGTTGTTAGACACTCACTCCAGGAGTGAACTGTCTGGAGACAAGCTCCACTCAGAGCATCTGAAAGCTCTGGATACCTAACCTTTGATCAACATCCTCCATGGTATCGCCCTCTGCCACTTATTTGGTTCATGTACATGTAATATTTCAAGTACTACTGACCATAAAACAGTCACAGAATAACTTCACAGAACAAAGCTTCCAAGAATCCAAATTCCCACTGGAAATAATAATTAACCTGAAAATGTATACATTCAGCATACTGTTGTGATTATGGGTAGGTGCAGAAATACAGAGAGAAATGTGGAGGGACTCATCCTTAGGTTTTACTGCAGATTCAAGTATCTTCTGGGCAGAATAAAGTGACTTCTTTTCAATTATAATTTATAATATCAAATATGTACAAGTGCCTTCCATATACAAGATGCACTGGTAGGTGCTACAAGAGATAAAAAAAGGATGAATAAATGTATGGCCCCTGACCACCACAGGCATTTATAATCTAGCAGGTGAGATGAGGTGTGTAATTTAATACCATAAAATAAGATGGTCTGTGATAGCACTAGAGAGATATAATTAAATAGCTGCGACGTTCACAAAAGGCATTTTTATAGTTTTTTTTGGTTGGAGGAAGGTGGACGTGGTGGTCTATTTGTTCTATTCTTGAAGATCCGTATAAAGGGAGATGGATATTACTCAAGAGTGGAGATGGGAGAGGTGGAGGAGAGAGGTTTGGGCAAAGGAAGCGGTTGAAGGAAAGACACATGGGAAAACAAGCTGGTATAGGAAAGGTAAGACAGAAATGTATGATTCAGCTTGTCCTGCTGCATGGGCTTACACAGGCAAATAACAAGAAGTTATTCTTGCTGCTGGACTGTGGCAAGTATAGCCCACTGGATTTTTTTTTTCAATTGGAGAATGACATTTAATTCATATTTAGGAAGTGAATACTGAGAAGAGTAGAAAAATCTTGGAACAATGCTAAAAGATATTGAAATCATCCAGACTAGAGGGAAGGGCCAAAATGAAATGGGGAGACTGGGAAACCTTAGGGGTAAGAATTTACGGGCTTTCCAGATGATTAGATGTACGGGATGAGGGAAACAGAGGTGGCAAAGTTGCTGGAAAGCTTTAGTTTAGTGACAGAAGGAATGGTGGAGACATTAACCAGAGGGGTAACTTAGTGATTATGTTGGTTTGCAGGGACTGTCTCAGATATTTGACTCAAAATGAAATTGTCCAGGAAGTGATTGGAAATATATGCATTAAGCTGAAGTGAAAAGGAGAGTCTAGGTGCGAAGATTTGGTATTTATCCCCAGAAAGTTGTCAAGTGGTGGAAGACAAAAATATTGCTACAGAAGCATGGAGATAAGGAGGGCAAGAGGGTCAAGCTCAGAACACCACTGCAAGTCAATGCTGAGGGGACAGAAGGAAGAGCAGAACCAGCAAGAGAATACGGAGAGAGAACCAGAGGGCTAGGATTAGAACCAGAACATGCTGCTTCCCAATGGTAAATTTAGGTTACCATTCATGAAGCGAAGAGGAGGGAGAAGAACGGGTTATTGGATTTTGTAACACAAAGTTCACTGGAATGCTGCCACAGAGTAGTTTCAATAGAGTGGCAACCTACTTTTAAAGGTTAAGCCATGAGCATTAGGTGACGAAGTGATGACAGGCTACCCTTTGGGGAAGTTTGGAAAGTGAAAAGATAGAGGACAGGAATTCAAGAGTCTAATTGGATTGAGAGATTTGCCATTAGGGACTGTTGTAGGATTTGTTCTTAGAGATGGTGGTAGGACTAGGCGATGCTGTCAGAGGTGGCGGTAGGCAGATGTGTGGAAGAGATGAAGGACTCACAAAAGAAGTACTGCTGGCTGGAGTGGACCTCAGGACAGGTCAGAGAGTAAGCATCAGAGCACAGGCATGAAGAACACTGAGCTGGGAGGGAGGACGGAAAAGATGAATGAAGGACAGCAGGAATTTAGAGGTACAGAGAAGAGGTTATGTGACAACCCAAAAAATCTTTTCTTAGGATTACAGTAGGAAAGACTGTTTATTGAAAGAGAGGAGATGAAAATGAAAAGAACACAGAAACCAAGTTTAACAGTCACTTGGCGAATGTGACGTGGAGTTTACACTGGAGAAATAAAAAAGATGAAGGTGGATAGGGTTCAGGTGAGACAGAAAGGATTGAATCTGCGCTCCTAGCATAGGTAGAAGACCCTCTGTTTTTGAAGGCAATAGATGATGGCAGAATGGGATGCAGAATTAGAAAAGTAATTAGAGGGGTGCCTGGGTGGCTCAGCTGGTTAAGCATCCAACTCTTGGTTTTGGCTAAGGTCATGATCTCCAGATCATGAGATCAAGCCCCGTGTCGGGCTCCAGCTCAGTGTGGACTCTGCTTGTCTCTCTCCTTCTGCTCCTACCCTACCTAGCTCACGTGCTCTCTTTCTCTAAAATAAATAAAAATCTAAGGGAAAAAGCAATTAGGTGTGGTGAGAAGGCAAGAGAAGAGAGTGCTGCTAAGAATATTGCTGATGTGGATGAACACAGGACTAGACCAAAGAGGACAGTAACTGCAGTCAGAGCAGTTGATGGACCAGAATGGCAGAGGGAGCATAAAGGAAGGCAGATTAAGATACAGAAAATGTAAGGCTGTCGTCAGAGAGGGAACTTCAGAGCTTCAGACCCGGGAGGTGGAATGGTTCCAGATAAAGAGGTCCAGGCCTGCCTGTGATGGGGAGAGCTGAATCTCTGCAGTGTTTTTTTAAAACAGCATAATGGCTAATACCTTTTACTCATACCTTTAAGCCAGAAAAAATTAAAACTTGCATGTATAAATATATTAATTTATGCATATCTGTTTATACAAACATAATCCATATATTTAAATGTTTGAGACTTTTGCATTCATATATTATATGTGAGTATAATGTACTCCATTTGAAAATCTTTTTTATTCTTCATGTTACCAGCCTGGGGGCATAGTATGTGCTCAATAGATATTGGCTTAATTGAACTAATGTACTTAATTAGAGCTTTTATTTTTGTCTCCTGCATAGTACTGGAATCTGCTTCACCCCCTACATCATAATGCTATTAAAATAATTAAAAATAAAGTGCAGGTTTGAAGTGTGGAAACCAAATCTTGAAAATAACAGTTTTAAATTGGGCTTAGTGCTGTGCTTTTACCCTTAATCCTGGCGCTGAATTCTATTTGTTTCCTTTGCCAAAATACAGATTCTACACACCAGAGTCCCAAGGCTGTGGGGAATTCTACTCATCCACTCTGCTTTCCACCTTCAGGTCTCATCAGGAGTCCTCACCTTTGTAATCACACCAGCATTTATGTTTTAAACCACAAAACAGTGCCAGCAACTCACTGTGATGAGCTCTGAAATGGATGCAAATGGACATTCTGGCAGAGAAATGGGGATGATTTCTAACTTTTCCCACTTCATCCCAGTTCTGCTGTCCTAACCCAACACTCTTTGGATAAAATTCTTTTTCCTTGCTTCAATATCATAAATTAGAGTCTCCAAACTTCACTAATGTCTCCGAGGCATGGAAATAGCATTGACTTCCCTTTAAGGCTTTTTCTTGGGAGGAGAGTTCTTTGTATTGACAATAGGTAGGCCTAGATACTTTAAGTGATAGAATCCGTAGGTCTCCTGTGTGGTTGAGTCAATGTGGTTGGACTGGGATGGAGGTGGGATGTATTCAGATATCTCATGATTTTATATAATGTTGGAACCCCCAAACTGGAATGGAATCCTAGATCTAGATTGGCATTAGAAGCTGTCAGACTGATGAATCTACATCTTAGTCATGTCCCAGATATCTGGTAGGTGTAAGAAAGAATTGCCCCCTGGTTAAGTAGCACCTGGTAGTACAGTAGCTCCTTAACTGTTAGTGTGTGCTGAGATCACTGGGCACCCCCTACAGAAGTGGGGACATACGGAGCATAGAACAACCGCTAAATTGGAAGATTAATTGAATTGGGACAGAGAACAGATAAGTAAAGTACCCTTTTATTATCAAACATTGATTCAGTTTGAACTTTCTAGCTGCCTTCTCAGTCACCTATAAGGGAGGAGAAGCTACAGTCTTCTATTTTCTGTGGAAAGGGTCCTAATTCTTAACCCGCCCTTTAAGGTACTGAATTTAGAAACTCAAAAACTACACACACATGTGACTGCTTATTTAAAACAATTCCTACCTTGGAGTCCTATCCCTGCATCACATGAGCCTTAAATAAAAGCAGGTAGAGGATGAGATGGTTTAAATGTCTTTATACTCTGGGACCTGCATTTTTACTGCCTTCTCTGTTATGCTCAGTGTTCTTTGCTCTCTTCCTCTTATATATCATGACTATCTTCTCCTGTATTATTATTCCCAGGAAAAGAAATGAGAATCCTAATGTAAACTATGTGTTTAAATGTATAAATCCCTAATATGGCTTAATATGTCACTCTTCCTGGGATTATTTTCATCTAGACAACAGATGAGCAGCTCAGTGCTAGAGGAATAAATGTGTTTAGGAAGCCAGTAGTTGAAGTGAGGAGGGAAATGAAAAGGAATGTTCCTCTCAGGACCTCTGAAGTCACACCATGGATCATATACCATTTGTAAGGCCAGACCCATTCCAGTGTAACTGTCCACCTTTAGCTGCTTGTCATCTGCAATCTGTTCCTTAGACAAAAAGAAGAGTCTCTGACGCTCAGGTGAAGAACGCAAATGTTCTACCAAAGTGTCTGGCAGTCTACTGAGCGCACGTTTCTTATATGGCTTTGGGCTCAGAAAGCACAGAAGTTATGGCCACAAGAGCTGGAAATGCCCAGTGCATTCATCAATAGCCCTGCAGCTGCATCATGTACGCACACATGTGAACACTTCCTAACACATCAAACACAAGCAACGAAGGGCTTTCTTACAAAGATGGGGATTAAAAGAATAAAGTGAGTTCTGGAATAGCATTTTTCCAAAGGCTATTACCCAAACAATCTGGTTATTCTGTCCCTAAATCTTGAACTAACTAAAAGCCAAACAAAAAGCAAAACCAAAGAAACCCTAGTTCTTAAGTGAGATGTGCAGGTGACCAGCACGCTGCAGTTTTGGTAGTAGTTTCTTCACCTCCCACGTGGAGAATTCCACCTTGGGCAACTCCCCGTGGCCACAGAAGACTGGGCAGGTGATATTCACTTAGTTGTATAGAAGACTCCTATTTTATCACATTATACATGCGTTTTGGCACTACTGACACCACCAACACTTAATGGAATCATCCGGGATTTTTCCCCCCAAGCACAACATGGCTTTGGCCAGTACAGGGGAATCTACATCAAGAATGTTTCCCACGTTCTGGCTGAGGATACACAGTGACATACTTTGAAATTACGAGATCCACTGTACATGCATCACTCTGAAGGGTGTGCACAGTCTTGACTCAGGCAAATTCAAGGGGAACATCATCTGAGGTTGGTGGAAATGTGAGATTTAAGTGTTGCCACTGAAAGGATACAGGATCACACCCACCAACCCACTTCCTAGTGGAAGGGAATGACAGAGGACACCAAAGATAGAAAGCATGGATTCTAAAGAAAATTGGAACAATTGGTGCTCTCGGGAGTGTCTGTGGAATCTCACAGTTTTGGATAGATTGGGTCTTTATCCAGACCCATCTGTGGAAAAGAAGGGGCTTACTGCTGAATTCATCCTCATGCATTTTACTGGCTTATTGTTTTGGAATGAATTAACATCTACAACTTGACAATGCTTGGCCATCCTTAAAGTTTTCTTGAGCAGGCCAATGAATACCTTATTTGGTCCCAATTCAAACATCCAGCTGAAGAGAGATGACCAAGGGGGCCAAACAAAAGGTTTAAAAAAATGAAATTATCCAGCTGACAGCTTTTGACGATGGGAGGATAGGACAAAATAGGATGTAACATCTTGCCTAAAAGGATTTGGACATTTCATCCCATGGTAGATAGAGAGAGGCTGCCACCCTTCACAAAACAAATAATCCAGTGAAAGAAATTCAGTTTGTCTGGTTAATCCAAGGTCAGGTTATGAATCCCTGGCTCAAAGCAAATAGCACCTTCCTGAGGGCAGAAATGAGGACAGGGCAAAATAAAGTCACTATTGGCACCGTCCCTCACATACCCACCCATCTACTTCTAAAACCAACTTCTGCAACCTTTCTAAGACAATCATCTGGCCACTGCGTTTTGAGCAGATCTGGTAATCTTTTCTAGAAAAGCATGCATATTTGTAAGACATATATCCAGTGCTACCTCCTTGTAACCAGATATCACATGCTTCAAAGAGTAGACTTAGTAGGAATTTTCTGGGTGTGCTTGCAGTGCTGATACCTAAGGAGTGAGGGAGGGAATAAGGAGAGGGCCAGTACTCAGGTACCAGGAAGGAAAGAGTTGGTTGAGATGGTTGTTAAACATCACAAGGGGGTATTTGGGAGATTTCTCAGGACTGAGCTTCCTGAAGCCTCTCAGCCACATCAAGACTGAGGGTTAATTTGACCTCAATTCTGATTTAAGCCCTTTTGGGAATCTTTCCTACCCTAGGTGCTAACAGGGAAAATATGGTGCCACCAGCCTGACTTTGCATGGAATGCTGGTAATCTGTGGTCTACCTAGGAGATAGGAGCTGGACCTGGGTTTTGCTTAGAGCCAAACTGGACCCAGTGACAAGCCCAGGTGGACGGGCATGAACACTTCTCATGGACCAAGAAGACTGGTGAGGTGGGGAGGCATGGACACAAATTATTTTTCCCTGGCTTTTTCACCACGGTGGCCTCCATTCACATACACTTGTCCCCAGACACCCTGAAGCAAAAGCCATACAAAACAATTTCCCCAATGGAAAATGAAAACCCATAACAAAACACTTTTCCCCCCTCTTCATTCCCATCCCCACCCCACTCCCTCCAGCCCACCACCCTGAATACTCACAAGAGAACACTTTATCTATACAAAATTAATTAGAAAACAAAATATTTACATATGAAATAAACACCATCTTGATTTCTGTCACCAGTGGAGACCGACAGAGCCCCCTTTGTTCTAGATTGCTGTTCGCTAGGTTTAGTTGGTTTGGTTTTTTATTTGAAAGGGGTGAGGTAAGAGGAAGAGTGAGGGGAGGAGCCCCTGACCTCGGACAGAGTCAGGGTGAAGCAATGTTTATATGGCCCTTCTCCTTCTTCCTCCTGGAGACGCCTCACGCCCTCTGTCCTCTCTCTCAAAGTCCTTCCTTGAATCTAAGGTAAAGCACTGCGCGTTCCTCTCTCCAAATCTGTGAGAGGCTCAGCCCCTTGCCCCCAGGTTCGTTTTAGAAAGAAAACATAGCTTTACAAGGCCTTCAGTTGGCTTTAAAATGAAAGATACTGAGGTAAAAATCAAGGAGGAGGACAGGGGACAGCAGTCAAGGGCAGGGAATGAGGAAGGGGGGTGAGTCAGGGCAAACAGGAAGGCAAAGAGCAGCCCTGGAGGGTGTGACGTGAAGAGACATGGCAGCTTCCTTCCAGAGGAGGATGAGCACCTTTCTGGTTTATGTGTCCTGTGTGCGACATGGAGATCCTGCAGTCAAGCTTCCAAACAGACCCGGGGCTCTGTGGCTGCCACCCTGGGTAAGGGGAGGAAGGCAGGACAGTGGAGCTGACCCACAGAGCACCCCCTCCCCAAGTTTCATGACAGGCAGTGACAAATACTCATTTCCCTTCGCAAGTGTCCAACTTAGTGAAGGGGGCATCGCATCTGCCAGTACCCTCATCCCTGGAGTTTTCTCTCTACATATATATAAATATACATATTTATATATATATTTTTTAATCTCGAATGGTACACCTGGGAGGGAAAGAAGGGGTTGCAGGAAGGTGGAAGGGCTTCTACTGAGAGTGTCCACATTGGGCTCAATGTCACATTCTCAGGGAGCCAGACCCAGCGGGGTAGTGAGGGAGTCCCTCCCCTCCTACCCTCTCCACTTCCAAATCTCTTCCCTTCCCTCCACATCTCCTGAGCTGTACTCATGGAGCAAGCTCATTCCCCTTAACCGTCTGGTCCCTGTCAGTTGTGATCAATTCTGTGGCACAAGCTCTCCTAGCTCCAGGTTAAGTAAGAAGGGATCAAAGCACTGAAAACATCCCCCTCTCTCACTTACCTTACCACGCACAACTCCCCTATTCTTCAAGCCTGACTTAGCTCCTCCCCAAAACTCGGTTAGCTGAAGGTGTAAAAAGCTCAGTAAATCTTTAGAGGATCTTTTGCTCTCGCGTGTGGGCAAAAGAATCATGGCTGCTTCTGTCTCCCTTTCGCTTTCCTGGAAAGTTCTCGGTCAAAGTGGGTTGAACCACGGAGGAGTTACTTTTGTACCTTGCTCTTGTAGGATGGTTCATCATCTTTTTGTCTAGACCGCATCATCTTCTCTGTCAAGAACTTCCATTCTCCTTGTTCAGGAAGGGTGAAGGGGAGAGACAGCCAACATTCAGGTAACATACGACCATCTCTGTTTGTATATAAGCCAAAATGAGCACACTGTTTAGGGATGTAGAAAGAAACGGCGTTGTGAGTCAAGGTTGCCTCGTCTACACGTACAGGCCCCTGACTGCGTGCCTGTGTAGACGACATGCACGTACAAGTGTACACGGACACTCATGCACATGCAGTCCATCCTCTCTTGTCTCGAATGCACCATGGAGCATGGCTCTGAAGTGCTCTCCGTCATCCACCCGTGACCTTTTTGTCCCAGTTCACCACCAATGGGTCTCATGGAATTGAAACAGACATTTTACTTTTTTGGCTTATATATAAACACACATGGCCTCCTGCCCTGTGCGTGGCACACAATCCCTAAACAGACGCCACCTAAGTGACAAGAATTTAGCAAAAGCCTCTTTGCATTCACAGGCAGTATGCTAAATGCTCGTATTTGGACACTTTTGCTTTCTCACCTAACCCTAAAGATCCGTTTGGGAAGAGCTATCCTGTGCTCACGTGGCCTCCTTTTGGGTCTCCCTGCTTCACGCCAAGTGGGTGGCAAACAGTCCTTCCACGCTGGGAGGAAGCCTGCGTGCAGCCACCTCCTCTCACCACTTTGCCCTCCCGGTGCTGTGCTGAGCGAGCCCACTGTACTCTTTCCCAGGACCAGGAACGACTGACAGGTGGGGAGGGAGGAGAGAACTGGAAAGGGAGGGGACACGGTGCTGGTCACCAGGGTTGCCCTCAGAAGGAATCAGAACTCCAGGATTCCGTAAATAAAGGAAAACAACAAGAAAGGAGCAAATGGGAACCAAGTTCACCCCCGTCACCCTCCGTGACATGCGCACCACACGCCCACAGCCCCACCCTCCCGTACCCACCTTAACACCTCTCTCTTCCCTCACTCAGACATCAGACTCAATACTAGAAAGTTTCTCATAAACATGCCCATTGCTGGAGCCATTGAAAGCCCTGGGGTTTTTGTTGTTAGGCACACAGGGGTTGGACTGGTTCCCTATACAGATGTCTTTCTGGAAACGGCCTGGCACAGCCCCGTGAAGGGCCGAGACCACCGGCTTGTTGGTGACAAGGGCACGGAAGTCTGGCCTGGCTTTCGGCGCCCCCGCCACCGTGGGCTGCCTGAAGAAGTAGGATTTGCTGCCATGGAGCAAGCACTGGTCGTCCCCGAAAGTGGGGATGAAAGGGTTTTGCGTGACCCGGTCGGGGTAGAGCGACTTGCTGAGCATGTAGCCGCTGGGGTTGTTGTGGTGGTGGTGTCCGGCGGTGGGCACTGAGGACTTGCTGTTGGCAAAGGTGCTCTCGCCAGCTGGCATCTCAAACATGTGGGCGTAGGGACTCCCATCCAGGAAGCGGCCCTTGTCTTTCAGGCTCACGCTGCGCGGGGCCAAGGCGGCTTCTTCCTTCTGCAGGTCCACGAAGGTGTCGTAGGAGTGCTGCCGGCGCAGTTTGTTCCGGGTCTTCTTCTGGGCCTTGGAGTTGGTCGGGCTCTGGGGGTACTTGGCGCCGGGGGCATTGGATGGCACCGCCACAGGGGCGGCCGGCTGGTCCAGCTCCTGCAGGGAGTTGTCCTCGCTGATGTCATACAGGTTGCCTGCTTTCTTGCAGGCCTCGCACCGGATGCACGCCTGCCGGCCCGAGTTCTGCCCGGTCACCGCCGTGGAGTAGTTGTGCAGCTTGGACGGGCAGCTGCGGCAGAAGTTGCCCCCGGAGCGCTCCTCCCAATCCACGTTGGTCAGGTTCTTCTCCCAGGGAGCCGGGACCCCGCTGACCACGCCGTGTTTGTCGCCCGCCCCATGCTTGAGGTGAGACCTGTTGGTACAGGGCCCGCCTCCGCTGACCGAGTCGCGCTTGAAGTCCTCGCTCTGCTCCTTGTAGATATCCGTCAGGTCCACGTGCTCCCAGTGCGGGGAGTTCTCCTTCGGGCGGAACTGGTCCAGGTAGAAGTCCCGGAGCCCTTCCTTGTCCCTGAAGTAACGCTTGTGGTCAGGGGAGCGGGGTGGCCGGCGGCGGTAGGCCAGCTCGATCTCGTCAAACTCCCGTCGGGACTTGGCCGAGGCCGGCCGCTTCTTCAGGCTGTCCTTGTATTGCTGCTTACGCCTCTTGGCGGCATTGCCCTCGATGTTTCCGTAGGTGACCGTGTGGGTGGAGATGTCGGACACGTCCGAGCGGATCAGGTCATCGTGGCCACTGTAGCGGTCGCTCTTGAAGGAGAACTTGCCGTACAGGTCGCTTAGCTGGCTGTGTTTGGAGGAGGGCAGGCCAACGTCCAGGGGCTTCTTGCTGATGGACCGTGGCTGGGTGGTGAAAGGCGGGTTGTCGCAGTCGTAGAGCCCGTCGATGGAGCTGGCGCTGCCGATGCTGTGGGGCCGGTGGTGGTGGTGATAATGATCTTGGTACACGTTGCTGTCCTTCAGCTGCAGGTTACCAAAAGTTCTCTCCACCTCACTGATGTAGTCGCTGAAGAGGTTCTCCTCGCACGGCGGGTTGTTGTAGGATTTGCAGTCGGAATGCGTGAAGCTGCGGCGGTGCTCGGAGATGTCGTAGACGGATGACTCCCGTCGGATGAAGTCCAGGGCGCTCTGGGGGGAGCCGTTCACACCAGACAGGTTGGCCATGTTCTTGGCCGTGCGGAGCAGGCGCAGGATGTTGGAGTGTGTGTTGTTCATGGTCGCGGTGGGGGAGTTCATCACGGACTGGCGCTCCTCGATTGCCACTCCATGGATGCAGCTGTAGATACCCTGGAGCGAGAAGAGGAGGAGACGGGTCAGGTCTCCAGCGAGGCTGGAAATGACACAGACAACACTCGCCCCTCCCTCGCTACTAACTGTCTCACTGGAGAAGAAAGGTCAGGGAAAACATGAAGCGGTCTTAGTATACTCATAGAACGGTGTGGATAGAAGCTTGCCTGATTTATCACCAGGATTGAGCCAGTTTCGTAGCATGAGCTAAGCTTAGTGGTCTGGCTCTGCGAGAGGGGACACAGCCATTCCAAGTGACTTGAGCAGATAGACTGGAATCATAAGACATGACATTCTAACGCCGCCACCCCACCACTGACTTGCATTGATTTTCCTTCCTAGGCCCAGGTTTCTGCATCTTAAAAATGAGGTTGTGATATCAATGGATGGCAAAAATTATTGTCAGCTGCCTGGACATCGACAGTTATGCACCACAGATGTTGGGGTTGTTCTGCCGCGGCCGGCCACCCTCGGCTGGCGGGATAGCACAGGGGAGCTCGGAGTTCACAAGAGCCACTCTTTTCCAGCTCTGACAACCTTTGAGTGGTTTTTAGGATTTTGGTCACCAAAGAATGGCTGAGCAGTTCTCTTCTTGAGCCAAGCATGAACCAAATTCACAGAGAGAGTCAGAGAGCCCTGGGGTCAAAGAAGGATTTTTCTCCCGCTGAGCCCTACAACGTGGGAGGGCAGAACTGGGACAGATATCAAGTACTAAATAGGAATAAATAATTCCCTTGTTGAGCCTCTCATTTATTCTCCTTAGCTCCTGGTTTCCTTCTTATACTTTCTCACTAGCTTAATCTTATCATACATAATTAATATCGTGACAAATTACTATTGATTGAGAACTCCCTGGTGCAGCCTTGAAGAACACCATCCAGGAGAGGTAATGGGTTGGGGTCAAGTCCCAAGTCAAGCTAACCTGCTAATGTCTTGCTCCCTGCCTTGAAAGGTGGACACATTTGGAACTTTTCTCCCTGGCAAGGGAAATATGTGAAGGGGAGGTCATTTGAATTGTGTCTTTGAAACAAAGGGGATTGATTTGGAAGGGAAGTTGCCCCGATGGATGGGGAGGAGAGCAGAGATTAGAATGGAGAATTGCAGTTAAGTGGGCAAGAAGAGAGGTTTAGGTGAGGTGAGCCTCGCCGTCCCAGAGGGCAGTAGCGAGACGCGAGATCTTCAAGGTAAGGTTACTTTCTGGTTTCTAACGCTTCTTGGTTGCGGCCAAGGGAAAGTGCTGAGCGTTTTTCCTCTGCGGAAGTCTTAATTGTGCTGCAGGTCTATGAATGGGATTTCTATTACAGGCCGCCAGCTCCCACTGCTTCTGCCAGCACCCTATCTGGGACCTTAGAAAGGACCACACAGTGGAGCAATGTGGCTCAGGGACCACACGTTCCTTCCTCCTGCTTGCTTACTGAATGGCTTGAATCAGTTCACAGCCAGAGAGGAAACTGTTCTCTATCACTAAAATACTATAGAAAATGATGAAAAGATAGAACAACTTAATGAGAAATCCATTTTCTTACATAACTCCATTAGAGCCAAAGTTAGTTATATCTGAAATCTAGACCTCTATTCTAAAAGGACATCAGAGGTCACTTCTCATGAATGAATCCCATAACCTTACTGACAAAATTAAAAGAAGCCTGCTTTTTTTTCCCCTCCTCTCTTCCCTGTGATCCTTTGTTCATATTGAAAACTGAGTCCCAAATCCTCACTTTGGACTAGAAACTTAGAAGAGACCTAAATAAAGAAGAACTTAAGAGTTATACTCTTGTTCCAATTAAGGAAATTTCTGGAATGTAAATTTTTTATGGGTCAGTACTTACTTCTGAAGGTCCTGCAAAGCTCTTTAACCCCCCATAACTCACACGTGCTTAAAACTGTGCGGAAGAGTGGAACTACCAATAATCTATCTTTATATGTCAGAATAAGAGAGATACATTACATTTCACTATTTGAATAGAGTTGTGATTTAAAAAAGAAAAAGATTAAATGATTAATACAGCCCATACAGAATTAACTAATGGTGATGGAAGGCATTTGGTAGAAGGCCAAATTTTTCACTTTGACAGATCTGCCAGTTCTTATTGAAAACCAAATGCCCAAACCCCACACACAAAGCTGTTTCTTGAAGGAAAAATAGTATCACCCGTTGTTTTTGAGCCACCTGAAATTATATCACCCGACCCCCTGGGGAAACGTTCATGATGTAGTTTCTGGCTTTAGCTGCAGAAGGCTGGAGTTAGTGCCTGCCTGGGTCTCTCTGCTTTGCACAGTGCTAGACTAAGCACTTCACAAGCCCCCGGCACCTCAATCAAACCACTTACTCTGCTGATGGAGAAGACCATGCCAGGCTTGCCAGAACAGACACCCATAAAGCAGTGCCGGAACTGCCAATAGAAAAGGTGTTCGCAGATGAAGGTGATGAGACTGAGAGCCATGGCTGCCCCCAACATGTAGAAGACGCCCGCCATGTTGTCAATGTCCAGCTGGCTGCTCATGACCTCATTCTTTTCGTTGTGGCAAATGCCAGTGAGCCAGAGAGCTTCCAGCTCCTCCATCTCCCCTGGAGACACGGCAGAAAGGAAAACAGGTAAACAGAGAAGACAGAGGAGCAGAGAAAGGGGACAAGAGGGGTATTGGGGAAGAGACAGAAAAACATGAGAGAGAAAGAGACAGGGAGACAGAAAGAAAATTAATAAAGTTCCCAGTAATTTTATTAATACCACTATATATTAACTCATCAATGTATTTGACAAGTATTCAGTGACAGCTTAATGTGGGTACTGCAGTGACACAAAGATATTAGGCATTACCCCTGCTCTCCATTATCTATCCAGTGCCAGCTGATATATAAGTAATCAATATCACTAGCAATATGCAGGGTAACAGGGGTTCAAATTCATGAGAGTAATTTTGTGGATGGGATGGCCTGTGGGTTTTCATGAGGAAGGTAGGACTTGCAGGTGGACATAGTAAATGGGTGAATTTTAATTTATTTGCAGGAAAAGGCACTCCTGGCAGCAGAAATGGCATGATCAATGGGAAGAAGGTGGGAAAACACAAGGCTTATTTGGGAAAGACATGCAGAACAGCTCAACCAGAGTAAAAGGAAGCACAGGAAGCCAAACAAAAAGGCTGAAGCAAGATTGCTGAGGGCTTGAGTATCAGACTAAGTAAGCACTTTGTATTTTATTTTGCAGATAGTAAGAAATAACATTAATCAAACATGAGATTCAGAAAATTGCTCTTGAAAATATGCAAATCAGATTGGGCTGGGGCAGGAGGGGCAGAGAGAGATAAGCAGAGAAACTGACTGACTCCCCATGGACCCTCACACTTACTGATCTCTTGTTACAGAGGGAAATAGAAATATTAAGAGTAAGGGGGAGCGAGCTTGACTCAAACGAGACCACCAAATTCAGACCTGCCTCCTTGTAACACCACTTAGGGAAGCTTTGATTAATTCGATTCAGGCCGGGGACAATAACCTTTATCCACTTCACTGGATATGAGGAATTAGCAAGGCAGAAACCCTAGACAAAAGGAAAATGAAGGAATCCACCTGCCCTAGAATGCATCTAATTCTAGGCAAACAAAATTCTGAACACTACATGAAGGTAGCTGCCTGTTCCAATAATTCCAGCCTGGCTAAAAATTTGAACTTTGCATAAACCAGCTAGAGCTTTGGCAACTTCTCCCAGTCATCTCTATGGCCATCCTTCCTCATAGACAGAGGCTCTGGTATTGCCTTTGGGTGAGAGCTACATGAGAATTTCAGAAGCCCTCATACCAACATGGCCTGTTAGCACTCCAGCTAGAACCCCCTCATTTCTATGTTAACCAAATCATATTTTACTCATTTCTTTGATCAAACCATGATTTTCCTAACTAGTGGAACAACCAACTTCACCAGGAGTCTGAAAATCCAGCTGTATTCTTTTGCCTCTTATCTCATCCCTAACAGCAAAGGTTCTGTAGACACAATTTAGAGAACCACCCGGCTGATGGCCTGTGGGGCCAAGCAGAGTCAGGCTGCTCACCCATAACTGGATTAGCTTCTGGGAGGCTAACAGGAAGGGTAGGTACTTTAGACAACAAAGTGAAGAGGGATACAGAAGACATGAGTATAATGAAATTGGAGATGAGTTGTTTTTTTTTTTTTTCTTTTCAAAGCAAGTTCACTGCTCGGTCTCCTGCCAGAATGATCCTGGGGAATGCCTTATGAGTGTTGTCTCAGAGGACCCAGTCCCTGATTCCTATGTCTTCTAGCTGAAAGAGCAAGATGGGAGAGAGGGAAGAATGGATAGGTGGCCACAAGTATACTTCTCTGTCCTTTCTCTGGACACAGAAAAAGCAGAAACCTTTCTGAAGTTCTATCCACTGCTCTGGCCACATGTGAGAAGATTGTTTGGAACATCTAATACTAGCTTCTCTTACTTTACCCCTGAAAGGTTGATCATACCCTGCAATCTTGAGACATACCTCCTTGACCAACTACTCTAATCCTCCCTCCCAAATTTCACCCAGTTATGGGTTGAATTGTGTCCACCTTCCCAGTACCCTCCACTCCTGCCAAATTCCTCTGTTGGAAGTCCTAATCTCCAGTCCCTTGAAATGTGACTTTATTTGGAAATGAGGTAATTGTAGATGGAATTAGTTAAGAGGAGGTCATCCTGGAGTAGGGTGGTCCCCTAATCCAATATAATTGGCATCCTTAAAAATGGCGGAAATCAGACATACACATGTAGAGAGAGACAGCAGGCATGTAGGGAAAATGCCATGTGAACATGAAGGCAGAGATGGGGTGATATGTCTACAAGTGAAGGAACGCTAAAGATTGCCAGCGAACCACCATGAGCTGGGGGAGGGGCATGGAACAGATTCTCCCTCGAGGCCTGCAGAAGGAAGCAACGCTGACACTTTGATCTTAGACTTCTGGCCTCTAGAAATGTGAGCCAAATTTCTATCATTTAAGCCACTCAGCGGTGGTACTTTGTTACAGCAGTCCTAGGACACTCGTACCTACCCCCAAGTTTCGTAATATACTGTGAAATACTTTTCTGGAAAGGCAGGGGTTACAGGAGTGGAGAAGAAAGAAGGGTTGGTATTTTGGACTGGCCATCAGAAGAGCCACCATCTTTGACTCACCATCTCCGAAAAGCTGCAGGATAGCAAGGTCCACCTGGCGCTTCCACCCAGAATCTTTTTGGATGGCAATGCCATAACCAGTGGAGGCAAAGACCTTTCCACTGCCAATGGTCACCAGCTTACAGCCTTCATCTCTGCCCGCCATGTAGTTCAGCACTGCTGCATCATAGATGAAGGCATCCAGTTTCCTGTACAAAAACGAAGCAAACAAACAGTCCAGTGGAGAAATTTTAGTACAAAACTACCTATGGAGCCATTAATATGAAGCGGTAGGGCTCTAGCAAATGATGGGGAGAACTGGTTCAAAGTAAGGCTCAAGTTGGAACTCAGCCAGAATCTAAAGCCTAAATCCCAGGCTGTTCTTTATGTGATTTCAGGTTGAAAGGAGGAGTTCTTTCCCTCACACTGGGAATGATGAGAATGTAAGTCGGGCCTGAAGCCAACTCATAAGCTGTGTCTGAAAGGAGAAGGAGTAAAAAGGAATCAATAAAAATAATAACCGAAATAATGAAAAGTAACCATCACGATGATAACAACAAATAGCATGGGTTAGATTTATATAACATTTTTCATTTCTCAGTTCATTACAGTCCAGAGTGGGGATAAGTGTAGGTGTATGTGTTTCAATAGCTGTGCAATGCTATTTTTGTGGTCAGAAAGGTTTCAATATTCTGTTTTGCAGCACAAGGAAAGAAATGAGTAGTCGGGGTGGTAGCAGCACAGGCTTGTGTTAAGAGCAAATGTGCACAACTATAGGAGAATCCAACAAATAGAAGAATTCAGATCTCTCAAGTTCCAAAACATCTAAGAATCTCTTTATATATTGTGCTTTCCAAGGAAGGAATATGTAGGGAAGGTAGTAAGACTAGGGGTAAGGGCAGGAAGGCCTGGACCAGTATTTCAAACCAACATTTAAACACATCAAAAGTAGAGAAAGAAATCCAGATATAGCCATATAGGTAGATAATATAGAGAGGTCTGCAAGAAAGAAAAGCATGCATCATCCCCTTCACTTTTACAAGCTAAGTTAGCTTTATCCCTCCTTGAGAAAAAATAAGCCTTTTCTGGTATGTTAAGATACAGAACATTTTCCAAAAAGCCCATGAGTACCCGATAGAAAAGTGGCACACCAAAAAACCCAAAACTCTGATATGATTGACAACTATGGTTGTACCAGGGGCCAGGCGACCTACCAAAGTCTGTCCTACGCCCAAGCTCAAATCCCGTCTCCTGGTATCTGCTGTGACTTTATGGTGATAAGACAGAGTCTAACAGTATTTAAGTAAACATGCATCTGGGTGGCTCTCTCAGAACTGGAGCCACTGGGAGGTCCAAGTGCTGCTAGTTATCATACAACACGGGAAATCAGTTACAAGACCCCTTCACCCCAAAGTCCCAACATCTATAATGCTCAATTATCTGTCTTATTCCACAGCTGTGGCTTCGAGAGGCCAAATGAATAAAGGGACCAATGTGGCTGGGATTATGCAAGCCAATGTATTTGCAGTTCATGAGCTCCTTTTAACAAACAAATACTTTCTAGAGTATAAAGCTGGATCAAAGAACACCAACAAAAGCTGGAATTGGAGATCAGTCAACACCTTCTGTTCGTTGTCTAAAAACCTTCACCATTTTCTTCTTTCATTTCTCCCTTGTCCACAAGACACCAGAAATATCATTTTCACCTTCTGGTCAACAGGTCTTCTTTTCATGCATAATACATGAACCTTAGCCTTGACCCTTTCCTTCTGCATTTATGGCTATTTCATTCCTGTTTCATGGTTACATTAATGCAAGTAGAATATAATTTCTAAAACAAAAATACATAGAAGTATATAATAGCACAGGAATCTTTGTGCACTGGCCTGCATTGTTTTGTCAAATTCAACTTGGAAATCCATAGAAAACAAATGCAGTCTTCTTTGCTTTAACTTTGTCTGGCACCCAAGCATGATATATCTGATTCAGTGTACATTTAATAAATGTGAGAAACATATTAAAGACTCTGAGCTTGGAAGCAGTTCTTACCCTGTTTTCAGGGAGAGCAATGCATCATCTACACCCCTCTGGTTGAACTTTCCCATGTAGGCATGCATTTCTGCGTAGTTATTGCGAATATTCCTCTCTGTGCTGCCATTGGGCACAGTCCCAAAGCGAAAAGGGGGTGAGAAGTCATTAGGTCTCTGGAACTGGAGAGAGAGAAAGAGAGTGAGAGGGAGAGGGAGAGAGAGAGAGAGAAAGAAAGAAAATGCTTCAGAAAATGTGAAGAGATATTAAGTTAGCATTCGTGGATTTATAATGGAAGGGACCCAACTCTAGTTCACCAAATACATTGGCCCTCACTTCGGAACAGCAGATGCTAACTGAAAGAGGACTTCAACTCGATTTAATACATATTGTTGAGAGCTTTCTATTAGCTTAATCCTGGATTTAATCTACAATCTGCATGTTCCATGTACACATACTGCACAATACCAGTGATGATGGGAGGGTGCAGCTTAAACGCAGTGGTTTAGTCAGCTTGATATTTGAAAATTGTGTAAAATATGTTTCCAGGCCTCTTAATTTAGGGGACTAAATACATTGTCATTGCACCATTTGAGGCTACAGGACTTCAGTGAGATGAGCTATGAGGTACTCCTGAAAATAATTCGTTGGGTATCAAATATATTTTGCTAAGAAATTTTCTCTTGACCTTCCTTCATGCATTAAAAGCCCATATTTGTTCTACATGAGTTATAGAATAAATTGTAAAATCAAATACAGTTTTAATTATGTTTCTTCCCTTGCTTAAGAACTGGGAGTGGATCTCCAATGCCCAGCATAACAACGTAAAATCTCCTGGATTTTTCACCTCTATGACATCAGCTTTATTTCTGGTATTGCCCTGCAATGAGTAAGTCTGTACATTGCTTCCTGAACAAATAATTTATTCATTTGTATCTTCATGGCCTCATATAGTCTGTCCCCTCAGCATGAACTCACTTTTCTTTTGAGGCCAATTCATGTCCTTCATCTCAAAATGTAACTCAAAGCAATTTCTTCAGGGCACCTTCTGTGAGTTCTTTCCTCCATCAAGTCTACCCAAAATGACTTGTTGTTCTTAGTTTCTATCATACTACAAATGCAATTATGCACTAAATGAGCTGGCTAAGTTCTGAGAGCTAGTCTCTGATATAGTCATTAAGACTTTAAGCTCTAGATTGAGAAAGATATAGGTTGAAGATCAGCTCTGCCACTTACTACTGTGCGATCTTGGGCAAAAAACATGAACTCTCTGTGCACCATTTACTCATTTGCAAGAGGGAGAAAATAATGTCTAATTTTCAAGACTGTTATGTGGATGAAAGGATATAATGTATAAGAAGTGCCTGGCAGAGCACCTTGCACACAGTGAGTCCTCAATAAAGATTCTTTAAATTTTTTTTAACTCATGTCTATATTCTGCATTCCCCAGTAAACTTCACACTCTCCAAACTTCCCATTCTGCTAGGACATCAGTGATCAGATAGAATATGACCAGAGTAGCTCTGCTGTACCTTGGCATAGGAAAGACACTGTAGACATTTAAAGTCCTCTTGGTTTCAATACTATACCATTGACTTTGGAGATATATTTGAAAATCTAACCTGCCAACTCAGGAGTACTCTGATCCTCTGGACTTGTGTGGGCTTAGGAGACTTTCTCCTTTCTCTGTCCCTTGACCTGAAAAGCTCAAGAGCTTCTCAGAATAGGGGGATTTCATAAACCACAAAATGTCATAGCACCAGGAACCGAAAATGCCATCATCAGTACGCAGAGTTGGCCATAGTTAAAAGCAGAGTCATGCAGTGGTGTTAGGCAATCTGCGATGCATCAAAAGACCACTACTTCCTGACTCAAAAGGCTCCCAGTCTGATTTACCACAGTGCTTTTTGCTATTAAGAGTTTTTGTTTAATTGGTTTTGAAAGGGCTGTGATTTTTAAGTGAATAAAAGAGTGAAAGAATTTTAGAGTTGGATAAGCCACTCAGGGTTAACTAGTCCAAACCTCTCATTTCACAGACAAAGACCGAGGCAAAGAGGACAAGTAATTTGCTCAATGTCACACAGTGGTAGTAATAGCTAACATTATCTGGAATCAGCTGGCTTAATTAATAGTATTCCTCACCGTCCCCAAACAGACAGCAAGTTTAAGTAAACAGGGATATGCTTTATTGGAAGAGACAGAATGCTACGCATATCACTGTCAATTATAACACTTCACTTGTTTGAAAGAAGGTATCCCTCAAATCAAAAGCAGAGTACGTACTATGGCAGGCAGAAATACAAACAAATGGACTCCCTTTGATCAAGGATTCTCCACTTCGCTAGGGCAATGACAGCTGATGTTCACAATGACCAAGATATTCTCGGGCCCAAAGTATTTTCTGAAACATCAGTGAAAGTTGAAACCATGTCCAGTTCAATTCCAGTATAAATCACTATGTGTCTAGTTTTTTTTTTTTTTTTAACTGGCAATCCACGTAAGGTATACGCAACAATTTTGATTAACCAAATGGAATCTGATGCCCGGAGTACCTCACTTCCTGATGAAGCTAGATTATGGAAGTACTACTCTTTCATAACCTTAAATTTTAAATTATCTTCAGATGTTGTTTTATAACTATGTCTTTGAATAAATAAAAACTAAAGAAATGATCAAGGACCTGAAATAGCCAAAGATGACTCTGCAAAAAAGACAAAAAGTTGAAGGACTTATAAGACCTGACTTTTAGACTTGTCATAAAGTGATGGTTGATCTTGACAGTGTGACATGAGCATGGATAGAATAGGAGATTATCAGAAGAGAGTAGAGTGCCCAGCCATAGACCAACACATATACGGTGCAAAGGCTGATAAAGTGGAGATAGGAGTGTCTTCAACAAATGGTACTGGAATGATTAGATTTCCATATGCAAAACAAACAAACAAACAAAAAACCAACTTCATTCCACACCTCATGAGACACAAAGAAATTAATGCAAAATGAATCACACACCTAAATATGAACTGTAATACTTCTAGGAGAAAATACAGAAAAAAGTCTTTGTAACCCCAAGTTACACAAAGATTTCTACATATGACACCAAAAGCACAATCCACCAAAAAAAAAAAAAGAAAGAAAAAGAAAAAAAAAGGAAAAAAAATCAGACTTCATCTAAATTAAGAACTCTTTGAAAGACACAGGTAAGATCATGAAGAGACAAGCCACCGATGGAGAGAAAATATTTGAAAATCGATTAAAACTATTAAAAATCTAAAGGAAATGAATGATAACAGAGCAAGGCTCAGAGTGAAAGCATCCTTCAGAAGAAAACAATCAGAGGAACCAGCAAGCACTGAAAGAATGGGAAAGCCCAGTCCTTGGAAAGCACTGGTCTTGGAGGCAGATAATTTGTGTTTGGCTTCTAGTTCTGACCAGCTGTGTGAACATGGGCAAGTTACTAAAATTCACAGAGCCCCATTTTTCTGGAAGCATTATTTTTTATTAATAATAAGATAAATATAGGAAATCACTCAACACGATATCTGGCACATGGTGAATTCTAAAAATCATTAACTGCTTCTGTGAGGATGCAACTTTTAATATCTAAAATTGTCTTATGTTAGCCAGTGTTTCCTAAGATGAAAAACTCTTATTCTCTAATTTGTTCCTTAAACAAGGCCAGCTCTGGGGACCAAGAATGTGAGTGCACTGCCCCAGAATTAGCCAAAGCAGAGGCAGAAGTGAGCTTGGCTTTTTCTTTGAAAATTCTTGTCCCAGCTTGTGAGGCTTAAATAAAACTCAGATTTAAACAAAACAAAACAAAAAAACTGTCATTGGGACTTGAACTTGACTAGAATTCATGGCCACAAGGCCTGTGGGGAAGAAGGAAAGAATAATCTTCCCAATACCTCGACGCTTCCACTAAATGCCCTGTAATAAAACTTACCCCAAGTGGTGAGGCATTATATGGCACTTGTTTAACCTGAATGGTAATCAATGCTCTCTGGGGTTTTGGGAGGGAGTAACATTTTGTACTGTCAAGAACCAAGAGTCTTAAAATCCATAGAACAGGGAGGACCCCAAGAAACAATTTTTAGAAAAAAATTAAAAAGCCTAAATACACTTAGGAGACTGTCATTAGACTAAAAAGCTCCGTCTGATTTTTTTTACTTATAATAAATATTTTATTTTTTTATTTTTATTATAACTCTTATAATAATTTTTTATTATGTTATGTTAGTCACCATACAGTACATTCCAAGTTTTTGATGTAATGTTCCATGATTCATTAGTTGCGTATAACACCCAGTACACCATGCAATACGTGCCCTCCTCACTACCCATCACCAGCCTATCCCAATCCCCCACCCCTCCCCTCTGAAGCCCTCAGTTTGTTTCCCAGACTCCATAGTCTCTCATGGTTCATTCCCCCTTCTGTTTACCCCCCGTCTGATTTTACAGTAGGGACTTTACCACAGTATTCCTTACTGGCCACCTTTGGCCATTACAGGGCTTCCTTGAACTTGGAATCTTTTTCCAGAGTTACCCAGACTGGGACTATAAAAACAGATTTAGATAGAGCAATAAAAATACAGAAAGAAAGGAACCTTAAGGATCAGCCCCACTTCACAGGTGAGGAAACTGAAGCCCTGAAGAGGCCAGGTAAGTTGTTCAAGGCCACGTGGGGAAGCAGGAGGACAGGCTGAGGCTTGAGCTCTGGGAGCCGAGCCTTCCCACCGCCGGCTCAGATGCTGGCTGACTAGCCCTAGACTGCTCACTGGGAGGGAAGCTGCACGCTCTAAGTGGGGCCCCATGGGAGGGTTTCCTTCCCTTTCTGGCACATCTAATGCTGACTCACACTCACCCTGTGGAATCAACACACGGCTTCCAGCAATTACTGTAGGCACGCACTTACAAAAGGGCAAAACCATGCCGAATGGACCGAGAACTGTAATCTCACTCGATCCTCCTGGGCAGCGGCAGGGAAACAGAATTCGGCCCTCTTAGCTGTTCAGACCATCACCTCAGTCCCCATCTTAATAACCTCCAAGTGAATTAGTTTTGGCAGCCGTGCCAGGAGAAAGGTGCTAGGGGGCCAGGAGTAAAGGTCCCTGCCCCACCCAAAGACGATAGGACTGGGGGGTCCTGGGGCTGCCGTGGCTGCCACCTTCCCAATAGAGAGTCTCTCATACAGCCTGTTGCAGAGAGAAGGGGAAAGGGAAGTGGAGACCTGGTCCATTTCGTTTTATTTATTCAATAAATACATAAACTTATTTTCGTATGTATAAGGCATTATTAATTCACTCATAGCGGTTACTCACATCCAACACCCATGTATTTGCTCGTAATAACTCACATTATCTCCTTTAACCGTAATAATTAAAATGCATCAATTCATTTGGTAAATATTTGCTGAGCATCTATTAGTATAGAGGACTGTATTAAGAACTAAGGATACAAAGATGAAAAAAAAAATCCAGCTCTGTTTTCAGGAGATTTAACTATTAGAGAGTCAGAGATTTAAACGTTCATTCATTTTTTCATTCATTCCTTTTTTCTTTCATTCCCAAAGATACTCAGCAAGGATTTACTGGCCTCTGCCCTGCACACATCTCTTATGGTGCTGGGGCCACAGTATTTAGAAGAATAAGATCTTGCCTTTAGAGAGCTTACATTGTAAAGGAGGGAGGCAAATAATAAGTACCCCCCCTCTTTAAATGCAGTGGACTAACAGACAACCACAAATTCTTTGCTACTCCTCCCACTCAGAGGTCAGGTCTATGTTCCCTCTCCCCTTGATTATTCTGGCCTTGCGTCAGTGACTTGCTAGGCCAGTAGACTGTGCAGAAGTAACATTCTGGAACTTCTGAGGCTAAGTCATAAGCAGCTTTCAGTTTCCACGTGGGCCTCCTGGAACCTTGCTTCCATGGAAGTAATCCACTCTGTAGAAAGTCCAAGGACCCCAAGGCCACCGTGGAGCCATCACAGTCCCGTTGCAGTTGCAGCCTAGCCCAGGCTTCCGATCATTCCAGTCAGGGTGCCAGATAGGAGACGAAAGCCATTGTGGATGCTGCAGCCCAGCCCAGCCACCAGATGACTACCCTGTCACCTCAGCTGATGTCACATGGAGTAGAAGGATCACCCAGTCGAGCCCTGCCCAAATATATGACCCCCCCCCAATAGTCAAATACCATGAAATGGTTCTTGCTCCAAGCCACTGAGTGTTGGGGTTAGTTTGCTGAGCAGCAATAGATAACAGGACCACAGACAATTTCATGGAGTGAAAACGAAGTGCTAGGAAGACGCTGAAACAGCTGTTAGATAGGAAAAAGTCTAACTGGTAGAAGGACAAGTTCACACTGGCTGTCCTGCAAAGGCCTCTCTGAGAAGGTGGCATCTGAAAGAAGACTGGCATGACGCAAAGGAACCAGGCATGCAAGGACCAGGGGAACGTGTAGCAGCATCAGGGAACAGCAGGCACCGAGGCCTGACCAGGGGATGAGCTCGGGGTGGTGAATCACGTGATGCGTGTTATGCAACAGTGTGCCTACACAGCAGCGGAAGCACGGAGCACAGGGCACGGTCCTCAACAGCAGTCCAGAAAATGCAGCACGGGGGTCAAGACTAGAAGGGAGAGCCTTCCGGTTGGACAAGAGGAGCAAAAGGGTTTCTAGACAGTGACAAGTGTGCAAAGACATTGGGCAGTGAGAGAGTTTGGGCATGACTGGAGATCATGGCCCGTGTGTCATTGTCAGAACCTAATAGATGTGGCCGTGGTAACGGGAGGCTGACATGGCTGAAGACAGAGACAGGGCCTGGGTCACAAAGGGACTTGAATTCTGTACAAAGTTTAGAGTTCATGTTCTAAGGGAGAAGAAAGACCAGAGCCTCTGGAGCCAAATTGTCTGCATTCAATCCTTGCTCTGCTGCTGGAGAGCTGTGTGACCTGGAGAACTTCACTTAACTTCTCTGTGCCCCAGGTTCCACATTTGTACAGGAGGGCTAATAATAGCACCTACCTCATAAGGTTTCTTAGTATTCAAGCAGTTAATCTGGGCAAAATGTTAGCACAGTGCCTGGCACATGATAAATACACCATATTAGCTATTATTGCTATCATTATTATTACTGTTACTGTCATCATCATCGTTACCAGAAGTAACTGAAGAATTCTGGCGGTGTGTCAAGAGTGGGTTTTTGTGTGAGAAAGAGCCCAGACGTGTCAGCATGAAGAACAGGTCAGAGGATGAAGATAGGGGCGGAGCAGGACTTGAGCCCCCACAACAGTCTGGACAACAGGGCGAGTAAGGAGGAACAGGAGAAGCATCACCAGACACTGGCCCTTCCATCCAAGACTATGAAAGACGACAGGTGCACCACAAGGTAAAACAAAAGACCACACAGGCATGGACCAGAGCCGCTGGAATTCCGAAAGAGAAAGGCTGCAACCAGCCTGGAGGGCTTTGTGGAGGAGGCTGGATTTAAGCTGGCAGGAAGGATGGTGATGGGAAGTTAACATCCATTTACACGGCAAGAACCCCTCCGCTTGAAGACCCCTCCTTCAACACTCCTTAGTTTCCATGGTGAGTTAGGAAACATATTCCCAGAGAAGTCTTTGAGGCCATGACGCCAGGAGAAAGAGCAGCGTCTGAAAACAAAACAAAAACCCTCCTAAATGTGGACCGTGTGCTGGGTTTTGTGCTGAGCACCAGACAAAGCCCAGCAAGGCTAATTAGAGTTAGATCTTGTGAAGAACAGCAACTCTCCTAACATGGAGAAAGTGGCAAGAAAATGCCTTCTGGGGTAGTTGGCTGGCCTGAAAAATGGTTCTCATTCCATGGGAGTCTGGTCAGCATGTGCAGATCAGCACAAACCAGCACCACGACCTTGCGGGCATGGGTACCGTACGTCCTGCTTGCAGGGTCCAGCCACATGGGACACAGAATTTGGGGGCTTTTGTCTTCAAAGCTTGACAATCCTACACATAAATATTCATCCCATTCTGCCCTGCTTTTACATTTGAATCACAAGAAAGAATCAATGTCCAAATGCCACTCAGCCTTCCAAGGCACCAGCGGGAAAAGGTGGAACGGCTTCACGTCCAGGGGTGGCGTTTGGTCTGTGCTACTAATTATGAGGCTGTGGCAGAACATCAGAATCCCGAAGGGACCACTTTTTTACTTCCCCAGCGCCCCCCATTATCATTCTCATTACCATGCATACCCTGTTTCACCACTTCTTTTATTACTTTTACTATTTTTATGAAATTTGCTCTTCATTCATTCATTTTATTTTTATTTTTTTTTTTTAAAGATTTTATTTATTTATTTGACAGAGATAGAGACAGCCAGTGAGAGAGGGAACACAAGCAGGGGGAGTGGGAGAGGAAGAAGCAGGCTCATCGGAGGAGCCTGATGTGGGGCTCGATCCGATAACGCCGGGATCACGCCCTGAGCCGAAGGCAGACGCTTAATCGCTGTGCCACCCAGGCGCCCCCATTCATTCATTTTAAATTGTGGTAAAAGTATAAATTTATAAACATAAAATTCAGTGTTAAATTTGTTTTAGTTTTATTTTTTTAAAAGACTTTATTTATTTTAGAGAGACGGAGCATGTGAGCAAGGGGGAGGGGCAGAGGGAGAGGGAGAGAATCTCAAGCAGACTCCTCGCTGAGCACAGAGTCCCACAAGGTGGCTCGATCCCCTGACCCTGAGATCATGACCTGAGCTGAAATCAGAAGTCAGAGGCCTAACCGACTGGGTACCCCCGGCGCACCTTTTCATTTTAAATATCTATAAGTGTACAGGACCGTGGCACGAAGCACAATCACACTGTTGCCACCGTCACCACCACCCATCTGTTTATCTCCCCCACTCGAACGACACCCCTGTGAAACACTAAATCCCCATTAGTCCAATGAATTTTAACTACATGCAGAATCCCGCAACCACAAGCACAATCAGGACACAGAACAATTCCATCGTCCCCCGGAACTCCCTCCTGCTACTCCTCTACCTTCCCCTCCCCCGCCTTCAACCTCTGGCGACCACTGATCTGTTCTGTATCATCATAAATTTCGTCTTTTCCAGGATGTCCTATAACTGGAATCACACAGGACATAACCTTCTGAGATGGGTTTCTGTACTTGGAACAGTGCCCTTGAGACGCATCCGTGCGCTGGCGTGTAACTGTAGGTCATTCCTTTCTATTGCTGAGTCGAATTGCATTGCATGGATGTGTCAGCTTGTTTCTCCACTTATCCATGTAAGGACATTTAGGTTACCTTCCGTTTGGGGTAATTACAAAAAGAGCAGCCGTAACATTTCTGTGCAGGTTTCTGTGTGAACATAAACTTTCATTTCTCTAAGGTAAACATCCAGGAGTGGGAGTGCTGGGTCATAAGCTCCATCCCCTGCTCAAAGTGCAGCTCTTTTTGCATCTTTTCTCTCTTTTGTTATTTTTTTAAATTATTTTTTTAATTTTTATTTTATTAATTTTTTTAGAGAGGGAGAGGAGGGGGGAAGGGGAGAGGAAGAGGGAAAATCTTAACTTAAGCAGGCTTCATGCCCAGCACAGAGCCTGATGTGAGGCTCGATCTCACAACCCTGAGATCATGACCTGAGCCGAAACCAAGAGTCAGATGCTTAATTGACGGGGCCACCCACGTGCCGCATCTCTTCTCTCTTTTGATCTTCCCAATTTCCCCATGAGCTACAAAGTAAGTACAGCAACTATTATTATTATTTTGTCGGCTACTCAATAGTCCTATAATCATAGTCTACAGCCTAATGAGGATGAAGCGGGTATGTGCGTGTGACTTCAGACTCTGCACAATGTTTGAAGACGGGAGGAGGTGGCTGGAGAAAGCAGCCTCCCTCCCCCACCGCCATGGTCCTTGTTTGCCCAAAGGGAGAAGGTCACATGGTTGTATATACACTAGGCTTTCTGAAGGCATGATCTTCCTCACTGTTCCACGCCCCATCAATGCTTGGGACAGATGGGACAAAGAGGCAGTCTGTGCTTACACTCACCGGACAATTTAATGATAAAACAGTACGTGGATACGTGGGGGAGGGGCTCCAAAGACTGAATTAAATCTGAGCTCCAGCACTTACTGGTCACTTAATAACACAACTTAATCAACAAACCAATTAGTTTTGAAACTGAATTTCAACTATATTCTAAGAGGAGAAATAAGGTATAACCCTCCCACTACAAATCCTCCCTTTCAAAAACTCAGGGCCCAGGATGCTCCCCGTGGAACAAGCTCGCTGTGGACACTGTGATGGATTAGAACGTCAGATTCTTCACCTTCATGAAAGTTATAATCTGGGACGGAGGTGGGAGGAAAAAACAATTACTCTACATTTCATCATAAATTATTCACTGGAGAGGATATTGCTCAAATTCACCCAGAGAAGGTGACTGAACACAGTAACATTATAGAATGTAGTTAGAAGACACAGGTATGTAACAGAAGAGCCAAAAGTAATTCAATTCTCTTCCCGATAGCATTCTGCTATGGCCAGAAAGTGAGTTAGCATATAGTAAGCACTCAGTACACCTTAGTCATTTCTGTTCTTTTTTCTCTCATCGTTAATATTAGCACTGTTAACGTTAGGACTGGTTGCCCATAGTGGCAAACACACCAAAGCTTGCATATGAAGAAATCTGCACTTGGATAGGAGAAGCCTGGTTAAGTACATCTTCCTAACTCTGGATGCTGTGCTGCTGGGCAAGGAGCCCCTCACCTCTCTGGGCTCAGTGTGGAGCTGAGGCGGGAGGAGAGGAACAGGGGGTGGGGGAAGAAACAGAATGCCCTCCGTGGTCACTACTCTCTCACGGTGCCCCCAAGAAGAGCATACAGAACATAAAGTATACCAGCTTTTCAGATTCCTGGAATTTGGTTATTAGTTCTCCTCATAATACCTCTTTGGCATTTTACAAAATTTGGATATACAAACCTTAATAAGTATTTCCTAAAATATGTCATAAAATCAGATAACGGCATTAGAGTTTATGTGATCTGAAGTTTGGCCCTGAGCTAGGAGATCTGAGCAGATGAGTTTACTTCAATATTAGCTTTGCCACGTCATACCTGTACTCTGATGTCTTATATGTTTGTCAAAGTCTTGTGTCTGGCCATAAAATACCATCAATACATATTTAATGGCTATAATCCATGCATAAGTCACTGAGCTCTGAAATGAATATCTGAAATGAAATGAGGCCACAGATACAATCCTTCCATTAATGTGCATTTGGAAATTAAAATGGTAGTATAATGAGAGAAGCAGCTAACACTTCCATAACGTACCATACAATTGACATGCAGTAATTCACTAATCTCTCCATCAACCCTACAAGGTAGTATTGTTATCCCCATTTAGCAGACAAGGAAACTTGATGCACAGAGAGGTAAGTAATTTGAAAAAGGCTGCAGAGCTAGAAATGAGTGGAACAAGGATTCAAACCCAGGGTCCTCACAGAACCATAAAACGCATCACAGAGTTCTATGCACATAAAATAGATGCTCAGTGAATGCATGGAGGATAGAAGAATCCAATGACATGGTGCGTGTGCCAAGTTCCAAATGAGACAGACGTAAGGCCGGTCAGGTCTCTGCAAGTTTAGAGGGAGCAGAGGTCACCATGAGGGGATGGGTGGGGAGGCTAACGACAGGAGGCAGAGCTGGAGCTCTTACAGACTGGCCAGGACTTCTACTGGCAGAGATGTGGGGAGGGCGCTCGGGGCAACAGGCATGGCATGAGCCAAGGTGCAGAGGGACTGGGACACTGATTTAACTGAAGTTGGAAAGGATCTTCGTACATGGGAGCATGGAACACTGAGTTGGCGCACGGCCAGAAGCTGTGCAGTAGAGCATGCTGAATGGTCCAGTTGCAGGAAGACGCTATGTGTACCCCACAGTGCTTAGGTATCATTATGCAGCCACAGCAATATGGCTAGAAGAGCAGAGAGGCTGGAGCAGGGGCATTTACTGGAAAATGACTAAGGGTCTGGACTATTTTCAGGGGCAATATAATGGGAAGAATACATGAAAAAGACATCAACCCTAAGCACTGACAGGGTCCAAGTCTGTCTGTGTACTTGGGAGGATGAAGGAGGGAAGTCGGTAGGGTCAACATCATCTCACCCCCCATCTGCCACTACTCTCCTTCGCCCATCCCTCAGCAGCCACACTGGCCTCCTAGCACTTCCCGGAACATAGCAGGCAAGCTCCTGTCTTAGCATGCTCTTCTCTCCGCTCAGAAAGCCCCAGATATCCATCACTCCCTCACTAACTTCAGATCAGACCTGATGGTGTTCTCATTGAGCCCTTCTCTGACCACTTGATTTAAAATTGCAACTCCTCTGCCAGCACTATCTCCCTTCTCTGCTCTACGCTAGCAGTTAATGCCTAATATTGTCAATAATTGCTCCTTAAATTTATTTTCTTCTCCCTCCTTTTAGAATGCAAATGATGTGAGGGAAAAGATTTTGTCTATATTGATCACTGCTGTATCACAAGTGCCTAGAACCATACCTGGCATTTAGGAGACTCTTGGTGTGAATGAACGAATGACTAAAGAAATGAATGAATTGAATAACATAAATATGGATCCACTTGTTATATACAAAAAAATCATTCCATGTATCCTCCTTACCCGTGAGTGCATTATCACGCAGCACAAAGTTGAACATCGGCATTTCTGAGAGCTAGTGCTATCCTGGCATATCTGGTGAACGAGGAGTTAATCTGTCCTCATGCTAGCTGAGGACATCTTTCCTGGCACTTTCTCCATCTTCCCTTCAAAAAATATGTCAGATCTGAGATCCCATAAGAGCTTGTCAAATTTAGGACTTGACAATGCATATGAGTATTTCTTTGGCACCAAAAATGTGACAGAATTGGAGATGATTATGGTAACATGCAGATGAAGTGGAACAGAGGTGTAAGGACTATGGCATTTGATTTTTATCCTTAAGTCATGTTGTCTGTGACAGGTGGCCTTGGCTGTGCTCCCTTGACCTACCTATAGGTGAGACTTCCAGAGGGATGTTACTGCCATCCACTCCACCTCTCAGACCGACCCGTGAAAGCGCACGGAACATTGCAGATATTTTATAAAAGCTGTGGGTGCTAGCAAAGAGAAATGGCCTTTCAAGATTTTAAGCAAAGGGTACAGATGGATTCACCATGGAAACTGGGATTCAGGAGCTTCATGAGCTGCCCTAGCAGCTCCTACAAAGTTTGGGGGAGAAAACTGAAGGCTACTATCAGGATTTCCATGTGCAAGATACCCCAATGAATTTTGAGTTGCTGCCGTTGTTAGCATGATAACCCGAGGTTCCTAATATAAAGCCTGGGTGGGGGAAGGACTGCCAATGGACTGTGCCAGGCGGGGCCTAGGGCAAGTGAGGACCCAGGGAGAGGTGTGTCATGGGACAGGCACACCTCTGCTTTCCTGGCAAATCAATCAGATCAGTCAATTCCAAACCGAGAAATGGAAATGCCAGCATGAGCACACACGGTCACATTGTGACCCATTTACAGCACAGCAGAACTTCTTGCCTTGGTCAATAAAGTCAGCCCTATGCTGGGGCTGTGCGGCTTATAGAATGTCAGTGCCAGGAGGGAGCTGTAGTGATTCCACAGTGCATACTGCATCCCTTTCTGGGGTTCACAGTGGACCCTCTCAGGGGAGGGTCATGACAAGTCCTTTGGTAAAGAAACTTATTTAACCCTGACACAGAATTTTCCCAAACCTATTTTGCCATGGATTTCTTTCTTTCTTTCTTTTTTTTTTTTTTTAAAGAATACCCATTGTATTTCCCAGAACACTAGTGGGCTGCGAAATATGGTTTGGGAAATGCCCACTGAATGATTTCCTCACTACATAGAGTCAGAAACAGAGGCCTGGACATTTTATTAACTACTCAAGACTAAACAGCCGTTCCTTGTTCCTGTCCCCTCCCCCCTTCCTCCCATTACCACACAGGAATTGAGAGCCCACTAGGCCCCCCGCAGCACTGTGCCAGAGCCAAGGCACACCCCAGCCCTTTAGGGATAATGGAAGTTCAACATGCCTAAGTCATCCTTAACGGGCCTCCAATTATGATGGTAACACTATTATTCTAAGGTGATGGCTACAAAAGCGAAAGATCAATAGCCATATGGATAGAGGAATGGAATTTCATTTTGCCAACTGACTGAGGATTAAGCCAGAAAGCCCTTTTACTTCCAACCCTCTTGTTGAAAATCATTCTGAACTATGTTAATTCACATTCCTCTTTAGGGTGGCCCTCCACGCAGACACATTCAGTGACACCTGCTCTGCGTCATGGTACCGGGATGTGGATGCTATGCAGAGATTTAGACACAGAAGATCATAATGGTTTAAGGGTTATGTTTAACATGTATTTATTCTAGGAAAATCTTAGAGACCATTTTTACTTTTAATAATTCCTTTATATAAGCTTGTTTTATTATCATTTATCTCTTTTCCCCTATGAAAGTGAAAGCAGCCCCTCTGCAGTATTTCAGGGTTGGCTACTTCTTGTTAAAGGAGTCATGGGAGAGCAGAAATGACCAGTGGACAGCTGGCTGATTGAGAAGGCGAGGTCTCACCGTTCAGAGAAGTGGATAGGCCTGGCATATACACAAACAGGCTACTGTATTCCCCTCACACAGGAGGCAGGGAGTAATCGGGGCTTCAAAGAAGTCAAGTATCTAGTCAAGTAAGTCCTGAAATCACTTTGTAATTTAAGATCTGACAAACCACAATAGCAGTATGGTGGGAGACCCCATTCATTCACCACTCTTCTTCAATATCGCTTGCTCAATTTGGATGATTTGATAGTAGAAACCACAAGATGAGCAAATTTTATCTGCTACGATAAATGTCAAATATTTCTGATCTACATTACCTACCCCCAAACCATTAGTTATGAAGCTACCTTCCACTGCTTCTCTATTCCAAACGGCTAATAAAGAAAAGTATTGGCTTATACTACAAACGCTATATGAAATAGAGAACTCTCTTCATCATTCATTGGCTAAATGATTTCTTAATCTGTTCAAAAAGTATTTGAGCACCTCTATCTGCAAGACTCTACATAGTTACAGTGGACGTATCAGTGAACAGAGACAAAAATTCTTGTCCTCATGGAGGTTACAGTACAGTAGGGAGAGAGAAATATTATAAATATGTTAAATATTAGTATGTTACACACCAAATAATACATAATTCTATTAATATAAAAAAGATAGAAAGCCTCAGAGAGAAATAAACTTATTTTAAAGCTTCTTCCAGATTTTAGATCAGATGTTCTCTGGTGGCCTACCTACAGGATATCTTGCGCTTAGGCTGCCTTTTAGGGACACGGTGTCACTGTTCCCTGAGAACTCTTGCTTCCAACGATAAGCCACCTGTAAGTGCCTTCCTCTTTGAATCTAGCCTTGCTAGCTTGGTCCAATGTGCATTTTCTGAGGAACAACTTCAAGTTGGCATCAGATTAACATATGAAAATTTACTTTTCCACTTAAAATAAAGCCCAAGGTTTATTTCATTCCAGGCTTGGCAAAGAGACTTTTTGTAGAATAAGCAAATGGGTTGAAGGGACAGGATTACTGGCAGGGCAGCCTGCCTGTGAACTGCAACACTTTATTTGGGAAAATAATCTAGATGAGTCCATTCCACACTTAGATTTTTCAAATCCCAAGTGGACATCATCAGAGGAAATATGCACTAACGGGGACGCTGTCTCAGCCACCCAGTAGGAAGCTATTCCAACGTTCCCTTACTGAGCTCCATGATGATTCATTTAAGACACCAGGCCATTGGGTCCTTTGAATGGTTCCAAGTGCACATGTCATGTTCCTTTGGTCAATGGTTTACAGAGAAGCTAGCCTACTTTAAAATTGTTCTATATGCAAACAGTGAATCATGGAACACTACATCAAAAGCTAGTGCTGTACTATATGGTAACTAACACAGCATAATAATAAAAGTAAAATAAAATAAAATCATTCCATAAATTCCAAATCAGGAGCCAATTAACAGAATGGGAAAAAGTCTCTAGCCAATGCCAAAGTAAGCTGTAAAGAAAGAAGTTTTTCTTTATCAAAAAAGAGGCCCCTAAGACTAGGTAGGTGGGATACTTGGTAAAAGGGGAGAAGTGGCCAGCTTGAGTTGGGAGTGTGAGGTAACTTACTCAACAGGGAAAAGTCTCATTTTCCTTTAAAACTTCAGTGATGGGATGGAAAACTTGTTCTTTAAATCTGCTATGACACTAAATTGGATTGGATGGATGGCCATTTGGGAAACAGAATTTAACATCAAAACAATAAGTCTGGCATGATAAAAGAGGATATTAAAAGAATGAAGTTCAATTAGGAAGCATACAAAGTAACTATCACAGAATGTAAAACCACAGTGCCCTTGAGTGAGAAGGGGCAGGAACTGGCTTTGTCAAAAGCATGGTCAAAAAAGATTGTGGAGCCCTAGTGGACCACAAACTGCATGGGTTGACAATGCGGTGCTGCTATTTAAATAGGGAGCCTGTAATAGGAAGTATGGTAGGAAGGAAAACATCAGGCCCCTGATACGCCACTGGGAGGGCTCTATGGTCATTGTGTGCTCTTTTCTGTAACTCACAACAGAAATTTGAGAAAAGGTTCAGAAAGTGAGTGAAGGACAAGAGAGCAAGTTTTAAGATAAAAATTTAAAAGATTGGGTTTATTTGACCTTGAAATGAGCACCCAAGGAAATGCCACTATACTTACCATCTCCTGTTTTAAGAACTGTTTGAGTGTCTGCCTCCCTCACTGGATATGGGCTGTCTCAGCATGTTTCTAATACCTCACAGGTAGAGTTTCCATGAAATTTTGGGACATACTTATACTAAAATCACACTTGCCACTTATCAGAGATTCAAACATAACTCGGTGCCCTGCATTTTAATCTGCTAAATCGGGCAATTCTACCCACATACAGTCATTGATAGCCATCCCATAAATACTTGCTGAACAATTAATTGCTTTCATGTACTAGGTATTATGCTAAGTGCAGAGTACAGAAAAACTTAAATAAAAAGCCAGACAGATGGTACAACACAGGTCTTCATCAATCCAAAGAGCTGTGGAAAGGGACAGGATTCTGGTAGGAGGCAGAATCCCACTTGAACGAGGGGCTTACCAAGGGGCAGAGGGGCTTCTGGAGAGACCCTTTGAGATGAAGAAGCACAACTATTGGTCTTTCTTTTTCCAGGGTCTCTAGGCTTTAGCCCTGAGCAGCATAGCAGCTGCTAGGACTCCTGAGGCCGACTGTGTGGTTGGACTCTGAGTTCAGAGCTAACAAAAAGTTTAACAATAGCATGCCTGCACAGAGCTGTTCAGAACTGCCTTTATCCTGTTCCAGTAAGACATTTAGGATCTATGTGTTGAATAGATAAAGGTTAGGTGGTGAGACTGGAAGGCAAAGAGATTGATCAGAGAACGCTTACATTATGGTTGCCATTGCCCATGTATGTGGGATCAGGTGCACTAACATAGCACGTGTTGAGTGTGAATTGGCTGGTAGAGATCCCAAGTCGTTTGGGGGATAGGAAGAGTTGGGAACCGAGAAGAGGAGATTTAGGGACTGAAACCGTTGGGTCTCAGCTTTCCCAAACCCACATCTCATCGGACATTCTGGGAATTTTCCAAATGACAAAGGATCATTAGGGAGCATCAGTATTTCCTCCATTAGTGAACAAATTATGATAACATAGCAACTATTTATGACAATAAGGACATAATTTCCACTACTAAATGATCAATGTGGGTAATGATGGTAAAGTCAGGAATGTTACAAAGTCTCTGGTTTCATCAATAATCTACAGAGAAGCTAAGGTTCTTTCCCAAGTCTCCAAGACAGCCTAAGGTGGGAGCAGTTAGGTTTACTTTTCCTGAGAGTCTGAAAGGACAGACAATTCTCTGGCAATACAGACCACATGAACAGGGAAGGCTTTAAGAGAAAGCCAGTTTTATAATCTGTCCACTCCTGTAAGAAACTGTTTGGGATGGGGCCCAGTAGTCATATGAAATCCTATTGGAAGTAACTGTTTGCTATCACAGTGATGGGTGACAGACAGAGATTGGAAACATGCACTGAGTTCTTATCTGCACCTAGGAGGATGCTAAGTGCTCTGTCTCAAAAGACTCAGAAGACTGCTGAAAGAGGAACGGGGCACCTCTGGCCCATGGCAGATACCCTTTCCCAGGCAGCCTTGGACCCAGAACTGTTTTCTGGGAATCTAAGCATGGAGAGTGACTCTTCCATTCTCCCCTGCACACCCGTCCAGCCCTGACATTACTTGCCTCTCACCGACACCCCCATCCTGAGTCTCACTGAAATAGGCAAGTGCAGGGAGCCAGGAGGGTAGAGGGAGGACCACACAGTGGGCTCTAGAGTGGATTAGCAGCAGTCTGTCTGTGGCTGTCAAGGCACATGTTAAATTATCTACTGGAAACAGCATGGGCTTTGTGAGATGGGTTTAGGCCCAAACTCTGGGTCTGCCATAGGATTCGAGTCCTAACATTGATTGAGGGATTAGTATGCATGGGACACTGTTCTGAGCACCTTCCAGGTATTCTAAGTCTTTAACAGAATGAGAGCTCTAATATAGGCAACATTTTTATCCCGATTTTATAACTGGGAACCTGAAGCACTAAAGGGGTTTGGGAGCCCAGCCATATCCCACCCTTCATAGTGGCTGAGTCTTAGTTTTCTTTTCTCTAACACAGAGGTAGCATCTGCCTAAAAGGTTTGGGAGGATGAGCAAACAAGACAGAGCATGTAAAGCATCTAGCCCAGGGAACGCTACCCATGGTCACTAATGACTGGCTCATTCTCTGAGGCTGTAACTACGGATGTGGCTTTACACAGTGATTACCATGGACGAGGGCCGTGGTTGCTAACATTGCAAAGGAACACATAATACAAAGGTCAATTTATTTTTGGCTTTGGAAATGCAATTTAATAGGCCGGCTCCAACCTATGAACATGTTGTCCTCAACAGTTCATTTATAAATCAGCTGTCCAGAAACGGAAATATTTTTCCTCAGAGAAACAATACTGTAGATGGTTAGCTCATTAAAGACAATTTTATCCGTAAGAGAACAGAATTTTAGTGTTCATATTATTAGCTTATGTTCTGGGAACATTCATTCACTTACCATACTTCTAAGATGCAGCAGGCACTGTCCCAGGAGCTGAATAGAGTTGTGGAAAACAGTGTCTGTTGCTTCAAGGGTCTTACAGTGCCGTGAAGGAAACAGGCATTTGATCACTGATTGCAGCAGAGGGTCACCGACACGGCCTCTGGCTACTCTAGGGGTATGGGTAGGCTATCTGGGGATGCTGGGGGGCAGGAGATGTGTGATGAAGTACTGGAAGAATGGAGAAGGAACTTCCCTTGCTTGGGGCTTAGGGCTGGCCCTTGGCTATGCTTTGTACACTCAAACCCCACTTCTTGGGCCTGGCGCCTTCCTCAGCTCCCCTCCAGGGCGTCCAAACTTGACAGTCACTATGTTCCTACGCGATCCATGTCCACAAAATTAAAACCTTTGCTTTTTTTCAGTCCAAATAGATCACATCTAGGCATTAAGAGGGAGACAGTCTAAAAAAATCCTCACTGATCTGTGATTAAACCATCACTCAATGTCCCAAAGGTATCTGCATTTTAAGAAGCAGAGAGTTTAAAACTTTTGTTTTCGATATAGATGTTGAAACTAGGAGTATAAGTGCATGAAACCATTTCAAAAAAAGTAGTGGTCACTCAGACCAATTGGCCCAGCTCGTGGATGGCCTTGGGAGCCATTTTTCTTTCAGGGATTCTGACTTCTTCCCTGAACCACACATCCTTAGATGCCACAAGGATGTTGTATTGGCTTTGTGTGTACACAGTAGCTCACACGGAGCACTGGGACCGCCTAAGGAGGGAGAGCTGGTGCCAAAATGGCCACTTGTCTGGGTCACCCGGAACCTGGAGGGCCCTGTCCTGGAACACGGGTGTACTGGATGATGCGTGATTTCACGACACTTCAAACCGAAAATTGAAATCACTTTATGAAGACTATTCCAGGGAGCTGGAAAGTTGCCCAGCTTCCCAGCACCAAACTCCTCCTAGCGCCACTCCGTGTCACTGAGACCACAGCTGCCAAACAGAATGCCCTGCACTGCTGCGCGTGGTGTCTGGCTCTACCAGCCCCGGTAGAGAGGACTGGAGTGACAATGACATAACTTTGTTAAAAGCCTCTTTTCCACGACTTGGGGTTGAGGGGCGAGACTGTAATTCCAATTCAAGAGATTCTGAAGTGCAGAGGCAAGGCAACAAGGTGAGGCAGCTATCAGAGAAGTTCTCACATTAGCAGGGAGTCAAATATCCCTTTCTCTGCACATAGTAGTTCCTGAATGAACGACTGGCTGAATGGCATAGGCCTTTTCCAAAGAAATTAATCTCATCATGCGAGATCTCAGTGTTTGTTGATTTCTTCCTCTGTGCGTGGGTGTGGACTGTTTTTGCATACTTTACATGGTGGCTCGCCTTTGACCTTGACCACAGGCATTCTGAGTACTGGTACATTTAGGGCCACACCTGACCCCATGCTTCCAGATGCCCACCGTGTCCTGGGAAATGTACTTATGGTTGTCAGACCACAGGGGTGATTAAGGAATCAAGTTGCTCTGTCTACACTATGTGGACTCCAAATCATCCCGAATCTTGTCAGACCTAGCGGTGAGCCTCCACGTGGGGGCCCGAGCTGCACCAGGGCAACGGGTGCTCTGGGAGCTGCTGCTGACTTTGACTCTGCCTCATCGCCACATGAAGCCTTCTCAGCCTTCTCCCCTCAGCATCAGAGGATTACAACAACTCCTCTGGCAGCAGCCTCTTCTCATTAGCAACCTGGAATCACTGCTGTGCTGAAGGCTGCATTGTTCTTCCACGTTTGAATATCAATTTGCATAATGAAGCAGGTGAGAGCGCCTCTTGCCCGTTCAGGCAGCCCTGATTGGCAGAGAGAGAGGGATTTGTACATAATTGGCCGCAATTAATTTGACGCGCTTTTATAAGGAGAAAAGGAAAAAGCAGAAAATTGCTCAGTGCTCCAAGTCAGAGCTGCATCTGCACCCTCTGCGGTGTGTGTGTGTATGTGTGCGTGTGTGTGTTTGCAGCGATGGGTGGGTGTGTCACGTACAGGCATGTGAGTGGTAACCTTGTGTGTGTGTGTTCCAATGCAATTTTTTTTTCTTCTGGGAGCAAAAAAAGGCTCATTCCCTACAGGTTCCTGTGCCCGGGAGGTCCGCAGCTGCAGTGTCCTTCATAACGCAATGCTGTTAGCCATCTTGTTCAATTCGTATTTGAGGCCACTAGGAGACATCATTAGACATCCTAGCATTCTTCCTTTAGTACCAGGATGACACCCAGCTCAACATCTCTTTTGTACTCAGTCCAAAAAAGGCTGAGTCCCAGCTGTCTCGGGGTCTGTTGGCAATCAGTTCTTGCAAGAAACTGAACGGGCTTGCACTGAACTCAGAACACAGTGTGGTGCTAGTGATAAGCTGAGAGATGTGTGAGCAAGTTTTCAGGAATCAAGCACTTAGCGATTTTAATATCAAGGTGGTTTACAGACTTAAGCTCTCATGGTCTCCTTGTTACGGGTATTTCAGAAACAGCTAATACTGTGCTTGCCTTATTTCCATCTTAAGATGAAGATGGAGGGATGCAGTGGGATACATTTCCCTCCTTTCCAATTCTTTTCTCTCTGCCTTCCTTTACTTCCCTCTAAAAGGAAGGTTTCTGAGAGTGGGATCTTTTCCTTTCTTGCTGGATTAAGCAAGTACATTGGTTCCTTCCAAGGAGAGAGAAAACTCAGCACCCAATGACATTCTGTGTCTGTTTAACTCATTCATCCAGTCAACCCTCATTAAGTCAGTGGCGTTTAAATGTGCAAGGGGCTGTGAGCTCAGAAACAGACAACAGAGCTCTTGCTGGAGATACTCTCAGATTCAAGTGAACAAAGTCTCTTCTAAGTTCCTGCACACTTACAGCTGGGGAGAGAGTGGTCTATCCGCTCTCATGGGGGTCCACAATCACCTCCACCTTGGGAATCTCAGGAGCCAGGCCAGGCAGGATCCCCATGGGAGGGGGCTTGACAAGATTCTGCCGCCTCAGGCCAACACATCTAGGAGCACACGGAGAGGACACAAAGCTACGTCGGTGTGGTAAAATGGGGCAGCGGCAGGCTCTGGAGGCAGCTCACCCCAGATCAAATCCTGACACCCTCACCTGCTAGTTGTGTGACTTCAGTGAATCTGCTTGACTCTTACAGCACCCTCCTCTTCTGGAAAATGGCGTCAATAATCTTCACATTAAAGGGTGGGTATGAGGACTAAAAGTAGCCACAGATGTGAAGAGTCTAACCGCAGACACATAGCATCTGCCTATTAAATAGTTCAATACATGTTCGATAAGAAGGGCAGAGAGTATCAGGCAGATTTGGCCCCAGGAATCCCAGTGACCATCAGCTGGCCAAGACAAACGGCAAAGTGAAAGCAACCATTACAGATCCTGTATTCAAGCTGTTCTATTCCACTCTGGGCTGGGGAGAAAGGCAGTGGAGATAGGAAAGGTCCCTGGAGGCAGGAGAGCCCTCACTTGCGGGGGTTGGTGGTGATCTAGCATTGACGGTCTCTACGCATGGCCAGCGTTCAAAGCAGACTCTTCCCCATGTCAGACAAGTTCATGGGTTCTTCGGAGGCCCTCAAAGTGGGAATGCGGGTCTGCCACTCCCTGAATGCAGCTGGTTGCTTACATCGGTCCCTTTGGCTTCTCCATCAGATGACACCCCTCCTGCGTATCTCTGTTTCAGCTGCCTCGCCTGAGCAGGAAGCCCTTTGAACAGGGGATCTTTAAAAACACCTGCCTCCACTCCTGGCCCAAACTGATTCCCTCCTGCCCTCGTGGCCTAATCTAGACTGGAGGAACCAAGGCCCACCCACCAGGTGACTGGCTTCAGCCAAGACCTGTCACCACTGATCCTCTCAGGTACAGGCCAAAGGCCAGCCCTTCTCCATTCTAACTGCAGGGGCTGAATACCAGGCTCTCCAAATGATCCCTGCAAAGCCCCTTCAGTAGGCTTGAGGGGAGTGGGAGAAAAGGGGGGGATGCCACAGCCCTCTAATAACTTCCCCCAAAGTAGTTTGTTCTCACGACCCTTCTTATACTGGCAGGTCCTGGCAGGTGGGAGATTTCACAGCTGTACTTTAACTTCTACCTGCATGGACAGAGTCTATTCATTTGAAAAGGTTCCCCAAGTGAGTCTGATATTCATACCCTGCTCTATGCCACCCCTTCCCAGGCAGTCACTTCTCCTGTGTCCCCACAGCAGAAAGATCTACTCAAATGGACTAACCATCTAATGTCTAAGTGAGGACCTGAAACTCTGCTCTTCCTCCTCCCGACTGCCTCCCAGAAGTCCAAGCTGCGTGCACCTGGAGGGAGCTTCCTGCCTACTTATTTTCTTCTCTCCACTAGAGCAGCTCTCAGGATCATACGGGCCTGGAGATAACACCCTTGATACTCTGAATCAGAGCCCCCCAGACAAGCCTGGATAAAATACCAGAGGAGATACAGGGCATGTGTTGTCTCTTAATGGCTCTCCGTGAGCCATGCTGCAGGGGAAAACCCAGCATCGAATTGTGAAGGATATGGTTGGACTTCCCCAGACTCCGGCGCTCTCAGGCCCCCACTAGTCCCAGCACATGCCCCGCTGTGCAGAAAGCTTCCAAAAATGTAACAGGCCTCACACAGTCCACTGGGACCCTTGTCCACTCTTGCCATCATTATGACAAGGTGGGGGCACAAAGCCCAGAGTCTGCACAGGCCACCGTGTTTACTATGGATACAATGGTGACATCTCTAAAATCTAATTCATTTTAGGCCAGATGCCTTTGGCCACATATTAATTTTCACATCTGCATTAATTTGTCTCAAAGGACTTGAACTTAGTTGCCCAGCACAAAACACTAATTCTTAATAAATCCTCAACCCAGAAGCCAAGATTTAGTGAGCATCATATAAAAATTTAGCCCCCTTCTACTGAAACACTTACTTCTAGTTTTTGTTTTTAATGAGAGAAAAAAAGATATTGAGGACCTCTCTTATTTTCCTTTGATGTAAATAAATTTCAGAATGAAGAAACTTCCTTCAGTAGCCAGCTAAATGGAATGGCTGTCTTAGGATCAGAGACTCAGCTGTAAGCAGATTCCATCATCCCTGGGAGACTCCTGAGCCCCTTGCTCTTCCTAGCCTGGGAGAGACAGCCTGACAGAGAGAGGGCTGAGATGGAAGCCACGCAGATAAATTCGTATGATCCGACCAGTCCAGGAAGTGCTCAAGCTTCTCCCACTCCCAGAGCACCTAGAACGTGAATACCGCATGCCACACTGTATGCTTTGACTTCTCTGAACTGAAACCATTTGTTGCCTATGCTGGCTCTTATTTGGGGCCCAATGCAATTCAGCTGAGGTGGGGGAAATTATGAATTCATACTCATGCTAGTTGGTTTAGTTGCATTTTCAAAAACATTATGGCTTCAGGAAGGCTTCTATTCCTCTATTATTTTACTTAGGGACATCTTTCTAAGAGTTAGGCAGAGCCAAAGATTGGTTCTGATGCTTTTAATTTTCATTTTTTTCTTTTTTCTCTTCTCATCTTTATTCTCTTTTTTCTTCCTTCTTCCTTCCTTTCTTCCTTCCATTGTTCCTTCCTTCCCACCCTCCTTTATTTCTATTTCTTTCCTTCCTCCTTTCTTCCTGCCTTCATTTCATTTTGTCTTTTGATTCATTTTCACAGAAAGATGGCTCTGCTAATATCAACAAAATGAGACAAAACTTTCTTCTTTTTCCAGATAAAAAAGACAACCTTCCTCAGATCCACATTGTACAGCTTATGCTCTATGCACAGGGGAAACTTGTGTTCCTAATGTAGCTTTGTGGCAAGCTCCTAGCTAACCAGTTATCTTATTGTATGTATGCACTTTTGGAGGATGGATATACAGTTGGCCTTTGAACAATACAGGTTTGAGCTGCCCAGGTACACTTAAAGAGGATTTTTTTTTTTATACCAGACGGTACTATAAATGTATTTTCTCTTCCTTATGATATTCTTTTTTCTTTTTTTTTTTAGAGAAAGAGAGCTTGAGTGGAGGGGGAGGGGCACAAAGAGAGGGAGAGGAATCCTCAAGCAGGCTCCCTGCCGAGCGTGGAGTCTGATGCAGGGCTCAATCCCAGGACCGTGAGATCATGACCTGAGCCGAAGTCAAGAGCCAGACGCTCAACCCACTGAGCCACCCAGGAGCCCCACCTTCCTTATGGATTTTCTTAATAATATTTTTTCTCTAGCTTTACTGTAAGAATGCAGTATATAATCCATATAAATATACAAAATATGTGTTAATCGCCTATTTATGTGATCAGTAAGGCTTCCAGTCAACAGTAGGCTATTAGCAGTTCAGTTTCTGGGGAATCCAAACTTGCACTCAGATTTTTTTTACTGTGCAGGGGACTGGCACTCTTACCCCCATGTTGTTCAAAGGTCAACTATATATATATGTGTGTGTGTGTTTGTGTGTGTATACATATATATACACATATGAACACACATGTACATATATGAGTGTGCATTCCTGTGTAACAAAGAATCTATCAAGGAAGATATGTTCATCCACATGAAAAGAGGACACCTGTTTACCTTTATTGAGAAAAACAGCCCCTGTGCCTTATGATTAAATAAGGTCCCTTCCAGTTCTGTGATTTGAACAATGCAACATAATCCAGACTATGAGAGGGGTGCATTAGCAATATTGTCCCTAGAAAAGAGTTGTGGAAATCATGCCCTCCATCCCCTTTGACAATGATGTTACTACGAAGAGGTCTAGTAGGAGGCTGCGTGGGAAGTACGCACACATATAACACATTACATGCTGCGAGAAACGAACCCTAATCGGGCTCAAGGACAGAGCAAACAGGAGCGCTGAAGGACACTTGGGTTTTCGACTGTCTCCCTAGAATTCAGCAGCATGGAGAAGACTCCCATGGTGTGTAAAACATGTCTGCAAATCTTCAGTGCAATGCAGATCAATTCTTCGAAGCAAAGAGATTTGTGGGAAGAGGAGCTAACTGGATGCTGCTATAAGAAATACCCTTTGGAAGGATGGGGCTGGGTGCTGACAGGGGAGATGGAGACGAGCAGGAGAAACCCCGAAGTCTAACATCTGCGGGGAGCTCAGAGAGCAGGTCGTAGGAGAGTCATGAAGGCCCTGTATCCGTTTCCAGGGGCTGCCATAGCAAACTACCATTCACAGGGTGGTTTAAGACAACACTAAGTTATTTCCACACAGTTCTGGAGGCCAGAGGTCCGAAATCAAAGTGCCAGTGCTGTGCTCCCACCAGAGGCTCTAGGGGAGAGTCTGTTCCTTGCCTCCTCTTCCAGCCTCCAGATGGTTCTTATGGTTCCAACACTCTAATCTCTGCTTCTGCCTTCTCCTGATCTTCTCTTCTGAGTCAAATCTCTGCCTTTCTCTTGTAAGGACACTTGACATTGGATTTAGCACCAACCGGGAGAATCCAGGGTAATCTTATCTTGAGATCCTTAACTTAATTACATCTGCAAAGATCTCTTTTCCAAATAAAGGTAACACTCACAGGATACAGGGGTTAGGACATGGACGTATCTTTTTTTTTGGGGGGGGTCCATTCAACCCACAATAAGCTCCAACAGTACAGCAGAGGTCAGAGGTGAGGAATCCTGTGCGGGAAGCCATGGAATGTCAGGAAGCAGGCAGTCACTCAAGGAAAGGAGGACACGGTGAAGCCTGAGGCTGTGAAGGGGTACACGGAAAGGAGAAAAAGGAGACCCTGGGCCCCCCTTGGGAGCCCAGTAGTCAGCACTAAGCCATCTGCATCCTGGGACTGGGAGGGTGACCACTGCGAAGCCCCACTGGCTGCTTCAGTCAAGGCATCCAGGCAAGTAAAAAATGGACTCAGGAATTAGGAGTGGGCAAAAGTAGTCCCATTCTCAAATAACACTAGCGAAGTGGTGAGAGTTGACCCTGAGCAACAGCACTGGAACTGCGCAACCTCCAGGCCTTGTTCTGGGTGCATCTGGGTGCAGGCCACCCAGGAAGGAATGAGGGAGGCTCAGTACTTGGGGTAGGAGCCCACATACCATGTCAGATTGGTTCTTGTAATCGAGAGACAAAGGGGCAGGTGTCCCTTCCCCTCCACACGCGTGCCCCATGCCCAGTGTCCACCCAGGCTTGGGGGAGTTTTCTTTTCTTGTCATTTCCTCCAGGATTGCTCTTGACCAGCTGCTACAAGAGGACCACTTGCTTGATAGCTCCACAGGACTCCCACGCAAGAAATCACACCCTAGTTTGCTCAGCTACCTGAAGATCCTTTCCAGGCCCTCATTTCTAGCTCCCTGGCTAGTAAGGCATGCCTGCCACTATCCTTAGTAAGCTATTTTTGGATCAGTATTCCGTGATCTGACCAAGAGGGTCTGTGCCAGGACCAAGGTGTGGCAGATCAAGCTTGAGGTCAGCTGTCTCTCACTGGCTTTCAGCCTAAAATGAATAGGGCGAGGAAGACACAGCTGTACAGTGGAAAGCATGGCCCATTTCTTCACGTGCTCAAATACCATCCAATCATCATGTATCAGTGCACTGTGGTGTAAATATGCTTATCACCAGGCTGGTTCTCTTCCAGAATGCACACTGACTTGTTTGCACGTTGATTTAAAAGTCCTACACAGTCTCTATTACAAAAGGATGCGAGGTGACTTCAAGACGCTATGAGACTTCACATAGAATAATCATTATCTAGAAAAGCCATGGGTCCTCATTTAGTTGTCAGAAGGCTGTCCTGATTGTACCTTCAATATTGCAGGCAAAGGTGGTCACCCTCATTAATTAGATAGGCACCTTTTGGACATTTTAAAAGCTAATAAAAATTCCTACAGTTCCTTGAGGAAAAAAACTGCAAAATACATTGTGGGTACATGTCACATTGTGGGGTAGGAATGTGTGAACAGGATGCAGCCAAACACCCTCAGGAGCCCAACAGTCAGACAGCAGTCTGCTTCCTTCACCCCACGACTCAATAACCGCCCCTTCTCTTTCCTGCTACCACCCCTCTCCCACCTTCCAACAGTGGCTCAAACTCAGGGTCACAATAGGCTCAGGGTAAAGTCAATGTGTGGGCCATTCGCCTGCATAAGTACTAGAAATCACCACCCTTCTCTTCTTAAGGCAATGCCTTTGAAAAGCTTCTTAAAGAAAGTGCAAATGAGGGGCGCCCGGGTGGCTCAGTTGGTTAGGCATCTGCCTTCAGCTCAGATTATGATCCCAGAGTCCTGGGATTGAGCCTCGCATCAGGCTCCCTGCTTAGCAGAGCCTGCTTCTCCCTCTGCCCCTTCATCCAGCTCATGCTCTCTCATTCGCTCTCAAATAAATAAATAAAATCTTTTTTAAAAAGTGTAGATGTTAAGGGGCGCCTGGGTGGCACAGTGGTTGAGCGTCTGCCTTCAGCTCAGGGTGTGATCCGGCATTATGGGATCAAGCCCCACATCAGGCTCCTCTGCTATGATCCTGCTTCTTCCTCTCCCACTCCCCCTGCTTGTGTTCCCTCTCTCGCTGGCTGTCTCTATCTCTGTCAAATAAATAAATAAAATCTTTTAAAAAAAAAGTATAGATGTTAAAATACTATCTAATTATTGTGGATCAGTTCACCAGATAGCTGCTTTTTGGTAGAGGAAAAGGATCTAATTTGTTATGCTTTGACAAGGTAGATGGGAAGATAGGAAGAAAGAGGATGAATGAAAACTAAGCCCTGGGATGGAAACAGGATGGCACACTGTAGGGGCTGTAGGCGGCAAAGCATATCAGAAGGAAAATGACTTAACCCTTCCCAGGTTCAGTTTCCTCACTGAAAAATGAAAACATTTATAGCACCATTACATAAGATCATCTGTGTAATGCAGCTGCATTATGCCTGGCTTGTAGGAGCTGAAAAAAACGTGAGCAGAGATATAATTGTTGAAGTTATATTAATAATGACGATGACTGTTATTACCATTATCCGTAGTAACAGTAGTCCTGGTGGGGGCAGTGGACAGTAACCTCAGGGTTAAGTGAAACTGATAGAGAAAGTCATTAAATAAGAGAATTGAAAATTCAATGAAAAAGTGGGGGCAGGGGTGTCAATGCCAATCCTTACTGACATCATAACTTTGTCTGGGGTGAGCTACAAGGGAGATACCCTGGCGAAGTGATTTTAGAGCCGAACACACCGGGATGCAGACCTTTAGCTCTGTCACTTGAGAACATGTGACTTTAGGGAAGTCTGGAAACTTCCCAGAGTCTCGGGGTCTTTATTTGTAAAATGGGAATAGTCATACCTATATGCAGAGGACCCATATAAAATAGATGTAACATGCATAAGGTACCTAGGGCCCAGCAAATATGTCCCTTCCTTCACCTGGTGGTCCAGCTCTTTCCCCTCCTTTCTATGGTTGGCAGACCGCAATCTGAGAAATCCGTCTGGGTAGGTGAGACATAGGAGAATGAGCATGGGGGGCTCTTTGTTAAGGGCAGTAAGATGTCACCAGCTTCCTTGCATCCTCCTCCCACTGGGGGAACTGATGGAATGTACAGTAGGGCTGCTAAATGTTAGAACTTGCACCCATATTTAGTTACAGCATGTAGTGGAATAATTCTGAATTCACTGATGTAATGTGCTACTGCAAGATGGAAGCCATCCAGTGAAAAGGAGCCCCAAAATAGGTTTTCATAGAAATTTAACTCTGAATATTCTGATTTTGTACCTCACCAAAAATGAGATCTGGAAAACACTTTTCTGCCATTAAATTGAAGATAATTTCCCAAAGATATATAAATTTAATGGCTATAAATACCTTCCCATCATCACTCCAAGATATTTACCACTTGATCTGAGTTGTATGGAAGATATGCCATCCGTGACAGTCAAGACAAGTTTAAGAACTCTCTTCCATTTTAAATGTTACTTTCCTTGATGAAAATTTAATCCCATTGAAAAAAGAATCTTCAAAATCACCTCATTTCTATTCTCAATATTTCCATCTTGACGACTTCATTCTTTACCTTTTCTTTTTCTAAATTCACAGAATACACTTGCTGTCATGCAAAGTCAGGCCCAAGACTTTGTTTTCTTAAGGTGTTGTGAAGGGAAACTAATATCAATTTTGACATTTTAAGTGCACTTTCAGAAAACCCTCTTTCTGATTTATATTAGCATTCCTGACACTGATGTGTGTTACATGTCATTAGTTACTTAAATGTTTTCTATAATTATGTAAATTATGTTGACACTGTCTGGAAGGATGCTTACGCTTCACGATTTTGTCATCTGCGAAGTTCTAAATTGTATCTGATAACCATTTTTAAGTATTTTCAAATTAGATAGTTGTTAAAGGGTTCTTGCTCTCTTGTTGCTTTCTTTGCCTATAATGCTTAGTCCACGCTTTGCGTGAGAGGCTCTTATATAAATATATCCTGTTTCCCTCTCCCCACAGACTTCAAAACAAAACAGGATAACCGTGTTATGATCATGGTCCAATGGAGCTCATGGTCAGATGGGGGAGATCCGGTCAGGTCCAGGTGTCCAGATTATTACAGGACAATGTGGAAGACAGGTGTTATTAATAAAGGGAGGAAAGACTGCCACGTCAGAGGAGAGAATGACTCACTGTCCAGATGAGCCATGGAGCTCCACAAATGAAGTGGCCGCTAATCCGGGTCTTGAAAGTTCCACAGGAGTTTGATGAGTGAAGAAGTCAGGAGAAGAACATCCCAGGCAGATGCACAGATAAAGAGGCATGGTCCAGAAGGACAAGAAGTCAAGGAAGCCTGGGATGTAGGCTGCAAGAGCCGAAGCCCTGGCTGACCACACTGGAGAGCTAGAGCACGATGGTAATCCCATGTGAAGGCCCTTGGAGGCACATGAGGAAAAAGGTCTTAATTCTAGATGCAATGGAACCACTGAAATTCTCTAAGGAAAGAACAGATGGGATCTAACTTTTCAGAACATAAGCAACATGGTGTGGAGGACAGACAGGAGCACAACCTCTCTGTTTAAGCAGCCTAGGACAATATATTCTTTCAAAACCACAAAAGGGAAAACAATCTCCTTGCATCTTAATTAGGCTTATTTCAAATAGAAAATCACAGAGTTGTTGCCGAGTAGCTCGTGAATGTATGGGAAAGATAAATACAGTGTCCTAAGCAATCCTCAGAGATACTTGAAGAAAACAAAATGATAAATATGGTAGATCCCTCACTTAGTGGCCCAGAGCTCCAGGAAGGACTGTGGTCTACAGTACTTCTGCCATATTATTTATGGCACGGCAATATGGTCCTACCATATCGTGTGTGGGGACATGATCCACCAAACCTCTGCAGAGCCTGATGTGAGGACATGGTCTGCCATACCTGACAAATCCACGTGTGAGGACATGGTCTGCCATGCTGCTGCCACATCCCTGTTTTCGGATGGGCACGGTCCGCCTCACCTACGCAACATTCAAGTGTGGAGCTTTGAGGAGGTAGATGTTCTTAACCCCACTGCTGCCCAAGCTATAGAAACAGGCACAGAAATTGGTGTAACAGGAGATAAAGGGAGGAATCTAATTCAACTTTTCTGAGCCAGGATCATAATGACAAAAGATGTTAACGAAGGAACCAAGAGAAGTGTTTACAATGAATTAAGTAATAAATTCATGAATATATGAATAAATGAATAATAAATCATGTGTTAGAAGAGAGAAGTAAATAAAAACCTAAAAATAAGGAAGAAGGAAATACAAAGAGAGGCATTATTTTTAAAAATAAAGAATAAAATAAAGGAAGGCAAATCAGAGAAGGAGGTAACATGAAAAGGTAAACAGAGTGAATGATCCATATATGTACATATAGATATATTTTTTTCATTCTCTTAGAGGCTTGTTTACCTTCCTCACATGCTTTTGAGTGTTCTTGGTGAGTAGAGATGAATAGATGGAGAAATCAGAACCTGGGCCCTCAAAAAGACTAGCTCTTCCTTCTTACTCTTCTCAAACCATCTGTTTGGGGTTCACAGTTTTATTTGAGGGAAACCTACCCCACATTAGAAATCATTAACTATTTGACCTATCCGTTCTAAACACACATCAGTCCATACCTCACCACTTCATCCTGGGAAAGGGGTGGGAAATCACATTTTCTAAATCCTAAGGAAACACAGGGTAGGAAATTTGTTGTGAGTGGAAGTTTCCAGAATTATGTGGGGGCATCCACAGGTTCTGCTGGGTATCCCATGGAAGTAGCTCCTCTCCCTCGTCTTGGACCATCCCAGCTATCACGGTTTCAGGAGACAGATTGCCCACAGAAATCATGATGGTTCTAGCAGACCTAGAGAGTATGGTATTTAGGACAGGTTTGGCACATCCTCGTCCAGAAAAGATGCGAACCAGTGGACACTTCCTTTCATCCCGCAACTGCATAGCTCAGCAGGGAGGCCTACAATTGGTATGGGGGCTACCTATTAATCGGCACCACACAGGGCAATCATCAAGTTAAATAGCAGTTAGTTCTCTTCAGGAACAATGTGAACTACCCTCCTGCTTAGCCCTAGGCACACACGAGCGTGCAGATGAACAAACAGAGAGCCCACAGCCAAATACCACTGGGAGGAAAATGAAGGCCACAATGGGCCAGGGCCCTCAGTGTGGGTGCAGGGGGCGGCCCTCTAATAGCACACCAAACGGGCAGCCCTGTGCTGACAGGCCACCCAAGCACATTCAGCGGGAGGTACCACACTCTAAGGAAGCCGCTACACACCAAGCCCCTTATTTGCAGCCTAGGGCGTACTTGTGCCAACCTTTCACAAATCAGAAGGCGAATGTGAAGTACTATTATTTCGGTAGGGAAACTGATGTTTGCTCCCATGTCCCAATTTAAGGAGACATAAGAAAGAACTGCCAATTCTAAAGATGGAGAAAATTAACAGGTACATGAGAACTTTGAGTATGGCTCAGAATGGGACTGAGGGAATGACGGGAGGTTTCAAATGGTCCTCTTACCTTTTTGTCACTCAGGCCAGAAACCTGATCCACATACTCCTCTTGAATCATGAAGGCAGCTAAGTTGGCAGTGTAGCTGGCCAGGAAGATGACAGCAAAGAAGGCCCACACCGACACCATGATCTTGGAGGTGGTCCCCTTTGGGTTCTGCACGGGTACGGAGTTGTTAAAAACCAGACCCCAGAGTAACCAAATAGCTTTGCCGATGGTAAAAGACGGGCCACCTGGCTCTGTTGTGATGAAAAGACAAGGACAGAAAGTTAAGACAGAGTCACCGGTTCTATTTAAACAGAGATACCAGCTCTGTGTAGCCAAATACACAGAGCTGGTAAGTTCCTGCTCAAAGCAGGAAACCCTCCGATTGAGATGCAGACATTTTTAAGTTGAGAGTTTGTGTCTCTCTTCGGGGACCCCCCCCCCCGCAGGAAGGCAGAAGAGGGTCCTTTAGAAGAAAATCCAGGGGCCTGGTGTCTGTGTGGGATCCTGCTTCAACTAAAGCTCACGACTCAGCCAGGGCACTCAGCCAGGGCTTCCTGCCCCCATGTAGACAAGACCCGCAAGACCACATCAAAACTGAATGACAAAGGCAACTACCCCACTATCACACTCGCATCCTTATTACTCTTGTTCCTAAAATTCCTGTTTGTATCTACCAAGAAAGGATTTCAACTTTAAAAGAGGTCAACAAGAATCGTATGGAATGTTCTTCTACCCGCCATGGACCTCCTACAATTGTATTCACACTAGATGGCTTTGAATGGCCTTTATCCTAATTTTTCTTTAGCTTCTAACACTTAGCACCAAATGTTTCATAGACAGCCTCGACCCCACTACAACGTCAATGCATCTCCACTGGGTTTCCAACCATGGTAGCAAGAATATCAGGAAGCCCAGGGAGGAAGTCACAGGCCCCTGGCTTCACCACGCTATCTGAGGGCAGAAAGGCACACTGTCTCTGACCTTCCTCCACCCAATCTTTACATCCACAGTGCCAAGGCTTCCGTCCAGAGATTTATCGTGGCCTCGCTGCTTTCAATGCTTGGCGATGGCAAAATCTCGCCTGATATCTGGGGCTGCATGCAGCCCCTCCACTGCAGAAACGAACATCTGCCCGCACAGTTTCACCACACATTAGCACAGGTCTTATGATGCTATCTGTGCTCCTGACAGCATCTGCTCTGACAACTAAATCAGTGACTATACATGTCAAGCCTCGTATCTAACTGTGCGCACACATCTGTGCATGTGGACCTTATTTCATGGAACAGATGTGTAACTCCAAAGTTGTTCATAAATCAAAGTTTTGTACATTGCAAAATGCCCCAAGGAGACCTGATATTTACTGGTCCCGTGTTGAATTCCTTCGTGAAGACAGGCGCCCTTGCTTTGAATTTTGTAGTTGGATTTTTTTTTGCCTCCTTGATTTTCTTCAAGGGTGAAAGGACAGCACACATTCACTTCGGTTCTTGATGCTGTCAACATATGTATGTACTTGGGTGTTTCTGAGATGTTTTGCTTGTTACTAATGCCCCTCAGGATGGGGAGAAGGTCATGATTTCTAGAAGACCCTTTGGTACAGGCACAAAACCCCCTGACAGCACCATATTGTGGAGACAATCAAACTTCCAGGCCAGAATGCAAGAGCCGAAGAAGAAGGTGGGTCTGCACCTGGAAATGCCCTCAGTGCAGCAGTGGTCCACAGCCTGGATTGTGAGGTCAGCAGAAGCACTAAGGGGAGTTGTCACACAACACTGCTGCCTAGCTGCCCACCGCAAAGATTATTATTAAATTGAGGTAGGTGGTTATTCTAATCTGTGCGGTGGGTGCTTGTTCTAATCTGAAACCAAGGTAGAAAAGCACTATTCTGAAACATAGTAGTGGTCCAAGACCCACCCTGGAATCAGTGAGTCAGAATATTAGAAAATGAAGTCCAAGCACCTTTGTCTTTTAAGTGCCCCACAGATCATTCTTTGTGTAGCCAGGGTTAAAAAGGGCTTCCCTCTTGGAGGCATACTTTCAGAATAAAGCTCACATTCCGGATGGGAGAAAACCCAGAAAAAAATTGTAGTAGTCCCCGAATTCTGGGATTCTCGGAAAGTTTCGGATGAGTTATTTACAGGGGTCCCATGTCCCCCTTTAGGATTCTAGTAAATGTTTTGTGAAGTCTCATAAATGCCTCGAACACATGGGCAGCCCTCACCTCTCTGGACCCACTTAGCCAGAAAATTGGACTGCCCCCAACAGCAGCTATGGGTGAGAACTGCTATCTGCTGGCCATTTTATTTCAACCACCTAATGTCTATATCCCTGGCAGAGGGAGCTGGGCCAGGGTCACAGGGTTCGGAGATCTTGTATGTCCGAGGTAGAGAACTCCTTCAGCCACAACTACCCTGCATATATCTCGGGGCAGCTAATCTTCTTTATTCTTCATATATGGGTATATCTGCCTTGTTAGTCCATCTGTTTGGACAGACTGCTCACAGCCTAAGGTCATCAAGATAGTTTCCTCTGACATGTTTATGCCACACGACTCTACTGGCAGCTTTCCTCTCATTTACCCCGGGGCAGAACGGGGCTCGCTGGGTGAGGCCTCTGCCAGCGAGGGACATACAGATTCAGACTAACCTCTTAATTGAGGTGTTTCTAATGAGTTGCCAAGCTGTTGCCATAGAAGGCTGAGAGTTCGTTTTCAGAAAGGGGTAAGTCAGGGAGCAGGCAGTCGCCAGATGAGGAGTACAGAGACTCGGAACGGAGAGTGAGAGCCAGCACAGGCGCAGCTGGCCTTACCTCTGCCATCGGCGAGGCACCGGTTGTAACCCACAGGGCTGAAGTACTCGAAGACAAAGACAGCCACGGCGGAGACAATCAGCAGCATCACGAACATCATAACCCACACGTCAGCACTGAACGGCTCTGGGGAAGGGAAAAACCCAAAATCAGCGCTCAGAATCACAACAGAACAAACAAGATTCTGGTTCATTTGCATATTCATTTGCTCAGGCAACACGTATTTTGTGGGGGGGAGACAAAACCACAGATGTGCTGCGTTGCGTCTCTTCCGAGAGCCAGGGCCTGGGTCGGAGAAGAGTGACAGGCTGTGTCGAAGGGTCGGGGGGCAGGTCAAGGTCTAGTTTCTTTTTTTTTTTTTTAAAGATTTTATGTATTTATTTGACAGAAACAGCCAGCAAGAGAGGGAACACAAGGAGGGGGAGTGGGAGAGGAAGAAGCAGGCTCCTAGAGGAGAAGCCTGATGTGGGGCTCGATCCCAGAACCCCGGGATCACGCCCTGAGCCGAAGGCAGACGCATAACGACTGCGCCACCCAGGTGCCCCAAGGTCTATTTTCTTTTCAAACACTCGAGAAGGAGAGCTTCTTGCCTATGAAGTTTTTGAGATAGTTTCTGCTACTGCCAGGAAATGTGCCTCTCCAAGAAGTACTAGACTGGGGGAAATGAATCAGAGCGGACTGGTTCTTGGTTTATGTTGTCCCCTCGGTGGCCACACCACAGGGATGGAGGCCTGGAAAAGCTTTGACTGATGCTTCCGAACTTCGTGTGCAAATTCATTCTCCACAGATGTAGTCGCTATTTCAGGCTTGACTTGATTCGGTAGTAACTACACCCAATGAATAACTCCTTTGCCCCCTTGCCTCACCTGTCCTAAACTTCCTAGCCTTCATTTACTTTTCAACCCACTTGGATACAGTGTATTTTACGGGGCATCATCAGGGTATGAGAATAGAAGTCAATGCAAAAAAAAAAAAAATCCATCCACATTGACAATCAGTATCTGTAACAGTGGGAGTGTAGCCAGTGACAAGGGAACATGCCTCGGCTGTAATTAACAGAACAAACACAAGCTATTCCCTCGCACAAAGTGAAAGGTTGATGGGATAAGACCAGGCAGGAGAGCAAGGCTGTTCGGCACGTGCTTTAATTTCTTTAATCATTCTTGCTGAATCCCTTCCCTGGATCTCCATCTCTCCGGCTTAGAGGTGTCTCGAAATTGAACATTGTATTCCAAGAGCCACCTCTTTGAAGGCCTACAAAAAGGGACAATTGCTATTCTTTCCCATGATACGATGTTCCCTCAATTGTGTCTCAAAATAGTTCTGGCCTTTTTAGCTGTCACATCACATTGTAAACTCATAACTAAGTGAATTAACATACTGTTTTTTCCATCTTCCAGATCATTAATAAAGATGAAGTTGAGAAAGGGGAAAAATTGGCTGGAAATTAGAAAATATTTTCTTTACGTGAAACCTACTTTACTTTTGCACTTTTGAAGGGAATGATAAAACCTGGTCACTTAACAATTTAAAAAGGACCTTGATAAGGCACATACCTACTGTGAAATGCTAAACCTTTTAGTGGCAGCTAGAGACATGAAGGCAGCAGGTTTAATTCAAAGCCTCTATATGGGGGAGCAGGGAAGCCCCCTTGCCCCCCCAGTTCTAATTTTTTTATAATGATTTTTGATTATGTTATGTTAGTCACCATACAGTACATCCTTAGTTTTTGATGTAGTGTTTCATGATTCATTATCTGCGTATAACACCCAGTGCTCCATGCAATATGTGCCCTTCTTAATAACATCACCAGCCTATCTCAATCCCCCTGATTGCAGTCCTACCCTGATTTCACTGTTGTCTAAGATTAGGGAATAACTGAGTAAAAGCATCCTCTCCAGGCTTTCTTTTCCCCCATGGAGCTCAGGGCACCTTCCTGTTCACAAAATACAACAAACATTTGTATTGGTTTTTATGATTTAGAAAGTACTTTCACCATATGCTTTATATAATCCTTATAATGGCCCTTTCATTATGGTATTACCATATTTTACAGAAGTCAAGGTCCTTTCCAAGTTCATACTCAGAAAGTGGCAAGGCCAGGTTATAATCTGAGGTTTTCTAGGACAAAGTTTGTACTTTCTCATTGTATTTTATCACTTCCTTGTCTCTGCCCATCACACTGGTGCCTGATTTAGGAATTGCACTCTGAAAAGCCCCCATGGGAACTGGAATGCAGGCTCTGAAGGCAGCCACATCTGGGCTTTAATCCTGGATCTGCGAGCTGTGAACTGACAGATTGTTGGAAAATTGCTAAATGGGTCTAAGATTCTGTTTCTTGAGCCATAAAATGGGTATAACAATAATAATATCAATGAGTATCAATGAGATAATATAACAAAAGGATGTACAGTAATGTCTGGAACACCACATAACAGGTGTCCAATAAATGTTGGCTTCTTTTACCCCTGCAACTAACTGTTTCTCCTCCAAACACACACACACACACGCGGCCTGGCATTGCTATGTCATTCTAGGGCTATGCTGGTATATTACTGGATCTTCCAGTTCAGAAGTTGAGGTTAGTGCTCTACCGATGGGATAGAATTAGAATGTAGTTTTGTCTGTATCTCTTAATGTTCCAATTATCCTCGCAAAGGAAAAAAGCGAAAAAAATACATAAAGCTGCTATGAGGATTAATGCATACAGTGTATGTGCTATCTAATAACATCTCACATAAAATTGGCAGGGCCAGAATCTGCCTCATTGTAAGAAGGCTAGCTGAGAAACTTGAGTAATTTATGGAAGAATTCTATGGGACCTATAACTCCACTTTACAGTACATTATTTAAAAATTTCCCCTCCCCCCCACCAGCTTGAAAGAGCTTAAAGAAACATTAGTCAAGGTCTATTCCAATATCCTCATGCAAAAAAAAAAAAAAAAAGGTTGATGTCCTTCAGAGAGTTTGTGACTTGTCCAAGGGCTTACGGCTTGTTCATGGCCAAGCCAGATCTCCTGTCTCCTAGCCCAATGTCCTGTTCTCAAGGTGACATTTATTTTCCAACCCCTTGCTCTCATAGCCCCTGCAAAAAATATGGGGTATGAGCTCACAAAGGAGATCATCTAATTGAAATTTTGGCCTTATCTCACCAGGTCTTATATCATATCTAAGGCTTTCGACACATAAGCGATGCTGGAGAGCAGGGAAGTACAGAATGGCATGAGGAAGGACGGGGTGAATGGAAGGAAGTATCAGATCAGCTGTATCTGGCAAAGCCCAGAAAATGCATGTAAAAACAGAGAACCTCTTTTGGTAGCATGGAGCTCAATTCTTGAAGATAATTAAGAGGTACTTCAATGATAGCAAGAATTAGAGATTATTAAAGCAGGAAGTAGCCTCAGAGATCAGCTGGTTGAAATGGCTTCCTCTATGAATGAGGGAAACTGAGTCCCAGGATAAAGCACATTTGCACAGGGTCAAGTGATGAGTAAGTGGCAGGAACGGAATTAGAGTAGAAACCCTGATGGCCAGCCCAGCCAGCACTGTTTTCTTACAGGGTCTTATGGTGTCCTATTGGTTTTGGGTATTCTTCAGTTTTCATGTTTGAGAATAATTGATTCCGAAGTCCCCCAAATTAAATAAGCTCCTAGCAAATCACCTCCTGGCTGAGAGAGAGTGGCCACGTGCTCCTTCACTTAATCCTCACACCAAGTACCTGTCCTCATGTCCATTTGCTTCACGCCGGCAAGCATATCACTTACCTAAGAAGGCAGAAGGTGAGACAGTCCCATTGCTGCGTGACACCATGACACTGATGCCGGTCTCTATGAAGGGCACGGAGAAGTCGACCACTTCAGATCGCTCCTCATTGATGGTGAGCGATCCCACCGCCATGTAGGCCCTCTTCATGACCACCTGGGAGAAAGGCACAATGCTCCTATTAGAGCACTCAGGAAGGCAAGGGGCCACCACAAGGAAAACAGAGCCCAGCAGCAATTTCCTTAGTATAGCAGGAACAGGAAGTCTATTTACTGTTTTGTATTTTCTAAAATTTCTAAAGGAGCATTTTTTTAATATTGACATGAAACAAAAGAAATGAAAAATGGAAATGGCCCTTATGTTCTGACACTCACCTCTCCAATCATACCGTTCCAGGTTCCATTGATTTTCTTCCCATGCTTGCCATTGGTAACCAGGTAAAGATCATAGGTGAACTTCACAGATTTAGAAATTTTCTTAAGGATGTCAATACAGAACCCCTTGCAGCACTTTTTGATGTAACCTGGCTCCTCATCTGTTTTATTCCTAACCAGTTGAAGAAACAAAAAAAACAAAACAAGGCTTTTATACAAGAGGCAGATATTACCCTTTACCATTAAAACTCCAACCCAAAGCAGGTCTGCCCCTTCACCGCTTAGCACAATGTGTTTCAGACCTGAGTGAGGAAATAAATGAGACCACAAAACTGCGATTTTTTCATTAGCTCATCACATTGAACCATGTTTTCTCACGATTTTTAGTGCTCCTTTGAAGTATAATGTACGTCAGGAAGGTGCGCATACCCTAAGGGTTCGATTGGATAAATTTACACACACTTAACGCACCCATTTAACCAGCACCAAATTGAGATACAGAAAAATTATCCCTTTATTTTCTCTTCCAGGCATTTCCCCACCTTCACCAAAGAGAATCATTATCTGACTTCTAATAGGATAGCAGCTTAGTTTTACCTATATCCAAAAATGTTTCTAAGTCTCAAAATTTCAGGGCATGACTGCTCAAGAAAACATAGTTCAACACCAATGCAAATTTAAATCTCTATAAATTTGAGGGCTGGTTGTTGAGACCAGGCAAGGCCAAAGCTATGTGAGCAGAGTTAGCAGTAAGTCTCCCAGGTCATGATCTGGACAGAACCACAGGGCTGCTCAGTAAGTCCATTGCTCAGTAGTAACGGAAAATTGAACATGGTGCCCAAATCCTTCTATGCCTCAGAGGTCCCCGCCCAGGCAGGTGCTGACAGCTGTATTAAATGTGCCTAACCCACGCCACCCGGAGCACTGGGGAAGGGGCCATACTCAGTGACTATGCGTTTTTGGCAGGGGACTGTGTTCCTCATGCAGGTTCCACTCAGAGGGTCCACACTTTCCACGATGACAAAGGGGGCTTCCTCCAGGGTTACAATGCTCAGATGGTCATCCTCCTGTTCTTCTGTCTCAGGACACATTCGGGGCCACACATAATACTTCATCTGCAGGGACTTGTCTTTCCACTTGCCCACCTGCACAGGGGTAAACAAAAGACTCAGAAACCACTGGCAAGAGACCTTAGCAGCCTCTCCTAGCATTACCCAGGAAGCTATTAAACAAAGGTAAACAGACACAGGCATTGTATGTAATAGAGGGGAAATTCTTTTTAACCTGTATGCTCAAGAAGAGTCTACCATGCCCATATCTAAGAAAGGTAATATATTCATTTGCTCACTCATTTACTAAACATTAAAAGAGGATCTACTATGTGCTGGGCAGCCTGCAAAACCTTGGGGCTCAACGAAGCATCATTCCGCCCTTCATCAAGCTCACATTGAGTGAAAGGGTCAGAAATGTAAACAAATGTTTACAGTGATAGATGGTAAGTGCTAACACCGAAGCCCGTACAAGTGCTGGAAGGATGCCAGAGTTTCCTGCCTGGTGTGGCTGGCGGTTTTTTCCTATTTAACTGTAACAAGGAGCATGATAGTGAGAGCAGCAAATAGCTCTGGAAAGGTCAACAGAATGACTGGAGCAAATGAGCCAGAAGGATGTGTTTTGGCTTGTAACAGAGGTCCAGTGGGAAGCCATGTGGAGAACTGGGTAGGTCTGAATTGGAATAAAATGATAAGTCAGGATTAAAGAACACTGATGCAGCTTAGCTGGGGAAGGAAGCATGGTTGGGCTGGTGGTGAATGCCACAGGTCACTGCAGATATGCACCTGCTGGGTTGGGTGGGAGCCCCGGAGTGGATCACGTAGGTCTTTCTGTGTGCACAGGCTGTGTACCCCAACTTTAGGGAGCAACATTCAAATATACTCCAGTGTGAGAAGTCGGTGCCCCCTGGAATCATTTACGTGGTGGCCCTGCTGCCAATCATCAGGAGAAATGTGTGGGTTCCATTATCTTTTTGAAGAGCCATTCATTCCTGTTTTTATAATAGAATCGGTAGGACTTTGTTGGTGGGTTCTTGTTCTCACTCTGCCCTTAAGTTTCCTGAAGAGGGAACACCTTTTCATTTTCTATAACCAAACATCTTCAATTACCCCAGGGATTATGGATTGTAAACTCCTGCCTTTCCCAATCTATAATTTCCTCCATGCAGCAATGCAAATTAGCAGCATAAGTGAGGCACCAGGACTACAAAACTCCTTAATTATTAACTACATAAATCAATAAAGAACAACAAATGGGCAGCACTTCATAAGTTTTCAAGCAAATAGGCTTAGATTTCCACATTCGTACAAAACCAAAATTCCTTCCTTCATGTCTGCTTTTGTCTACAAATTCGGTTTCTACCTAGTAACTCCCTAGGCGTGGTCTGTATCTCCCTCCCACCTGCCTAGTACGTGCCGCCTACTTCTGCGCCCGTATCAGGTCTGTACAGCCATGGCCCCTGTTTTACTGTATCACTATATCATGGACAGTGGCTTGGTGTCCTGGACCAACTTGTTGGGCATTAACCTTGGTGCTAGTTTTCTTCCAAGCCATCGTTCACTTTTGTATTCAGAATTAGGCACTGAACCGCATGTTTGCTTTCCTTTTTGTGTATCGTCTTCTCTGAACTGAAGGTCCTATTTTGTTGCAAGCCTATTTTTCTTCATATTGCTAAGAGTACTATTTCTCAAGCAGAACTATCCCAGCCATTTGGGGATATTTACGTCTTCAGCTAGTGTTGGAAGGGAGGTAGGGCTTGGGGGATGGGAGACCCCACCCTGGGGGCCCATGTTGTTGGGTCACCCCTGACTTGCCCTATTTATACCAGTGGCCAGACTGATATTTTCTGTGTGTTCGGTGATGGGGAAAAGTTGGGAATCCCTCATTTTTATGTATTTATATTTTTCATTCTTTATCTTCTTCTCCCAATAGTACCTTTGGGGTCTTTTCTTTTAAATCCAAATTTATTCTCTTTTATCTTTACTGCTCTTGGCCTAATCCAAGGGTGCAGCAGCCCATTCTGGGATTATTGCAGGCAACTTCAAACTTCACACAGGGTACCCACACCCCAGAGTGCACTGTGGACACTGCTGCCAGATGGCTCTTCCTAAAACATCCCTTGGTTATATAATCGCTATTTAAGAACTCCAACAGCCTCTCACTGCCCTCGGGATGTGTCCAAACTTCTCACCTAGATGGTTAAGGTGTGTGCATTCAGCTTAATCTACCTTGACAGAGTTAACTTCATTATTTTGAAATATGAATCCTGTGTTCATAGTGTAAAAGGAAGTTATTGATATTGAGAGCTAATGTAGGTTAATCAGGAACACATTTCAACAAGCAAGCAGTATTTTCTTTTCTAATAGACTTACTATATCTGTAAAACAAAAGTGCTGCAGACATAGCACTTTGGCAAAGTTTCTCATGACACCCTTGTGAACAACATGGAATATAATATCAATTATTGTATACTTTGATAGATTTGGAAGTTTAAAATATTTATCCAAAAAAGGGGAAAAAGATTGTTTAATGAATCAATGCCAAGAAGGAAAGAGGTCTTCAGTGACGTGTCAGGAGACTCTGTTCTTACAAGTGCCCTGCACAGTGTTTCATAAAACCAAACAGAAGCAATGCTTACAAAATTGCAAATAACACAAAGCTAAATGGAATAGAAGATATACTGCATTGCAGAATCAAGGTTGGAAGTGATATGAATTAATTGGAATGCGCTAAACCAAATGGAATGAAATTTAGTAATATTTATACATAAAATCGAGCATTTAGATTTTTTAAAAGCAGTTGTACAGTATTTAACAGGAGATATTTCAACTAACAGCAGTTTATAAAAGCTATTGCAATAACAAATATTGTATTTATGAATGTACAGTATCTAGCACATGGGGTGAGGGAAGGGCACAGATGATCCCACTCAGCTCTGTGTTCTTCATACCACAGCTGGGAAACTTGTTGATCCTATAATTCTATGATCAAATGATTTTTACTTACTAGATCATTCTCTTTTATCCAATAATAACTTGCATACGGAGTCCCCGCTAGCATACCTTTTCTCAACTTCCCAATAAGCTAGCTGGGTCTTTCCTTGCTTCACTTTAGTTCAATTCAACCTACAGCAACTGCATGCCAAGCACGGGGCTATGTGTTACAGATAACAACACCAGGTAGCATTTAGCAATGGCTTAGGATACGGTAGGCACTGAACATTCTAAAAATCTCATTAATCTTCACAGCAAGCTTGTGAGATGCGGACTATTATTTAATGTCTCATTTTACAGATGAGAACAGAGGGGTTTGATGACTTTTCCACACTGTCACAGGGAGTGAGTGTAATGCCAGGATTTGAAGCTGAATGATCTGGCTCCACTACCCTGCTCTGCTGCTCTCACCATAAAGGAGTAAAACATGATCCCTGTCCTCTGAGGACAATCTAGTGGGGGGAAAGACACTATCTATTGAAAATAATATCACATTAGGCTTTGGTAATTATCTAATAAAAGGTATAAATANCTCTGAGGACAATCTAGTGAGGGGAAAGACACTATCTATTGAAAATAATATCACATTAGGCTTTGGTAATTATCTAATAAAAGGTATAAATAAAGTACTCTGGGATTCAGAATAGAAGTGATTATTTCTGAAAGCTGATTATTTCTGAAAAGCTAAGGAAGACCCTTATTTTTGAGCTGGGCCTTGAAATGTGATAGTGCATTAGGTGAAGAGTACTCTACCCACCGAGGCAATAGCAAGAGCAAAGGATCAAAGTCCTACAGCTGCTCAAGAGAGATCAACGATAGTCCTTCGCAGATGAAAGGTATGATGTGTGGGGAGAAATGTTCTATCTCAGTTCTCCTTCTCCTTAAAGACCTGTTCATTCTAGCTGAACAATCTTCATTTTCTAGAGAACCAACTAGATAGCACTCATCTCTTCCCAACTCCTTGTTCAATGGCATCACGCTGGTAGCTTGAAATTAGCTGGGGGCACCCATGAAATTGGCAAACACCGCAATTCAGGGCTTCCTCTGCCCATCCCTGTCCCCCAGTTATTAAATATATGCCAGTCAGCAAAAGGACCAGAGTAACCAAATCATTTCATGCTATTCACTACCATATTTAGTGACTTTAATTTTTCAGGTGTCTTGTCTCCTACCCTAAATTCTGAATGTAACCCTAAGTATTTTTGTGACCATGGACAAACGTTTAAAACTCTGAGTCTCAGGTTCCCATATTGGTAGAATAAGGAAATGATTTCTAAGGTGCCTTGCATAAAATCTCATGATCCCAAGATCTTTTTAGGACAGAGGTTCTCTACCACACTTCCACCTGGTTAGAATCCAGTGAAAAAGTGTTCTACATGGTAATTTCCTCAAGGGAGGGAAGTGTCTGATTTGTTTATACAGAAAGATTACCTTGTCTTAAAATAATGATTCTTTTTTATTGTTTCTTCAAGGATGACTGCTGTGAAGAAGAGTAGTTAACAAATTCCCAAGGACTGAAAGGAGAAACAGTTTTGGGGGTGGGGGAAGCCCTCTGCTATAAATATCAGATACACAATGCCAATACAAAGTGCTCGTGTGAAAGAACATGTTTAATTACCTTAAATTAGCTACCTCAAGGGAAGGGGCAAGGACTTAGAAACAAGTGAACAACTAAGTATAATAGGAACTCTTGATGTAGAAAAATAAGGTATGTTTCAACAATTCGCTTAAGGCGGAGGAAGTATGGTGGGGATATTATAAATGGGAGAGTTTGTTCAGAACGATGAAGAATGGCAAGAAGACAAAGAGAAGCCTGAGACACTAAAAGGGAAACTTCTGAATGCTTTCCTAGAATATCTGAACTGGTGTGAGTCTGTAATACCGGAAATGCAGAGAGCAGTGGGAAACGAGGTTAAGGGGAGATATTTCAGAGAAAATAGAGTGAGAAAAACTGAATGAAGAATTTATAGCTGAGGTTAAAATATGATCAGAAAAAGAAAAACCTTGAGGAAATAATGAAGAAAACATCTATAAAGTGCTCTGAATTCCTCAGAGATAAGCACCAAACAAACATCATTACCAGGCGCACATTTAACAACAACATCTGTCTATAAAAAATGCAGTTCTCCGCCATACTAACGTTTAAAAAGAGCTCTTGAGGACTGAAATCATCTTTCTCAAGAGAAAAAAAAAATCTCTCATTAGTTTCCTCAGAAAAACATGGGGTCATTTTTAGGGGTTCTGGTTTGGCGCTCTTGGTACAAGCTGAACACCTGTTCAGCTGGGAATTTCTCCTCAAAAGGAAGCCTACCCCACAAACCTGCAGCATAGTATTCCAGAAGCCTCGCTCAGGAAAATTCTAGAGAACCGAACTGTGGTGATTTTAGACTTCAAAGTCATCCTTTGGCTAACAGATTTCCCCCATTACCACTAGTGAAACTAGTACCAATTAGCACCCTGAGAAGGCCAAGCATAAAATAGAAGGCCACAAGGACCATGTTCCTGCTGAAAGCCCCTGAGTTTGTCCCTTTGGAGAGTGTGTCATCATGGAGAAGGGAGAGGGGCCTGGGCAGGGCACGGCTGCTGTGAAGGCTGCTGCAGTCCTTGCACAGATAGCAAAGGACATCAGTCTCCCCAGGCTGCCTCTCTCATCTGCACAGAAAGTCATTGTTTAGGATCCTGGAACCAAAGCACTTAGGAGAGCCTCTTTAGGTGTCAAAGGTTATTTTTCAAAAATCAAAGTATTTTTGTTTCTTGTTTGAGATAGCATCTGGTTCTAACACTCAATACTTGCTGCTTATTGTATGCATTCCACTGACTTTGATAATGCAAAATTAAAAAAAAATTAAATAATTTTTTAAAGATTTAATTAATTTATTTGACAGAGAGAGTGAGAGAGCACAAGCAGGGGGAGCAGCAGAGGGAGAGGAAGAAGCAGACTCCCCGCTGAGCAAGAAGCCTGATGCTGGGCTCAATCCAGGACCCCACCCCGGGATCATGACCTGAGAATGAGGCAGATGCTCAACTGACTGAGCCATCCACGCACCCTAAAAATGCAAAATTTAAAACTACATGTGATTTCCCTGAGCAAGCTAAAAGAATAGCCACAGTGTCGGCAAGGCAGCCTGAACATGCATCCCACTCTGTCCCAAAGCCACGTCACATCAGGCAGCTGCCCCGGGGCAGGCCTGAGACTCCCAGCAAAAACCTGATGATAAGTAGGCACTCCCATTTCTCTTCCCTAAAGCTACCTATCCTAGCTCTGAGGACTTTTAAAGGTTGAGTGTCTGCTAGTATTCAATTTTGTTCAATCTTTATCTCTCCATATCTGCCCCTCCTCCCCATCACTGATAACCAAGTGGACATTCTGGTGTATGGCCATCCGTTCTTTATATTCACACAAAATACATATACGTGTACATGAAAAAGGAGACATGTGTGTGTATACACGTGTGTGTTTTCCAAAATCCTATCATAATATAAACAAGTCTCTGCAACTTATTTTTTCCACTTCGTCACACATTATGGGCTTACTCCCAGTTAGAGCTAACTCCTTTTAATAGCTGCAACGTAGTCCATAATAACGGACATGCCTCAGCGTATTATGTGTACCCCTATTAATAAGTATTTAGGATATTTCCTGAAAAAGTTGTAACCAAAATACATAATACATATCTTGATATTTCCAAAGCATTCATTCCCAGTAATGAATAAGCAGGATAAAAGGATATTTTTGACCTTTGCCGAAAGTGTGACTGAACTTCCTGTCAGCAACGCATGCGAGCGCTCCCTGCACACATGCTCGCCAGCAGGTTTTTAGCACTGTTAACGTCTGCCAACCTAAGGAATGAAAAACGGTATCTAATTGCTTGAATTTCATCTCCTCGGCTCACAGTGAGTGAAAACTCTTTTACCCTCTGGTCTTACCCCTCACGTATTTTCCATGGAGCTCTTTGTCTTTCGTATCTATTTGTAGGGAGCTCCTGGTGTAGCAGGATAGTAATCCCCTATCTGTCAGATACGCTTGAAACATTGTTCTCGTTCTGAGATTTGTCTTCTGTTTTGGCTATATTTTTTAATGCACAGGCTCTTACCTTTACCTTTCTTTCTTTTGTAGTATCACATCTCTTTATATAGAACATTTGGTTTCCCCGTTTTACTTTAAAGAAAAAAGATCTACCCCACTCTCAGAGTGGTCCTTGCTCCTCCCTTTTGCATGGAGCTTGTCCTGTACCGTCTGATGGACATGTAGCTTTGCCTCGTGTTGTTCAGTCTTCCCTCCGTCAGTCTTTCCATGCCTCTCAAATGTTCTGCATCCTTCTCAGCCCCTCTCAGGCCTCCTCACTTCCAAGACGCTGTCCCTGGTCACCCCCGCTCCAAGAAAAAGCTCTATTTGATCTTCCGGAATAATTTTGTGGGTCAACCACTCCCTTTTGCTGTTATATTAAAATACTAGCTACAGCTTGATATACAANCGCATTCCACTGACTTTGATAATGCAAAATTAAAAAAAAATTAAATAATTTTTTAAAGATTTAATTAATTTATTTGACAGAGAGAGTGAGAGAGCACAAGCAGGGGGAGCAGCAGAGGGAGAGGAAGAAGCAGACTCCCCGCTGAGCAAGAAGCCTGATGCTGGGCTCAATCCAGGACCCCACCCCGGGATCATGACCTGAGAATGAGGCAGATGCTCAACTGACTGAGCCATCCACGCACCCTAAAAATGCAAAATTTAAAACTACGTGTGATTTCCCTGAGCAAGCTAAAAGAATAGCCACAGTGTCGGCAAGGCAGCCCGAACATGCATCCCACTCTGTCCCAAAGCCACATCACATCAGGCAGCTGCCCCGGGGCAGGCCTGAGACTCCCAACAAAAACCTGATGATAAGTAGGCACTCCCATTTCTCTTCCCTAAAGCTACCTATCCTAGCTCTGAGGACTTTTAAAGGTTGAGTGTCTGCTAGTATTCAATTTTGTTCAATCTTTATCTCTCCATATCTGCCCCTCCTCCCCATCACTGATAACCAAGTGGACATTCTGGTGTATGGCCATCCGTTCTTTATATTCACACAAAATACATATACGTGTACATGAAAAAGGAGACGTGTGTGTATGCACGTGTGTATTTTCCAAAATCCTATCATAATATAAACAAGTCTCTGCAACTTGTTTTTTCCACTTCGTCACACATTATGGGCTTACTCCCAGTGAGAGCTAACTCCTTTTAATAGCTGCAACGTAGTCCATAATAACGGACATGCCTCAGCGTATTACATGTACCCCTATTAATAAGTATTTAGGATATTTCCTGAAAAAGTTGTAACCAAAATACATAATACATATCTTGATATTTCCAAAGCATTCATTCCCAGTAATGAATAAGCAGGATAAAAGGATATTTTTGACCTTTGCCGAAAGTGTGACTGAACTTCCTGTCAGCAACGCATGCGAGCGCTCCCTGCACACATGCTCGCCAGCAGGTTTTTAGCACTGTTAACGTCTGCCAACCTAAGGAATGAAAAACGGTGTCTAATTGCTTGAATTTCATCTCCTCGGCTCACAGTGAGTGAAAACTCTTTTACCCTCTGGTCTTACCCCTCACGCATTTTCCGTGGAGCTCTTTGTCTTTGGTATCTATTTGTAGGGAGCTCCTGGTGTAGCAGGATAGTAATCCCCTATCTGTCAGATACGCTTGAAACATTGTTCTCGTTCTGAGATTTGTCTTCTGTTTTGGCTATATTTTTTAATGCACAGGCTCTTACCTTTACCTTTCTTTCTTTTGTAGTATCACATCTCTTTATATAGAACATTTGGTTTCCCCGTTTTACTNTATTTTCCATGGAGCTCTTTGTCTTTCGTATCTATTTGTAGGGAGCTCCTGGTGTAGCAGGATAGTAATCCCCTATCTGTCAGATACGCTTGAAACATTGTTCTCGTTCTGAGATTTGTCTTCTGTTTTGGCTATATTTTTTAATGCACAGGCTCTTACCTTTACCTTTCTTTCTTTTGTAGTATCACATCTCTTTATATAGAACATTTGGTTTCCCCGTTTTACTTTAAAGAAAAAAGATCTACCCCACTCTCAGAGTGGTCCTTGCTCCTCCCTTTTGCATGGAGCTTGTCCTGTACCGTCTGATGGACATGTAGCTTTGCCTCGTGTTGTTCAGTCTTCCCTCCGTCAGTCTTTCCATGCCTCTCAAATGTTCTGCATCCTTCTCAGCCCCTCTCAGGCCTCCTCACTTCCAAGACGCTGTCCCTGGTCACCCCCGCTCCAAGAAAAAGCTCTATTTGATCTTCCGGAATAATTTTGTGGGTCAACCACTCCCTTTTGCTGTTATATTAAAATACTAGCTACAGTTTGATATACAAATCCCTGTCTCTGAATATGTCTTTAAGCCCTCTAGGGCAGAGACTGTGTTATTTTCTTTCTTTTTGTCCCTTGTCCTGGCTTGAACAAGTGTGTTCTTAGTAAATCACTGAGTGATGTCACCAGGGGAAAAATGCATGGTACCCTCCAAAGGCTCCAGTAGGTAGAATCCCAGTGTTCTTCCACAGAAAGGCCTTAGGAAGCAAAGCCTGCTGCACATACTGCTTCTCTTCAGTCTGTCTTTCTCCAGCATCCTGGTTATAAAGCTGCCCTGGATGGACTTGGTTCCGTGTGCATTGCTTTAAGTATAACGGTGAAATCCGCTGCACAGAGAACCTAACAAGGCTACCCGCACAGCTTGATGCTCCTTGTCCTAATCATTTGCATAGTCAGTGAAGGCTAGGTTTAGAACTCCAGCATTTGAAAAATGCATTAGAAAGTAATTTGCATATTCAAATTTGATCCATGACCACCTGGGCCTATTGAGGCTTCGGCACTCAGGAAGCTGGGGACCAGCAACCCGGGACACATGGGCCACGGGGAGGTCCAGCCAGCCACTCTTGCCTGGCACTTGTGTGGGTCTCCCAGTGAAACTGAGCCAGCGGTTGTCATCCCAAGTCTCGGTTGCTATCCCTGTCTCACGCCCAGGGCTCCCTGGGGACTGTGCATTCCCACCCGCTGCTGCCAGCCTTCGCCCTCGGGAGAGATCCTTATTCTCCACTCCTTCTGCCCTCTGTGTCTCCTGCGCTGGAGAGCTGAGGAATGGGGAAATGGCAAGCAAGAGTAGAAGCAGGTGCCAGGGATGGAAGCTGCTGATTCCCCGGGTGCCAGAGAACAGTTGTGAGCATTTCAGATAACTCCACAAGCAGATGTGACAAGAAAACTGGCCTAGCGAGACAGAAAGAAGAATGAAGCCAGTGATCATGAATGAAGGCAGTGTTAATATTGGAGCCATTGTAGCTCTTCTGGGCCGGACCCTGTGCCAGGCACCTCACGTGGAGTCGTGGCATTGCTTTGTCACTAATTTCCCAGAAGGTGATACCCATAATACAGACAAAACACAGACTCACTGAGGGTCCAGGGTTTTATCCCGGACCTCTTTGACTCTAGAAGGCCATGTTTCTTTCACTCTGCCATGTTGCCAAAAGAATATTCCTGACCTCTTTATTCCTCACTTTACTGTGATCTGAGAGGCAAGAGTCTGCTTCAGCCCCATAGCCTCCCACCCTCACCCCAGAAACTGTGAACAATGGTTGTGTCTAAAGGCTTTGTGGCAAGTCCACAGTGTGGGCCTGACACGCAGGATGGTAGCAGGTGGCAGTGGGAGGCACAGTGCTGACAGGCTGTGTGACCTTTGGTGAGTTATTTCATCTCTCTGTGCCTGGTACATCTCAGCTTTGTGCAAGTATTTGCTATTTTCCTCTCCCTTCTCCCCCTCCTCATTATCACTATTACTCCTACGACTGAAACATGGGAACAACTTTTTAACATGTCTAACTTTGTCCCAGAAACATAATCTTTTTTTTTTTCCTTGCAAGTGGCAAGGGGGAAATACTGAACCAACTCCAACTTCTCAAACTTTCACTCAATTCATTAAAACATGTCAGGGTAAGGAGGGCACATATTGCATGGTGCACTGGGTGTTATACACAACTAATGAATCATCGAACTTTGCATCAGAAACCAGGGATGTACTGTATGGCGACTAACATAATATAATAAAAACATTAAAAAAAAACATGTCAGAGCAAACTCCATGCAATTCTTTTGGTTTTGTGCACTGTTTTCATACAAATAAAAACAGAAATCACAAAGATTAAAAATGCTATGACCCTTCTAGATTTACCATAGGCTTTGAACCCAAAGAGTCCCAATGAGCCAGGTGTTCCTCCTCCATAAACCCCGCCCTGGGATGAGATGAGTATTTTAGAAAAGGCGTTAGTTCTTTCAGGTCAGAGCGTTTTATTCATAGTTTGCCACACAGGCTCAAATAGACTGAAAGGTTCAGCATGTTGTCCTGAAGTGTCTGAAAGGGTTTGAAATCTCCCAAGCCCATGCTCCCCATCTGTGGACAGGAACCTCAGAGTCCCATCTGGGGACTTAAGAGGGCTCAGTCACTGAGAGCTGAGCTCAACCATCTCCTCTGACCTACCTTTTCCCAAAAAAGGCCTTTCCTCTGAAACTCCAAGATCGAGTCCTGCACCACCTTCTAGGACATGTGGGAGCCAGTCAGGGACATGCATGTCAAATTTCAACAGCACTCAGGCTAGTCCCACTTTCCCTGACTCTCCTTCCTCCTACATCACAGGACTCTGGATGTGTGTGCAACATGCCCAGAACATGGGCTGGCCCCAGAGCACAGCTCAGTAGGGACGCTGGCTGCTGGATGTGGGTGGACTCCAGGGCTGCTGCTGTAATCTGCTTTTGGGGCCCAGGCCACAGACTTCAGTCATGAACACTGCTCATCATTGGGTTCGCTTCTTACTACTCTCTACCTCTGTCCTCAAATGAGAGGCTGTGAGGGGAGAGCAGAGGTGCACAGTGTCTGCCCATTCTGAATGCGACGTCCTGGATTTGAGCACCAGTATTTGTATATGTGTAATGTATGCGGTGTGTGCATGGGTGACTGTACGTATGTATTAATTAGTCCGTCCATTCATTCATTCACTCCACTACTTCATTCTCTTTTTGTCATATTAGTTAAGTGCATAGGCTTTGAAGTCAGAAAGGCCTAATTCGAGTCCTGGCTTGGCTTGTGTGTGACTCTGGACAAGTTACCTAACCTTTTAAACTTTGTGTTGTGGATGCCAGCTGCTCTACCAACCTGCCACCTTCCACCTGACTCTTCCTGCTCACTCTCTCCCCTGACCCCTTTTCTTAGTTCAGTCTCTCCTCCTTTTGTGAACTGTTGCTTCCAACTACATGGTCCTGTGGAAGCTGCCATGGTACTGCCCTTCTCAGTCTATCCCCTGGCCTGAGGGCCGGGGCACCTGACTGCTGGGTGATTTTTAACCTTAGGACTAAAAGGAGTGCCAAGTCAGTGTCACCCCAGTAGCATAAGCTGGAATACGTAAAATTCAGAAGCAGTTGGCAGCTACGTTTGGGACCCGATGAAGAAAACTGGCTTTTATGGAGAGAGAGAAGAATGAAGCCAGTAGTCAGAGAAAAGTATATACAAGTGAGAGACAGTGAGATATCTGAGAGCATCAGAGTCCTGGCTTCTAGCTATTCTAGATGCCTAGCCACAGTTCTGTTGTGGGTTCTGGTGAGACAATCTCTGGTGAGATAATAATGAATTTACCTTTTGCTTAAGCTAGTTCAAGTTGGGTGTCTATTCTTTATAATCACAGCAAGTCCTCATCACACATTGTTTATCTCACCTATAAAAGGCCATAGAGAATAACTATAACTATCTTTGTAGGATTTTGATAAAAATCAAATAAGGTAATGTACATACAATGCTTTTTGGAATGCCTGGAATATGGTGAGCCCTGAGTATATGCCAGTGGTGGTGGTAGTGGTGGTATTTCTTATCAGTTTTTTGTGACCATCTCAGGACCCAAGAAGTGGGTTGGCTCACCAGCGACAGGCAGATTCCACTGTCATTCCTAAGCAAGTGCTCCCCTGCCTGGGGCCAGGGAAGGAGAAGCAAGAGGCCCGCACTCAAGCTCAGAGTTCTGGATTTAGGCAGGGCCAACCAGCTAGAGTTTCTGCTGTCAAGTCCGACAGTGGCTTGTGACTGCATCCCCTATCTGGCCCCCAGGCCTCGAGGGGGTGACTTGGACAGCCAATCACACTCAGCAGATCATTTGGCATCTCCTTCCAACCGGCCTATGAGCCAAACTTTGCGGCCAGGTCCAGTCATTTTCATGCCTTCTATCTCCCTTTTTATTCTCTATGCACCCCTTCCACAAATCCTCCTCCAGGATTAGGAGCTCATACGCAGGTTTCTGTAAGATCCCTGTCTCGGGGCTCCCTATGCCAGGCAAGTTGCTTTTTCCCACTACTCCATATTGCCTCAAGTATTAGATAAGATGCATAAGAACAGTATCAGGCATGGAGTAATAATAATGCTCAGTAAATGGTCCTGACTCAGAATAGCCCACCCGTCCCATTCTCCCTAGGCAGCCCCACACGCCTTGGGCCCACCACAGGATTAGAGGCCCTAAGAACGCAGAACAGCTGAAGGATAAAATGCATGGGACAGAAGCAGTGCCACCATCCAGAAGGCACTGAGTTCTCATGGGAGACCCCTGGGAGCCCGCGATGATTATAACTGCTCTTCAAACACTGCTTACTGGACTGAGCCCAGCTTGTTCGGCCCTTTGCCTCCTGGTGAGTTTCATCACATCCTCCATCATGATCCTCCTCTGAATTCCAAATGTATTCAAGATGTTTAAAGGAAAGGTTATTTGAAACCACACAGGAATCTACCATAGATCTTAGACATGCTGGGCTAGCACTCCTCCAAAGGGTATCTCGGGATGCTAAGGAAAATGATGTCAGTAGTTGCAGCCCAACAAGCAAAATCGGGCTCTCACACAAAATATACAGAGCTAGAAAAGGTGGCCGGAACCGGAGCAGGACCTCATCAGGTGAGACTATAGAGAGCTGTTTTTAGTGCTGCAGGGCATTCGTGCTCAAGGGCCAAAAAGAAAGTAACAGGAGGGATTGTGGAAAAGGAACATATTGTGTAAGTATAATGACAATGTTTTCCAGACCACAAATCTGGATGTAAACTCTGATAATTATGAATGTGTTTTCAGGGATGATGAAGCAACATAGTTGAAAGTGTGATCATCCAGGAAATCCAAGGCATAAGGTTGTGAATATATATGAAAAGAAACAAGGCATGAACATTGAAAAGACACATAAAAATCACCGAGGCGATGGAGGAGCACAAATAGAAGAGGTCAAAGTCATTGAAAATGCATTATAATTTAAAAGACTAGACCACAGAGAAAAGAGAAAAAAGTCATGAAAGATAGGCTTCTAAGAAGGTACCTTGTAGAATTCATAGAACAGGTTCCTCACCCCTCACTAAGGCCATGGACAAGAGGACTAAATCCCTAGCAATACCACTCCTAAGATTGTCCCAGCTCTCCCACCCTCCTGAGGCAGAATCGTCCAACTTTGTGGACACACATACCTGCTAAGTATGTACAAAATAGTCTTTATGGAATATTCTGGACTATGTTATCCAAAGTCATTCCTTTTCTCCCTGAAATGCCTTCCCCTAGCTTTGAAGGCTAGAAATGGCAGGAAAGGATTTCACACTGGCCGCCATTCTCAGACACACCACCTCTTTCCTGGATTCCTACATTACTCCTGACTGGTTTTCCCACCTCCAGTCCTATCTCGTCCAGTCCATCCTCCACTGGGTCCCAGTGTGAGCTGTCTAACATTCAGATCTGACCCCATCCTTCCCCTTTTCAAAGTCTGTCAGTGCCTCGTCCTTCAACTACGGAGTGATATCCACCCTCCTTGGACGAGTACATAGTTATTCTCCACCCTTTCCCTTCCTCTCTCCCCTTCCCTCTTTCTTTCCGTCCCTCCCTCTCTTCCTTTCTCTCTTCTTTCTGGCCTTTCTGCTTTCATTTTAACTTATCTCTTCAGGGTTCCTAGCCTTTACCTTAATCTGGTAAAGGCAAAATATGCTGTTTCCTATCGGAATGCCCTTACCCTTCCCTTACTGGGATTCTCTATTTTAAATCTCTTTTCTTCTGGATCACACCACTCAACCTTTAAGATTCAACATAGGTAGTATCTACTCCAAGAAGCCTTTCCTCACCATGCCCCCAGGTGGGGTTGAGGAGTTAAGTAGCCTTCTTTTGTTCCCTCCAAATACCCTGTACATATCCCCATCACTGAACTTGCTATAGCATATTTAGTTGCTTATGTGTTTCGTCTCCTCTAGTAGAGTATAATTTCCTCAATGGCAGGGAATGAACATTATTATTACTATTACAATATCTGCAATGCCTAGCATAAGGAATAGTAAATGTTAGGTGAACAAATGAGTGAGTGGGATTTTAAAAGGAGAACCTGCTTTTGGCAGCTAATAATAAATGATGGTGATTCTACTAATAATACTAGCTAATATTTACTGAGCATTCACTATTATGTCAGGGACCATGCTAAGCAAGGTGCATGCATTATTGAATTTAATCCTCAGAAAGTCTTATAAGGTAGATATTATTTTTATAGCCATTCATGGTAGATCATTATATTAGTAGTACCCACCATGAATCATATATCCCAATATCTATACTCGCATAGTCTCCTCTCTCACTGACTCTAGATTTGGCCTTGTGACTTGCTTTTTGACCAGTAGAATCGCAAAATATGTGATTCATATAGAGACTTGATGAGTGACAGTGCAATGGGCCTTGCCTTCTTGGAATGTTGCTGATAACTCTGAAGAAACTTGATCTAGCCTCCTTGAGGATGGACAAACACGCAGAACGGGTCCAGCTGATGGCCAGAAGCAATAGCTAGACATGCAAGTGAGGCCATTTTGGATTATCCAGGTCACCCCAGCGGATGAGTGGCACCATGTTGAGGTGAACCCAAGAACCACTCAGCTCATTCCCAACTCAAACTGCTGCCCCCAATAGTGAGTAATACAATGGTAGTTGTTTCAAGCCACTAAGCTTTGGGGTGGTTGTTACATAGCAGAGGTTCACTGAAATATATCCACCTTGGAAAAGGCTACACATTTCAGGCAAAACTGAAGATGTTAGAAGAAAGATGACAGAGATAGAATTAAAAGACAAAACATCACCAAGTTCTTTACAGTTCCTTAATATAAATAAGTACCTCGCTGACATAAGTCCTTCTTAACTGTAGTACTGTTGGAAGAGTGCTAAACGCAGAGTCGTGTTTCAGGCCCAGCCCTACTATCACTGACAAGTCCTATGAATGTGACAAATCATTGAGCCTCTGGGAATCTGAGTTTCTTCACCAGCAAAGTGGGGAGATATATACTTATGACTACTCTACTAAATCACAGGGTTGGTAAGAGAATCAAACATACATCAAACTGTCCAAATGGAGGTATTAATGCTACTGAAATTAGTTAATAACTTTGGATCACAACAATTACTAACAACTCCTCCACAAACCAACAAAAGCTGGTGGGACAGAGGAGGATGCTAAAGAATGGGAAATTCTTTTTTTTTAAGATTTTATTTATTTATTTGACAGAGATAGAGACAGGCAGTGAGAGAGGGAACACACGCAGGGGGAGTGGGAGAGGAAGAAGCAGGCTTCCAGCGGAGGAGGCTGATGTGGGGCTCGATCCCATAACGCCGGGATCACGCTCTCAGCCCAAGGCAGACGCTTAACGACTGCGCCACCTAGGCTCCCCAAGAATGGGGAATTCAGAAGCTGAACTGTCAATATCCTTCCATGCACCAAATAACGTTTCTCTGGTAGGTATTTCAACACCTTTAGTATTAGTGGTATCTCATCGTCTTCCTTACACGGTGCTCTTGAGATACTTTGTGTAACTGTTTTTTGTTTTATCCAGTGTTTAAAATCTAGTGTCACACCATCTCTTAAAGGTCGGGAGAGTACCTGATCTCAAAGCCAAAGCACTGGCCAGGAATCTGAGGACTTGCTCAGACTCTACCTCCCACCAGCTATGGGACCTTGTCCCTTAACCTTGCTGAGTCAAATTCTCTGTTAAATATGAAGGTAAACAACTCCCCCAGAGGGGTTTAAGGGCAGCAAATGTGATAATGTATGTGGAAGTGTCCTGAAATCGGCTACTCCCTGCACAAAATCATGGTACTAGAAGTGCCCCATTGAGCAAAAAATACCTGATGTTTAGAGGTATTTATTTATTTAGAAGCAATGATAGGCCAGACACTGGGCTAAGTGGTAAGTCTGGCAGGGGAAAAATGGGGAAACAGACATTTGAGGTACAAGGTAATTTACCTCTGGTCACATAATTAAGAAATGGCTGAATTGGATAGAAACCCTTATTTGCCTCCCTCCAAAGCCTGGGCTTCTTCTATAGTGCTGGGCAGTCTCCAAATGGAACCTCCTCAGTCCACAGGAGAGCAAAATTATTGGCCACGTAGTTTACCATTAAATGGGGTCACCAGCTTGTGGCTCAAGAAACAGATGATGAAAAAAGTGCTGGGGGGAGAAAATGCCTGTTTACAAACACAGCTTAATCAATTAGTCAACTCAGATGGGGCAGAAGAGACGGGTTTCCAGATGTCTGACCTGGAGAATTAATTAGCAGAAAGGACCAGGCTTGGACTCCTGTCCAGAGCACATGGTGGGTTTAAATTACTAAATTGCCTCAGTGTCCCTCACCTCGACTAAACTGCCCCTCAACTTAACTAAGGCCATTTGATTGGGAAAGAAAAACAACAACAACAACAACACAAAGCACCTCATTGAGAATGACAACCGAGCTGGAAAGGGGCCACCAACGAAAGCTTCAGGTGCGGCCCGCAAAGGAAGTAGTCTCTAGTGTTTCCAGTTCACGTCACAAAGGGTCGGAATAAAATTAAAGTGAAGTAAAGTTACACCCCACTAGCACTTGCAAATTCTAAATCTGGAACCTAAATAAAATGGAAAACTAACCAAAGTACCCAGGCCACTGCCCCCGTGTTCTGCGTCATTTTGCTTACTGCAAGGATAAAGGGTTATTTAGGAAAGAGAACTCCTTTCACCTGAGTTACTTGTTGTAAATATAAAGTACGTGTGAAATCTGTAGAAATCACAACAAAACGGGGTTGGGCCAGCCCAGGAGAATAAATTATGTGGAGCTAATATTAAATGAAATGTGTACTGAACTCTGTGTGACTTTACAAATCGAAGTCACTTTTTAGGAATGGGTCCTTTCCCTTCTCTGCTTCTACAGTTTACATTTCCTGGGGGGGTTTAAAAGTGCTCCTAATTTGTTGTTTATTTTTTTTATCAGTGAATTTCCATGTATTCTTCAGTTGTTTGGGACTTGTCCTCTGCCTAATTAAGCAGAGGAAGTTAATGAGGTATGAAGTGACTTTGTGCCACACAGTAAATGGAATATCATGTGCATAAAGAGAAGTAAGCGACGGGTCGGGGCAAAGAGTCAAGTGAGGCTTGAGCTCTGGGGCCTGGGCAGAGGGTGTAGGGAGAGACAGACACAGTGGGATTTCACAGGAGAGAAGCACAAATGCAGGCTCTTGGATCTGGAAGTGATCTAGAGAGAATTGATAGTTTTCAACCAGGCTCTATATTAGAATCACCTGTAAAGCTATTAAAATGCTGATTCCTGGGCCTCCTGCGTGGCTCTGTAGGCTAAGGTCAGACTATTGGTTTCAGCTCAGGTCATGATCTCAGGGTTGTGCCCATGTTGGGCTCTGCACTCAGCGTGGAGTCTGCTTAAAGATTCTCTCCCTCTGTCCCTCCACACATGCACCCTCTTGTTCCCTCATAAATAAATACTGATTCCTGGGCCCTGCCCCAGGCCAGTTCTATTGGAATCTCTAAGCAGGATAAAAGAGTAAATTTAAATAAAGGAGACAACAGTATTATTTAAAAACTCCCCAGGTGATTCTAATGGGCAACAGGATTGAGAGCCACTCCTCTATGATGACCTCTTCATTTTACTAAGGGGGAAGTGAGGGAACACATTCGGAGAGGCAAAATAGACAGTGTGGGTCAATGGTGTTAGGTGACAGTTCACGGAGTTGTCCCAACTGGCTTCCCTCTTCACTCCCAGCTTCATTTACAGCTTTAGTCTTGCTTTATGGGAGAGGGAGCTCTCCCTGCCGGCTCCTTCCCCTGGTCAGGCTGTCACACTTGGGCATGTTTGTGTGAGGCTGAAGGGGGTGAGACTAGGGGTGCTCAAAGTGTGGTCCCCAGACCAGCAGCATCAGCATTACTTGGGAACTTGTTGGAAATGCAAATCTCAGCCTTCCCTCCAGACCTACTGAATCAGCAGCTGTGGGGGCGGAACCCAAAAATGTGGGTTTTAACAAGCCTGATGCATGCTGAAGTTTGAGAACCTCTGGTTTAGACTTTCATTTTCCAATGGATCTTTAGAGGCAGGGCGCAGAGTGGGAGGTCATGATATCAGAAAGTTCATGAGGACACTGGCCCCTGCCACTGAGGATAAAGTCTGGCAGGGTTTTCTCTGGATTAATCAAGGACCGCAGGATAAAATTTATCACCATATACAATGAGGATTTTAATATTTACCATGTGTCACCTGCCTGACTACAGCTAGCTGATGAAAATAAAATGCCTTTTGTTCCCTGGAAGAGATCTGATGCCAAACTGATAAATTCCTGCTTTGAAAAATTTCTGTTTTTGCCTATGATGGAGGTTTACTCAATACCCTACCTGGTTTTACCCTAAATAATCCTATTTTCAACTCTTGATAATGTCTCACAATAGAGAATAAGAGAGATGAATCTAATAGTAAAAAGATAATCAACATTTTATTTGCTTGAAGAATGTATTCACAACTCACAGCCTCGTCAGTGACATAAGCACCCACTCCCAAACCTACCCCGCCCCGCTTCTCATTCTTTCTTGGCTCAGGGCCCTTCTCAGCGCCTACCACACAGTTGTTGATATGAGGAATGTGCCGAAATGATGGAAGAGCTAGGTCAAAGCAGATAATCCACTTATAGATAATAAAAAATGTGTGTCACACTTCGCTGACCATGTCAGTTCTGAGCTGCTCTACATACATAAGAGATCCTTCATACCCAAGACAGATTTCAAAGAAAAATGAAAAACCCATATGATTTGGCCATGTTCTAACTCATGTTTTAATTCAACCTAGAATAAAAGCTAAAAATAAACTATCTCACCAATAACTAGTTCCTGATCACATGTGCTATGCCAGGCTCTCTGTGAGAACTTGCAGGGCGTACAGAAGATAATGACACAGATTCTGCTTTCAAGGAGCTTATAATCAAATGGGGAACAAAGAAACGTACATATTAAAAAACAACTTAAAAACATCCCGTGTATCAGCTATGGGTGGCTAACTGGTATACTGAATAGTTTATGAAATATGTTATAACACAATTGCATTTCATTTCTAGTTCATGTAAATGTACTGAGGTTGGCAGGGCAGCTTCCTGCATGCAATTATTTGAGGACCCAGGCCAATGGAGACTCTGGCATGTTCAACATGAGGCTTTCAGGCCCCCCATGGAGGGGTCTCCATCCCAGCTAGCCAGAGACAAAAGGAGTGTAATTGAGCTTCCGTGGGAAGATTTTATGGACCAGGCCTGGAACGACACCCCTTGCTTCTGCTCATGTTTCATTGGCTAGGCATGAGTGACATGGCCACCATTAACTAAAAGAAGCTGGGAAGTAGAATCCAGCTGTACAGCCAGAAAGAAGAGCAAACAAAATTGATCAGGGAAATAGCTACAGTCTCTGCCATGCATGATTGGGGAGGGTGTGTGAGGCGGGAGGGAGGTTAGTAACAGTTTTCTTTATATACATTTGCCTTGTTTCATTGTTTCCCACTACCTTGTGTTACTTTTGTAATTTCTGAAGATCCCATACTCATGACACTCCCTTGATTTTTCCTAGAGCTCAATGGAATACTGTACACTACAGTCCACTCCAGGAATGAGTGTTATGAGGAAGCTATGGAAAAATTCCACAAAAGAGGGGTCGCAACTTTCAAATGATGCTACCTTGACCTCTTTCTGTCCCTCCTTTAAGCCAACAACTCAATGCTTAAAGCCAATGCATGCAAACCACCCGAGTGCCGGCACTTACAGAAAGATAGATTTCATTCAGGTACGTGGGCCAAGAGAGGCTCCAGTAAGGCTGGACACCAACTGTTTTACTCAGCATGAATGTTTGTTCTGGGGTCTGATGGGACATCAATGTTAAAGGGAAGTCTTAAAATACAGACTGTAGAGGAGTATGGGGGACAGCTCTTCACATTGAGAAGAACAGAATGGTCAAATAGTCAGGATACCAAGCAGGGATTGGACATGGAGAGATGGGTATTTGCATTTTTTCCCTGATTTCTATAAAGAAGGGAAATCAATAGACCCGCTTTAAGAGCTCCTTCTGGGTGAAGAAGATTACCTATCTCATTTCTTTACCTCACCACCCTGCTAGCACTTTCCCAGACACCTTTAGCTCAGAGTTCTGAGAGGAGCAGTGGAGGATGGAGAAGCAGCACACATCTGGACTTATACTTCCCCTCCTCTGTCCCACTGTTTTTCTGCAAAGATAATTTTCTAATTGGAATCAACAGACACTCTGTGTCTATTGGCAACAATAGACAGAAGTAGGAATCAAACGGTTGAGTGTGAGCCTGTACAGAAGATTTAGCAAATATGTGAACCTGGGCTCTGTAACTCCATGCCCTGAATCTAGCCATTTATTTGCTTTAAACAAGACATTCTGCTCCATCTAGGTAATTAGCAGCCATGAGGAAATGAGTATGTGTTTGAGCTCCCACACCTTACACTACACATTTTACAACTCTGGCATTTTATGATGGAATCATAAGCTCAGGGAGAACTTTCATGTACTGATACTTATAATGAGAATATCTGTTTTTGTTCTTTAATTCATTAATTCATTCATTCAACAAATATTATCATACACCTATCAGGAGACAGGCACTCATCTGGGTGCTGGGCATTGAAGGGAACATTCTAGTCCCTGCCCTCCAGAAATTTACATTTCAGGGAGGGAGAAAGACAATAAGCAGATCTATAATAAAATGTCAGCTGGAGAGAACTGCTATTAAGAAAATAAAGCGTGGAAAAGAGGATGGTGTGTGATGGGATTTAGGCAATGCGGTCAGGGAAGTCTTCTATAAAGAGGTGACAGGTGAGCAGAGACTGGAATGAAGTGAGAGTCACGTGACTACCTGAAGGAGGAGGATTTCAAGCAGAAAACTCTGTGAGGGCAAAGATCTTGCAATGGGATGTTCCTTGGAGTGTTTTAGAAACAGCAAGTCAGCCAGTTTGGCTGGAGCTGGGAATCCAAGGGAAGGGTGGCAGGAAATGAGTCTGGCAGGGTTGGGAGAAGGGAGGCTTTGGATCATCAGTGTTTGGTGGAAAGCCACTGCAGGGTTTTGAACAAGTAACTGACATGAACTGTTATGTTCTGAAAGGACTCCTTTGGCTGTGACCTACAGCATTGACCATGGGGAGTAAGAGTAGATGTAGAAGGTGAGTAAGGAGATGAGGGTGACTCTGACCATGATGGTGGCAATGGAGGAAGTACAAATTGGTTAGTTTTAGGTTATGTTTAGAAGGCGGAGATGACCAGATTGCTGATGAACTGGATATTAGGTGGAGATAAAGAGAGGAATCCAAGATGACTCTGAGGTTTTGGGCCTTCGCAATGGGTGATGTGGTCTACAGGGACCCCAATGAGGAACAGTGATTAGGCTGAGGCCAGGATGGACATGGATGCCACATGGCCTGAGACTGAGGCGAATCTGCTACTTATGAGCCCTATGACCTCAAGCTAGTTCTCTCTGCATCTGTCTCTGTATCTCGGTTTCATCTTCTGTAAAATGGGGATATTAATAATACCTACTTCATAGGGTTGTTACACAGATGAAATAATTTAATGCCTGTAAAGTGCTTAGAACAGGGTCTTGAGTATAGGAAGCTCTCAGCAAATACTGGCTAAAGTGAATATGGAGGGTGGGAAGTAGACATGCAGAGAAAATCAAGAGTCTGATTTGGGACAGGGGGAGTTTGAGTTGCCCATCAGAGGTCCCAGCAGAGATGTCAGTAAGGTAAAGCACAAGAGTCTGAGTCCAGGTGAGAGCTCCAGACAAATCTGGGAGACATCCACATGCACAAGACTTTGCAGGTCAAGGGACTGGATAGTGTAATCTTGCCTTCATCCAGCAAACATAGTCAGTCGAGAAGCAATGATTATATTCTGGAAGCTAACAGAAAAGGGCAGGGTGGTAGCGTGATGTGCAAGAGGAGGAGCTAACTTAGACTTGGGGGACAGGCAAGATTTCCCTGAGCAAGTGAGGTTGATGTTGAACCTGGAAGAACTTCCATTCATAATTATGCTCACTGCTCCTCTTTGTGTATTTTTAGTCATAACACTCAGGGCCCACACCGAGCAGTGTGAAAAATAAAAGTACAGAAAAGGACAATGAGAAAATTAGCTGTGTACCTATACACATTTCCTTAAGAAAAACATCAATTGGTCTTCTTAAATGAGATGTTTGGTCTTCAGTAAAGCGTTGGCATCTACCAGAGAATGGAAATGTCAGAATTTCCATACATTTTGCATTTGCTGCAAGAAATAGTTCATGGCTTAGTCAGCATTTTTCTCAAAATGAGGACAATAATCACGACACAGGGCTTTACTTAAGCTAACAAATCATTATACTTCATAACCTATGTGTAAACAGGACCCTGATGAAAAGGTTTACTAATTTCCTTCCCTCTTCAGGACATTAGACCCTTAATACATACATAGAAGCTATATATACAAAGAAGCCTGCTCAAAGAGCCCACCAGACATTTCCACATTCTTTTCCCTTCCCCTTCTACTGTGTGTACCAAATAAGCAAAATCCATTCTGCATCAGTAAACTGTTTCACTAACTCCAACAGAGCTCTGCTAAGAGTCTAGGCCAAAATGATGTCACTGGGCTGTAAATAAGTGTGCAGGTCTGACTGGCAAAGGGGATTTAAAAGACATGAGATTAGATTTCCCACTGAAGTGGAAAGAAAGGTTTCTACTCTTCAGAAAGACCTGCTGTCATCTTTCTACTGTCCCAGATGGTGAAAGTTATGCGCTCCTTGACCTGAGCCAAAGCCGATGTAAGAGAAAACAGACAAACAAGACCTGCTCAAAGAAACTGAGCAAGAGCCCATCTGCGATGACTTTAAGTACACAAGATACGTCAAGGACACCTTCCCTGACCCTGTTTCCTACACAAGGTAACTAAAAAAAGTCTCTTAAGAGACTAGTCCAAGGTGTCCCATAATTCCTGGAAATGGCAATAACAGATTTAAAGGACTCTGAACACGTTGATTTTTTTTTTTTTTTTGGCAAGGAGTAAGCCAAGTCTGAGATACGTCCACATGCATGCATAAGTACCTGCTGGATGAACGTGGACGGACATGCATTCACAGGCAGAAGGAGGCTATTGGCAGAGGCAATCACAGGGCACTGATCACTGATCATTGAAAATAATGTGGGAAAAGCCATGTTTTCTAAACAGAATCAGAGCTGGGGTTTGTGGTTTTCAGCCTGCCCTCTCCCCACCCCATTAAAAGCACAGGGAAGAGTCTTTTTAACTTGCAGGTTAAACATGCCTCCAGAGGTGGAGGAGTCTATCTCCACTTATGGGGGGGCACTTGAGCTCTCATTTCAAAATGGTTCAGTCTTAAAAATGCAAGCATCAGAGCACAGACGCCAGCCTTTAACAGTGAAGAGCCACTTGGCAAATGGGGGTGGAGGGGGCTTCTAGTAAGTAATGCTACCCGGAGATGTTACCCAGTGTACTCACCGTGACTTCAGTACAGCAAGCCCCATCCTGCCCCTATCTATGGAAACGGAATGGATCTGAATTTCCTCGACATAGAACATAACCCCTCCTCTTACCCCAGTTACCCTATTTCTGGCTCCTCTATATAGGACAGCCCAGGATGAAGATGAGGCCTTTTCTTCGTCTTTGTTGTATCCCACGGGAAGGGGAAACGAAATGAAAGATAACATTAAGGAGGGCACATATAGCATGGTGTGCTGGGTGCTATACTCAAGTAATGAATCATGGAACTTTACATCAAAAACTTGGGATGTACTGTATGGTGACTAACATAACATAATAACAAATTATTATTAAAAAAAAAGATAACATTTATGGAATACCTCCCATCACCTAAGCCCTGAGGAAGGTGTGTATAAATATATATATATATACACATATATATATATATATATAGAGAGAGAGAGAGAGAGAGGTTAAGTTATATTTTCTCCATTTTATTGAAAAGGGAACTGATATTCATGAAAATTGAGTAACTTGCCCAAAGTCATCAAGCCAATATGTTTCAGTGCCAAGATGTAAGCCCAATTGTCTCCCACAAAGCCATATTCATTCCAGAGGCCTGGTTCTGAGCATACCCAACCTATTTAAGGCCCCAGTAAAATTTCAGGAACAGCGCTACTTGATTCATACACTGTGGCAACCAGTCAGTAGCAGACCCTAGTGCCAGACAGTGCCCTGGACAGATCATAAAAATAAAAAGATTCTGCAGTGGTAAAGGCAGTAAATGCTGTCACAGTGCTCACAGACACTGAAGTCTGCTCTAAGACCAGATAAATTCTGCAGTTCTCAGCAGTCACAGTGTTAATAGCTTTTTCATACCTGAAGACCATTAATGGGTCACTTATCAACATTCAATGTCCCATTTCCTTTAAAGTTCCCACACGTGCTCCATTTACTGCCCTTTTAATCATTCTCCTGTTTTCCAATAGACTCACCAAGTTCTCTTTTAACTCCTATAAATTCTGCAATTTTCAACAGGATCCAGTACTCCAGGAAGACTGGAAAAGTACGGTGTGTCTTGGAAGAAAGATATCTCGATCAACACTAGGAATGCTCTTATCAGACGGATACTGTCCTCTGCTGGGGTTCACACTTCACTTGCCTGCAGACATTCACTTCCCGTCTCTTACCCATTTCTCCCTAACACTGCTCCTTTTCTTTTTCCTCTTCTCCTTCCTCTATTCCCTCTCTCTTCATTTTTCACTCTCCCTTTCACTGCTTGAATTTCTCACATTCTTTTCCTTCACATTCTCTACCTCTTATTCTTTACCTCCTATTCCTCTATTTTTAGAGGCAGTTTAGTTAAACTGAAAAACAAAAAACCCAAAACAACAGATGTTGGAGTCACACAAACCTGAGTCAAATGCTACTTCTTCCACTTGGCATGCCCTTGGACAAATAACCACCCTGCCCCTTCCCTCCGTCTTCCTACCTGTGACATGTAGATATCAACTGCATGTATGCCCAGGTCTGGGTCGTAAATGATATACTATGTGTAAATCCAGTTTAGGCCTTTGCATGCAAGTAGGACATTTACAAATCATAGGCAAAACCCCTACTTCTGTCCTGTCTCCTGTCCCCACGTTGTTAATCCTACCTTCTCTCCCACAGTCCCACCTACTCTCTGTTTCTCCCCACAGCTGTTGCCCCTGGTTATGCCTCAGCATCCAGTCCATTCCCCTCCACTATGTGACAGGTTCTCTTTGGCTGAATTCTCCTGATGTTCTATGTTCTTCTGGTCTGAGTCCACTTTCAAGTGGAAATAATTAGACACTGCAGAGTGTTGCATGTAGACAAAATGTTCAGGCATCTCAGTGACATGCTGCTCTGAAGGAATGACAGTAACAACAATATTAAACACTCCTGGACCATTATTAAGAATAAGGAGCTCACGGCCAAGGAATGGCCAGGTTGCCCTGTACCTCCAGGAGCGAAATGCATGAAATGCATGAGACTGGGAGCCTACCCAGTCAGTAAGTTGAATAGGTAATGACCATACTCATTACCTACCTGAGAACCAGAAGATAAAGCTGTTTTTTTAACTGGAAGTTTTTAAAATTTGAGAGCAATATGAACCACTAGTTCTTATACCAGGTTATTTTCAATGGACGTAATTCTATCGTAAGCAGCAGCATTTAGGAGGCAAACCTTCCACAAAAATTTCGGAACCATAGTTCTCCTTTCCATAAAATGTGGGACCCCAAACACACACACTTGACACGCATCCTGGTCACCCCGCTACATAACCCGCATATCTTTCGGTCATTCTCAGCCTGACCTGCCATTTCTATGTCTCAGGCTTTTTCGCCTTTATTTTGAATTCCCAGCTTCCTTTTGCCCTTGTCTTTACTGAGCTTCATCCTGTTAGTTTCTGATTACTTGTCCAATTTGTTGAGGTCATTTCCAATTCTAATCGCATCCCCCAAGGCTTTAGCCTCCACTTTAAATTCAGTCTCATCTGTGAACTTAATGAGTGTGCTGTTGCAGCATCCAAGTCACTGATGACAATCTTAACTAGAAGTGGATCCAGGACTGAGCCCTGTGCGACACCACATTTATGTGTTTACTTGTCAAAAGAAATGTATGTGCATGGGCTTTAACGAGTTCAGTTTAGAAAGCAGAAGCCTCTCTCTTCAGAATCTGGGATCACTCAGGTAGAATTTGTGACATTTTTGGCAATTCAAGGCTGTAGCTCCATGCAAGTGAAATTAAATAACCAAAGTCACCGCTCAAAATGTAACTTTCTTTCTTTTCAAAAAGATCTCATTGTTTTAAATATAAAAGTCACTACCTATTTTCACCATTCTTCCCTGGGAATCACTCATATGCACGCTCTGCCCTGCTGAAGGGGTAACTGGGCAGGGAGGGCAAGCAAGGCCTTGGCTTTTCATTCCATCCCTGCCATTCAGCATATGACCTTGGGTGAACCACCCAACCTTGAAGCCTAGACCTTATCCTCATCAGTAAATGAGGGGCTCCAATCAGATGACGGTAAGTGTGCATTCCAGATATGAGAGGCTGGGACTCTCTCTTGATTAAGGGCCTAATTATTCTCAGTGGCATATTACTATACACATTCTTTGCTTTCCCATGACATTTATATATAATATTATAACTTTGAACACATTTAAGAAGGGTTAGACTAACTCTACAAGTCATCTAGAATTTGCTAAAATGCACATTTATTTGCTTATGTATGCCTTCTCTATGTATTCTCAAATACTTGAATGCTAGCTATGTGTGAGATGCTCTGATGCTTGTCATTTCCTTGTGATAGCCAATATTCTAACAACCAATATTCTATTTCAGATTTCTCACTTGAAAAATGAGGAAACGGAGTTTAGTGACTGTGTGGAGTCACAGAGCTTGCTTGTGGGGTCGCAGAGTTAAGGCTGGAACTTGGGTTTCTGGGCATGGAGTTCTATACCTTTTCTATATGTCATGCTCCCCTGGCCACTTAACTTATTGTTCACTCAGTATAGAAAATGCTATAAAAGAAATACTATCAATTATATCAGCAGTCAACTAAAATGCCTCACCGTGCTTTGTAAGAGCATCTGTTTTTCAATGATGAATGACAATCAACTCAGCTCCTGGAGACAAAAGCCAATTTTCTTACACTGGAGGTATGTAAATAATTCTCCTTAAGAACAATATAAGGTTATTTTCCAAATATATTTGGTTAAGTCTGGAAAACAATCATAATTTTTAAAAAGTCAGACTGGAGGGAGAGGTTCTGCCACCAGCCTTGAAGAAGCAAACAGTCATGCTGTCAACTGCCTATGGAGAAGGGCCACATGGCCAGGAGCAGCATGTGGCTTCTAAGAGCTGAACGTAGCCTCTAGCCAATACTCAGTAAAAACTTCAGCTGAAGAGCCAGAAGCAAGTTAACCCTACCAACAAAGAAGAATAAGCTTGGAAGCAGAGTCGTCCTCACTTGAGCCTCCAGATGAGAACATAGCATGGCCAACTCTTTGAATGCAGTCTTCTAAGACCCTGAGTAGAAGACCTAAAGACGCCTGGCCTCCTAACTCCCAGAAACTGGGATAATAATTGTGCTGTTAAAGCCACCAGGTTTGTGGGAATTTGTTATACAGCAATAGAAAACCAATACAATTGTTATCTCTGTTTCATGCAATAGGAAAACAAGTTTTGGAGAACTTAGGTGTGTGAGCTTTTGAAAACTTCAGTAACTGTTCAAGGTTACATAACCAATAAGCAACAGAACTCATATTTAAACTTAAGTTTCCCTAAAGCTCAGAGGTCAAATGCTTCTCAATACATCATGTTGCCTTTTCATGCTTTTCTTTTTATTAAGTGGCATTACTGATGGGATATTAACACATATAGGGTTATAATATGACTTCTGGCAGTTATAAACCAATAATGTACATGGTCTTGAAGTTGCAAATTAAAGAACTGAAATAGTTTGTTCCTTTCCCCGAGCCCCCCTCCCTGGCCATCATGTTGAGGAATGCTTCCCACTCTTCACTTCTGAGAGAGAGGAGAAGAGGAGACAAAAGAGGTACAGTAGGATGGAGGGGCCTGCATTACTAGCATTGGAGAGAGGATCTCATCCACTCAAAGGGGGAATTAAAGGAATGTCTTCCAAAAAAGAACTGTTCCAACTAGGAAAAAGCTCTGTGGGTCACAATAATGAGCCTCCCACCAGGAATACTCCAGAGGCAGGAGCCTAGAGCTGATGAATAAGGTTCCATACTTTGGGTTAATGCTGGGTAACAATGAAACCTGCGGCTTTGCTTCAATACAATTGGTTTGGGTTGGATGAAAGAAAGCTAGCAGTGGGCTGACTGAGCTTGACAAGTCAAGGAGCGTTGGTTCAGATATCTTAGGGGCTGTTTGTTTGATGTAGATTATAAAGGCTGACATTTCATTGGTTAGGCTTGGCTGGGCCTGTCTGCTGTTGGGCAGAGTGGGACTGTACTTCATACATGCCTTGGTTAAATTACTGGAATAGTAATAAAATAGGTGTATCAAAATTTTGACATGCCAAATTATGCGGGAGCATATAGGGAGTAGGATAAGCCTTAACTCTATCTAGTCTATCACAATGCTCAATTCCTAAAGCACAGCTTCAGAAAGAGCAGAGCAAACAGTTGAGAATCTGTGCCACGCCAGGCCCAGGGCCGAGTGCTATGAGGAAAGCAGGGGTGAAAGAGAGATAGTTCTCACTCTCTCAGAGTCTACAAAATATGGTAAGAGAGAGGAGCATGCACATCAGTAACTAAACAACCTTCTAGACACTTGGAATTTGCCATCTTTAGAGCAAGCAATAGTGAAAGGCACAGCCCGCCCCAGATTTAATGCAGTCAATTAGATGACATTAAGTCATGGAAGACCAAGTGGCAGGTGTGAAAGGCCTAAGGGGACAGACTGTTATTTGCTATAAGAATTTTGCGAATTTCAAATTCCCTCCCACTGTCAAAATTAAAACAACTTCTCCTTTGATGAAAGAACTTATTGCAGTTACCTCCTATCATAACAGGAAGGGTCTAGTTGAAAAAGGGTATGATATCAATGAATACTTCTGGACTTTATCATCTTCACCTTCCAAGTAAAAGGCATTCATCGGCAGTGTGGAATGAGGACTTTAGAATATGTATAACAAATTCCTGCCCTGGAGGATCTTGTGATCTAGTTAAGGAAAACTAAATTACATGTTAAATTGAATACCTAAGAGGCATAACAGATACAGAAGCCCTATTGTTGAATTTCCTTGAGAGTCCAGTATCTCCTTTAACCTGTTAGGGTATTGGTTTTAACATTTATGCACTGTGTGGTTGACATCAGAAGGGAGAGAAGAAACAGAGAGAGGGATGAGAAGAAATGACCAGGGAAGAATAGCATGATAAACAAAAATACTAGCTTTAATTAAACACTGGTTTGAATCTGGGCTCTGCTACTATTTAAATTGTATGATGACAGGCATATTACCTACTGTCTTTGAGCTTGGTTTCTTCATTTGGAGAGGCTATTACTAACTTTGCTGGAGGGTTATTAGGAACAAGCAAGATAATATACGCATAGCTTGGTAGCATGATAGTTTGCAGATAGTGGACACTCAAAAGTTGTTTTTTTGAAGGAAGGAATTAAGGCAAGAAGACAAGCAGGGAAGACACAAACCAGAAGGACGAGCACTGGATTTTCCCTAATTGCCTAATTTTCCTTGATTATTTTAAGGGTTTCCTCTTCTGGATTTATCTACCTTCCTCTTTCACTATAGAGGCTCTTTTAGCAAAAGGCCATCTGGTGCTAAGGACTGATTGCTCATGATTCCTAAGAGAGTTCCACAGGATTATAGGTACTTAGTGAAAAAAAGCCATGGTAAAATATGTTTGGAGAAATTCTACAGCAAAATTAAACAATTTTCTTTATTATAGGAATTTTAAAGCCTATATTTTCCCCATGTGCATTTTAATCTTTCAAGATGATGATATATAATGGACAACCTCTCCCAAGTTAACTTAATAGGAACCAGTTTTTCATAGTGGATCATGTGAGGCTAAGGTTCCATGGAATATCCACTTCAGGAATACTGATTTAGATAAAGAGAGCGTACTGCCTGTATGGGGGAGAGATAGAACTGTCTGTTTGGGGGGAAAAGTCCCCAGAAGAGGTGGTTGGAAAAAATAATTCTGAAGAACCCCATCTTCCCCATCAACCAAGCTGAACTAATCATTCAGAACTCTAGCCCTCTGTTTCCTCATTTGAAAAATGAGGGGCTGGAGAAGCATATTTTAAATATTCTTTTAGCTCTAATAGTTTAATATTTCCATGTGGATGTGAACTACATGATTAAGCATTCAAAATTATACACATTGTTTGCAATGCCCTTCTTAGATAACCAGCAATTCACTTCAACGAAGCCTTCACTGAGCACCCACCACCACATGCCAAGCTCTGTGAGAGATGCTCTACACTCTTTGGTTCTCTCAACTGAATGTTAATGCAAGGACTCTACTTATGAACAAAGTGGAAATGGGAAGAAATCACTTTGGCCTGGCAGTCAAGGCCCTCCAGAGTCTAGCTAGTTGTATTCTTCATCTCTCAGGAATCCCAAGCCAACCTCATGCTCTCAGTCCTCCCCACTGTTTTGTGTGAGCTCCCCTCCTATTCCATCATTCTCCCTGTCCTCTCATTATGCTGTCCCTGTGCTGCTTCTCCTTCCTTCACAACATTATCTTGCCTGCAAACCCCTTCTTCCTCCCCTGTCAACATAAATTCTGTTCTTCCTTTTGGACACCAGTCAGATCACAAGAAGTCTCCCTTGACTCCATAGGAGGGACTCTCTCTCTCTCTCTTTCTCTCACTTAAAATTCAACATTCTTATTAAGATAATGGAAAATTCCCTTTATGTATATGTTGATTTGTCTTTCAAACAGAATCGTAAGGGTTGGGGATTCAGGTCTTTCCTTTGGCGTTCTGAACAAGGAAATATATCCCATTACCATCAATTGGCAAACAGGAAAAAAGTCTCAATTCATTCAGCTCAGTAACTCCCAATCCATCCTCTCCATGCCTCAGGTATGCTTCAGTCCCCTTTCTCAGTGAGGTCTTCTTTGGCTATTTACCTAACTGTAACACCCTCCGGCTGTATTTCATACTTCCTTCCTTGCTTTAACTCTTTGGGCATTTATCTCTATCAGACATACCATACAATTTACTTATTTCCAACATTTTCTGTTCCTCCAGTTAGAATGAATACTCCATAAAAGCAGAGATTTTTGTCTTTTTTGTTACTGAATCTTAGTACAAAAGTGCTAGATAAGTGCCTGGTGCACAGTAGATGCTCAATAAATTTTTTAAGTGAATAAATGAATTCAGGAAATGTCATTTAATCTAATGGGCTTAACATGGCCTCTTACACTCTGCTTTTTTATCTCCCAGATCTTTCCACTAAGAACCAAGCATATAATGGCGGCTCAGTGAATATCAGCTGACTGGCGTGGGCTGGTGTTGATTTTACTGGCATTACTAGAAATTCTGGGACTAAACTAGAGGCCACCATAAAGTTTTTCTGTTTCACTGGGCTTCAGGATCTATTGATAATTGTTCTCACTCACCCTAACTCTGACATTAGATCCTTAGTATGAGCTCTTCCCTCCCTCTCCCCTAACCAAGTAGAAAGATTTTTCATTGAAAGTTGTTTCAGAGTGCTAGTAGAAAGAAATCAGTCCATTGGCCTATGCAAAATATCTAACAAGGTCTGGACAGACTCTCACTGCTCCACAACTTGGTATTTGTGTGATCCTGAATAAGTGACCAACTTCCCTCAGATCTTGGTTCCCTCATCTATTAGCCTAGGATAAAATTTAGCTGGTGGGAAGTTGTGAGATTAAATGAAAGCATTTAGGATTTTATTTATTCTTTCATTTAACATTTATTGAGCCTTTACTCTGTTCCAGGCTGCATTATGCACTAAGAATATACAGATCAAAGACTCCATTTCTGCTCTTCAGAAACTTGCAGTCTGGAGAGAAGAGATATTTAAAAATGAGCGAGTACAATACAGTGTGGTATGTGTATGGACGAAGGTTTAAGTCGGTTAGTTCAAGAATGCACGTGCTCAGTTTTCTAACCAAGCCTGCAGTGAGGTCAGGAAAAGCTCGCCAAGGGAGGCAACAACTAAACTGAGCCTTGAAGAGTCATTAAGAGTTAGCCAAGTGGAAAATGTTGGAGGAGGAAGAGGAATGTCTACCTTTCTCCATAAAGGGAAAAGCACATGGAAGTGGAGGGAGATGAGAGTATGGCGGAGTCAAAGAACCACAATTAGTTTCTTACGGATAGAACTTTGGGTTTATGTTGAAGAATCACAGAAAATGAGAATGAAGCAGACTGCAGGAGTCTGGAGCCAGAAAATGAAAGTTAAAGCTCCCTAGCATGGCTTTGAGTTTTTATCTTGATGTCACCAGAGAGCTATTGCTGAGTTTAAACGTCAGGGAACTGACATGAATAATTTTCTGTTTTAGGAGGATCCTTCCGACACTGTATGAAGGATACATTAGACTAGGACTAGATGAGAGTCAGGGAAAGAGGCAAGTGCAGTGATTCATGCAATAAATGACAAAAGCAATAACAGAAGAAATAAAGAGTAGCAGGTAGATACGAGACAGAGAGATGAGAAAGAGGAATCACCTAGAATGACTCCCGGGTTTCTACCTTGGATAATTGGGTAGACTGTGGCACCAAGGTTAATATAAGAAGAGAAGCACATCGGAAAGAGAGAAACAAGATGTGGAATTTAGTTTTGAGTTTGGTGGACCTGGGGTCTCCATGGGACATAAAAGTAAAGGTTTTAAGAATGTGGTTGAGGGCTCAGGAGAAAAATCTGGGTGTATAGATTTGGAAGCCATCGCTTTTAGGTATGGGTTGTCCATGAAGTCCATGGAGATAGGTCTGTGAGAAGATGAGAAGATCAAAAATGGAGCCCTAGGATATACCAATAAATAAGGGTAGGCAAGGGAAGAGTTAGGATGAAAGGGCAGAAGGAAAGCCAGTGAGGGAAGGAGACAAACCAGAGAGGAAGTTGTAAGAAGGGAAGGGGGGCCACCAGTGTCAACTACCAAAGACAGGTCAGAAAGGTAGTAGGTCCATTTATTGGACTGAGTGCTAGGAAGTCTTAGTGGTGTTAGGAAGGACAATTACAATGCAAGCGCACAGCACAGTGTTAGCCCAGTAGACAACTTCCATTCTGTTCATCAAGTGTACACAGTGGGAACTCAAGACCACAGTGACTTTATATGAACCACATGAAATAAGTTTGTCTCAAATTTTTCAATTTTATTTTTAAACTTCTAAAAATTTTATTTTACTGTGGTAAGAACACTCAACGTGAGATCTACCCTTTTAACATTTTTTTTACATGCACGATATAGCACTGCTGACCACAGGGAGAAGGTTGTACAGCAGACCTTTGGGGCTTATTTATCCAGCATAATGGAAATTTTATGCCCATTGATTAGTGAGTCCCATTTTCCCCTACCCCCACTCCACTCTATGATTCTATGAATTTGACTATTTTATACACCTCATATAAAAAGAATCATGCAATGTTTGTCTTTCTGTGACTGGTTCATTTCACTTAGCATATAGCCTCAAAGGTCATCCATAACATTAAATATTGCAGAATTTCCTTCCTTTTTTAAGGCTGATTAATAGTCCACTGTTTCAACTAAGGATGTCACCATCCACTTTCAGAGGCATATTTTGTCTATGATCATTACTTGGTCACATTAATTGTTCATCTTTCCTCTCTCCTGCAGTATGGGCCTATGGTTCCTAAATGGTTTCACTATATGGGTAACTATATGCTAAACCAGACACTGAACTGAACGTATGATTTTGACCAAAAACCACCACAAAAGGGGTCACACAACTCTGCTCCCGCCTTCCTGTGCCTCCCCTAACTCTAAAAAAAAGCTGTACCTGTGCTTCCAGTACTTTCCCTCCTTGACCCAAAAGCAGAGGAATGCCACAGCAGATGTGGGCTGTAGAACAGCTCTCCCTGCTAGAGTGGCTCCACGGGAACCCTTGGTTAAAAGGTATGACAGAGAAGGCAGAGGTTATTTCTGGAATTATCATGATAAGAGACGTAATGAGAAGCACACTGCAGCACTAGCTAGAAAGAAAAAGGGAAGAGGTGGCAAGGCAAAAGAAAAGCTTCCCCAGTGTCTTTGCAAAGAAGCTGCAGGGAAATATCTGAAGATGTGGCAAAGTTGAGAAGCAGGAAACTGGAGAATGGGAGCTCTCAGCCACGGTGAACTAATCCCACTTGTGTGTTTGTGTATGAAAGACCAAAGCGAGAATCCTGACATGAAGCACATCTCAAGACACCTGCAGCTGATGTGCTCTGTCTTCTGGGGTCTGCACGAACTGTCGGGTAGGAGCCTCGAAGGGCAATGCCGCACGCAGACGCACCAGGCGCTCTCAGCACCGGCGCTCCGAACCGCTTGCTATAGATGAGTCCACTGGCTCTGCTGCGGACACTTGATTAGCATTTACGGCAAGCGGCTGTGCGCATGTGCTGACTCTGCTCTTTTTTTGTAACTGAGACTGCAGAAAGCTCTGGGGTCCGGGTCTGGCCATCCTGCCGGTGTGTTTCGCTCTCCTTGGCTGGTATTGGCCAGAGAACGAAGGTCCACGCATCCCCACCCACCCATTACAATGGCATTGACCATTATAGTAGTAGTAAAGCCAGATTGGCCTCCAGGTCTACAGAGCGCAGTCTGAGGCTTTAGAATAGCTCTTACGGGCGCCTGGGTGGCTCAGTCGGTAAAGCGTTTGCCTTTGGCTCAGGTCATGATCCCAGGGTCCTGGAATTGAACCCCGCATCAGGCTCCCTGCTCAGTGGGGAGCCTGCTTCTCCCTCTCCTTCTCCCCTTGCTTGTGCTCTGTCAAATAAATAAACAGAATCTTAAAAAAAAAAAAAAAAAGAATAGCTCTTAGGTTGAGGATGATATTCTGCCCCAACTTCTGGCTACCCCTCCATCCCGAAGGTTTTTTTTTTTTTAAAGATTTTTTAAATGTATTTATTTGACAGAGATAGAGACAGCTAGCGAGACAGGGAACACAAGCAGGGGGTGTGGGAGAGGAAGAAGCAGGCTCCTAGCAGAGGAGCCTGATGTGGGGCTCAAACCCATAACGCTGGGATCACGCCCTGAGCCGAAGGCAGACGCCCAACCGCTGTGCCACCCAGGCGCCCCTCTGCCCCAACTTCTGGCTACCCCTCCATCCCGAAGGTTTACAAACAAGAGAAGCAGAGGCTCCCAGCTGCCTGAGAGGGTAGGAACTACAAGAAACAACATTTCAACGGAAGAAACGGAACTGAAAGCGCCAGGCTTCCACAGTGTTCTCCTTCCGAGTAAAACAAAAAAATCAGCAATTACCTAAGTTGGGCCAGTTGTTTTACTTGCATAGTTGAACCATGTTTTTGAGAAACCCGGGGAGGCTAGAAATTAGTGAGATGTTGAATGCATATCACCTTGAGGGAATCACCATTCCAACAAGAAAAACCCCCAAGCACAAGACATTCATGGCAGTGAAAAGCNCTGAGAGGGTAGGAACTACAAGAAACAACATTTCAACGGAAGAAACGGAACTGAAAGCGCCAGGCTTCCACAGTGTTCTCCTTCCGAGTAAAACAAAAAAATCAGCAATTACCTAAGTTGGGCCAGTTGTTTTACTTGCATAGTTGAACCATGTTTTTGAGAAACCCGGGGAGGCTAGAAATTAGTGAGATGTTGAATGCATATCACCTTGAGGGAATCACCATTCCAACAAGAAAAACCCCCAAGCACAAGACATTCATGGCAGTGAAAAGCCACGTTAACTTTCATGTCTCTGTGTACCAGCAAACCTGTGGGCCAAAATGTCATGTCTTTTCTCAGGCTCATTCTCCTAACCTGGCTCTGCCCAGAGTAGAACCACGCTGCCCAGCCAGTGGTTAATTCTACTCAAGCCGTGCCTGAGGCTAAAGCACAAATGCTGGACACCTTTGGCAACCGTTGAGCAAGAGGCTTGAATTTCAGAGCAGCAAGAATTGATGGGGAAGGGATACAGGCATCAGGACACTTAAAAGTTAGTGTGCACCCCCAACAGAATGCGAATGGGACCATATCTTTTCCTATGCTACATTCAGTNGCTGCGTATCACCTTGAGGGAATCACCATTCCAACAAGAAAAACCCCCAAGCACAAGACATTCATGGCAGTGAAAAGCCACGTTAACTTTCATGTCTCTGTGTACCAGCAAACCTGTGGGCCAAAATGTCATGTCTTTTCTCAGGCTCATTCTCCTAACCTGGCTCTGCCCAGAGTAGAACCACGCTGCCCAGCCAGTGGTTAATTCTACTCAAGCCGTGCCTGAGGCTAAAGCACAAATGCTGGACACCTTTGGCAACCGTTGAGCAAGAGGCTTGAATTTCAGAGCAGCAAGAATTGATGGGGAAGGGATACAGGCATCAGGACACTTAAAAGTTAGTGTGCACCCCCAACAGAATGCGAATGGGACCATATCTTTTCCTATGCTACATTCAGTGGTACATGGTATTCGGTATAGCCTCTGGAGTCTAACTGCATGGTCCAAATCCTAAGGCCTCTACCCACTAGCTGTGTGACCTTCGGAAAGCCACTAAACCTCTCTGGGCCTCATGATTTTTTTTTTTCATCTTAAATATTGATTCCATAGGGATGATGTGAGGATTAATATAAGTTAATAAGTAACCTGCTTAGCACAGTGCCTGACTTATAAATACTGATGCCTGACTTATAAATACTGATGTGTTATAGAAGTGTTAGCTATTACTGATAGTTTACTGTCCGTCAGCCAGGGTGCCTGTCACATTAGAGAATCTTCTTCAGAAGAGGTCGCATGCACTAGAATTTTGACCTGCTCAATCTTTTGACTCCTTTCCCTTCATTTCCCCTGCTTCCTGCTCTGGGCGGAGTCTACCCTGTTCCTCTTTTTCTAGCTTCTCTTGTAATGTCTTCCCTTTTCCTCACTGTCTCTGGCTTTTTCCACACACATGTCAATCTTCTCATCTTCCTCACATTCTTTTTTTGGAGGATAGCATTCAGCACATTGCAGGTATGGATTAAAAATCTGTTGAATGAACAGTAACTCAAAGCATGAACATGCAATTTGGTCCTAGAAAGAATAATGACTTCAAAATATCAAAAGGAAAAAAAAAAGTACTACCCTGCTCTATAAATTATTTCGAATTTTGAAGAAAGGGATCACAGAGAGTGAGAGAGAGAGAGAAGTAGTCACTTACAAGACAATATCCTGAAACAGAATGAAAAAAAAAGAAAAGAAGAAGAGGAGGAGCCTGCTTTCCAGGGGGGTTGGGAACGCTGGTGGTCTGTGTGTGCAACTGGGACACATGACGTGTAGGTGGCCCTTCTTGACTCTCAGCACGAATGTCTCTTTTGTGAAGGAGACGCAGACGGTTCTGCATAAGGCAAAGATGGTCAACGGCTATTCCCTGATTGTCTGGTAGCAAGGTTCCAAAGACGGTTGCTCTAGATTATTACTACTGCAGATTACTATAAAGGCAAGAGAAGCAAGATGACAGAAAAATTCAGCCTCCCTTCTTAGTCCCCTTCCCAGAAGGTAGCTGTTAACAAATTTCGTGAAGCTGTTAACAAATTTCGTGAAGCTGAATGACTGGGTTGCCCAAGGTAGGAAATGAGGTTTAAAAATAAAAAATTCTTATAATTGATGAACAAAAAGTTGTCACTAAAANAGTTTAAAAATAAAAAATTCTTGGGGCGCCTGGGTGGCACAGCGGTTAAGCGTCTGCCTTCGGCTCAGGGCGTGATCCCGGCGTTATGGGATCGAGCCCCANCCCAAGGTAGGAAATGAGGTTTAAAAATAAAAAATTCTTATAATTGATGAACAAAAAGTTGTCACTAAAAAATATGTCATAGTCAGAACACTATAGAAAATCCAAATATGTGCTTGAAACCATGGATCGTCTGAACTAGAGGGGACCTTAGGGATTTAACGTGAACTTCTTGTTTTGCAGATATAGAAAGAGAAGCCAGAAACATTAAGTGANTAAAAAAAAAAATAAATAAATAAAAATAAAAAATTCTTATAATTGATGAACAAAAAGTTGTCACTAAAAAATATGTCATAGTCAGAACACTATAGAAAATCCAAATATGTGCTTGAAACCATGGATCGTCTGAACTAGAGGGGACCTTAGGGATTTAACGTGAACTTCTTGTTTTGCAGATATAGAAAGAGAAGCCAGAAACATTAAGTGACTCACCCAAGGTTACCCACTAATTGGTGGCAAAGCCAAGATAAGCTGAAGGGAATGGATGTACCTGTTTCTGGGATACTTGAACCCAGTCAGGTAGTAGACACCTGCTTGAGTCATGTAGCCGTGGGGAGAGACAGAGCAGAGAAAGAAGTGGGGATGGGGATTGAGAGTATCCATGCCAAACGACTGGTTACAAAGATTCAGTGAAAGTTGAGTCCAGGATTGAAAAACTAATTCGAAGAACAAATAGAGCAACAAAACCCACCAGGCAAAGCACTTGCTGTCCTGGAGCGAGTGGTTATTAAATGGTGTCCTGGGGAATTGGGGATGTTCCAAGAATCTGCTCTAAAGGGCCAAATAGCTTTTTCATGTTCTAAAAACTGCCTGAGCTCTCCCTTGTGAAGAAGGGCCCAGGTGCTCATCTATTATTGAGTATGTTTAAAAAGGCATTTAGGGAAAAGCACCAAGAGACAGATTTGCAACTCCAACGTCAGTCCCAGGAGGGCTGTGCTTGCTTGGAGAAGGAGCAGGGTTCACGTTCGGCAATAAGGGAAGAGCCAACACAGGCAGGTGTCCTGGCGTTCTCCAAAACACCTGTTGGTGTTCTCTCCTCCAGGAGTTCGCCAGGAATTGAGTGATGTGGGGCAAATGCCAACAATAAAGGGATCTCACTACTGCCAACACACTCAGACCAACGAGCCATGGCCAAGATTTTGCCCCTTGTGTGTGGAGGGCGGGGCAAATAGGGGTGCAGGGATTTTATAACATAGGTACAGAGTTTCTAAAGGATGGAATAATATACAGCACTAAAAATTACACGATAAATAGATGAACATAAATAGATAATAGATAAATGGATAAATACTTAATGATATAGTTTATATTTTTATATTTTAATAATATATATTTGATATACTATTCACAAAACATCATTAACAATGTAGATTACAAAACAGGTTATATAATAGTATTCTGATTTTATAAAAATATGCACTTATATTTCTTTTTTTTTTAAAGGAATGGGGGAGGGACAGAGGAAAAGGGAGAGCAAGAATCTTAAGTGGGCTCCATGTCCACTGCAGAGTTTGAGACAGGGCTTGATCTCACAACCCTGAGATCACGACTTCAGCTGAAATCTAGAGTTGGACACTTAACCAACTGAAACACCCAGGTGTTCTGTATGCACTTATATCTCTAAAGCACATTTATAATATATAAGAACACAGAGGAAAAAAGACTGGACTGACAGAAACCAAAATGTAAACAGAAATTATCTTTGGGTGGTAGACTTTGAGGTGAACTTTATTTTCCTCTATTTTTATTAGCTTTTCCTTAATGAACAATTATTATACTTTTGGAATCAGACACAAGTAAATGCAGTTGCATAAAAGAGAGGTTATCACTCAAGATGGAACAGGATTCCTCCAATTCTGAAAAAGAAATCCTAGCTTGTGTACAATAGGTTTATACACACAGTTTAGGGCATTTTTCTCCTTTAGTCTTTAAGTGGCTAATGATTCATCTGAAGAATAAAAATATGGGTGGGGATCTTTGGGCGTTATCTTTGTGGCTGCCTACCACAATCATATTCTTCCCTGTCTTATACCCGTGTAACATTCTTAAGAGGGCACATTTCTGGAGAACAGGGCATCTTGTTTACCTTTCTTCCTTTTAACGTCCAGCACAAGGTCCTTCCTAGAGAAGCCCTTCAGTATGTTTGTTGAATTTAACTGAATCTGCCTGACAAATGAAGTGAGAACTCTAAACACAGGAAGCAAAAGCAATGCCTTCTTCCAGTGGACTTTGAGATTCTGCTTTCCACGTGGAAAGCAGAGATGCCAATGGAAATCAAAGAAGAAAGGTTTATCTGAACTTTGCAGAGTGGGAGAAAATGCTATACACTCACCATAGTTCTTTGGATACTAGAAAGTTCCATTTGGAGACAGTGTTTCTAACTTTGGGGCTGGGGTGGGGGGAATCTACAGTGTCTCCAAGACAGAAAGAGACCAAGCACTCCCCTTACATGCTGAATGCATGTGCATGTAAAGATACATGTGCCACTGCTGTCATGATTAATGCTCTTTCCCTTCTATTCTGAATGCTCAAAATCTTGTCTGAGCGGGGACCTTCTCCTGCCGGGACCATTTCAACCTCTTTTCTTGATGCTGCTTTTTTTTTTCTTTCTGTTTTCCCACTTTCTTTCATCAGACTAGCATCACAGAAGCCCCCTTGCTCTCTCACTACACTCAGACTCTGTCACTGTCTTTTTCATTTCTATTAGTTTTCTGTTCCTACTTTAAGATGCGACATTTGTCCCTTCTTCATTTCTAATTTCAGTTTTTACTATCCCACACTTTTTATTTGCCCACCCCCTTCCTTCCTTCTCCTGGTCTGGCTGAGTTTTTCCTCTGCCTGAACCCTTCCTTTCTCTGCCAGGAAGGCCCTTGGATCATTTAAATTCCCCTTGAAAGCTCACACCTATGAAGCCAGGATATCTGTCCAGTTAGGATTATCTGTTACTTTGACAAGAAAAAAAAGACAAATTCACAACTTTTATATGCCTAAAATTTTTAAGGCATCAACAGTTTGTATTTTTGTATTTCATTGTCTGACAAACAGAAATCCCATTAGACAGGTAATGTCTTTTTCGTTCTACAATTCTAAGGTGAATTTGGAAAATCAGTGCAATATAGAACTTTAATTGTCCTGGACACTGGATATATTTTTAGACTGTACTCAGAATTCTCAGCTGCCCCCTAGAGACTCCAAGGTGAACTGCAGCAAGCTATCAAAAGACCATGTCTGCTCCATAAATACCCACTTCCTTAAACCTGAATGTACCCATTCTCAAGGTATGCGTTCTAGATCTTAAGCAGGGACCGAATCTTTTCCGAATTCACTTCTGTTCTATGAGTTGCAAACTTCTATAAGAACCAGCAAACTTCTATAAGAACCAGGTAGATCATTAATAAAAGTGATAGGACATTGGGGGTGGGGGGTGGGGAAGGCTGTATTGAACTGGAGAGCCTGCATTCCATCCAAGGGAGGCTACACCCCTCAGCTCCAGCAGAATGTGAGCCCAGTGTTGCCACTCTCTTGATCTCTTCAGGAAATCCAGAAACCTGGAGTTCTAAGGAGAATTCTCTAAATTTTTAAGTGCCAATTAAATACACCTCTCTTGGACCACATAGAACACGTCTATGATCCAAAAGCAGTCTGTGGACTGCGAGTGTATCACCTTTCCTAAACGTCCTCACTGGGTCCTCCTGTAGTAACCCATCATGACCTCCAGGGTCACATGGAGACAATGGAGAGAGTCATTACCACAGTAGCGGCAAAACGCTGTCCTGCTCACCTGTAGCAGGTTAGGTAGGCAATTTACTAAACACTGAGGCCTGATGGATCTCAATTCTTTGGAAAAATCAATCAATACTGGAATGTTTATAGCCTGATGGATCAAGTTACAAAATTCTTTGAAAACTAGGGGAAAATGGAAGATCAAATACTACCCACGTTCCCCTGCCACTCAGAAGTGGGTCTATAGTCTATAGTCTATAGTCTCAACACAGTATCTATATAAAGTTTAAGAAGAGGTCTTAATGGGTCGACTATGAAAAGTTTTCACATTAAGTTGCCAGTTAATTTCAAACAACAGCCATTGGACATATTCCTTGGGAATTGAACTGGCAACTTATTTAAAATAATAAAGCCATTTCCAAAAGGCCCTCTGGGGGATGACATCATGTGGCTGAGAGCCACTGAACCCTATCTTACCACTAATAGCAGCTTGGTGCCCTCTGAAATGATCCTATTTATTTACTTGTTGATGTGTTCATTGTGTGACCTTCCTTAATAAGGCATAAACTCCTTGAGGGCAGGGAACCTGTTGGTCTTATTAGTGGTTACCTTACACCCAGAAGAGTGCCTGGCATTTGGGAGGGGTTCTGGAGCTATTTGCTGAATGAATAAACCCAGACTAAACCAGCCTAGTATCAAGGAGTTTCTGTAGCAGCTACCCCAGACAGTAGGTAACTCAGAATCTCCTGGAATGCGCGGGGCAGGCCTTAACTTGTTCTTGCCAGGCTTCTGGATCTGTCCTCCACTTTATGGAGAGATAGAGATTCAGTTTTATTTCACAGTTAATGGCTGGAAAATAAAATGAGAACAGAGGACAATGACAGAGTGGCCATCTTAAATATCCATTAAACAAATACTTCTCTTGTCCTTGTGAAAAGGAAATGTCTGTGATAAACTATCCCTGCGTTTTATAGGTCAAAATCCAGACTGTTGGGTCTCGCTTTCGGAGTTTCTGGGGTAGGACCGGAGAATGTGCATTTCAGACAAGGTACTAGGCATGCTGATGCTATTGGTCCAGGCACCACACTGAGGACCAGGGATGCAAACTGTGAAACACGTTCAGGTGTCATTCCCTTTAGATTCGACCCTGACTAGGACTATCTTTTGACATAAACCACTTTCCTTTGTGGAAGGAATTCCCATAATGGTTGTGGGCCAATCTACTCTCCACACAATAGGGAGGCCGTAAAAGGGAGATTGGGGGTTCTTTATTATCAACCACAAAGTGGTGGTTTATTACAATGAAACAAAACCCAAGGAGATCAAATGACACAAGGACACACTACAAGGTTTCAGAAACTGTCATTATTGTTTAATGTGTTTTGGTTGTTATTCAATGGTGTTACCGACAACCCACAGAAAAGATAAATCTAAGCAAAGGAGGTTTTCAGTTCCCTGCTGTTTGGGTGATGGGCCCAGCTTGGACTGCCATGCTAAGTCATGGACTTAGCCACTATTTTAAGGTTCAATTTTTTAAAAACCTTTGTGCAAAGTTTAACAACAAAGGAGGAAAGCTTGCTCATTATGAATTTATCACTGAACATGTCAAGAATTTTGTTATTTCCCAGTGCCTTCCTTTCAGTGACTAAGGCCAAAATCCAACTTCATTCTCTGGTGTGCACTGTCGTTTCTCTTCACTTTCTTGTTTTCTAGAATCCAGTTTCCATTGTGTTATCATTGGTTAATAGTACATTCAGCAAAGCAACTGAACATTTGCAAAGCACTTGCTACACACCAGATATTGTACAAGAATTTGACATGAATTAAAACTTATTTGATCCTCACAGCTGAATTCTTCCCATTTTATAGATGAAATTGAGGAACAGAAAGGTGGAACATTTATTTATGCTTCTGTAGATGAACCACTGTGCTGTGCAGAGGTAAGATGAGAGGCCTTAAAAGCCTGGCTTTTAAACTATGTCTGAAAGGACATGTTTAATGATCCAAGGTTAAGAGGAGAGCATGAGAAAAGGCATGTAGGCATAAAAGTACAAGAGGTATTAGAGAAGGGTTAGTGGCAATTATGTTGGCGTGGAGGCTAAATGCAGGGAGGTGAAGGGTGAAGAAGGTGGAAGGTGGGTCAGGCTTGAATGCTGAGACTTGGGGGCTGGGGTAGGGAGCACATTTTGCCCTGTGGAACTATTTCCCGAATTTCACTCATTCAAGCACCACTGTAGCAATTTTGTCCACATCTGTGTATCACCTAGGCTATTTTTAACTTAATACATACAATAGCCTTCCTTTTAAAAATGTATTTAAAGATTTCACATTACTGTAAATGTTAGACAAGTGTCACTTGCCAAAGATAGAGAACTACACACATAAATAGATGATTATTTAAATAAAAAAATACTCATCCCTCTTAAATTAACTCATGTGCCACGCAGTGAGACCCACAATCACATTTGGGGAAATATTTAAGCGGCAGTGATGGATCACAGAAAATCAGTGTTCTTATTCATTGAATTTGGCTCTTTGTCTTCCAGCTATATATATATATGAAAGATATATATTTAATATAAGATATATGTAATCTTAATGAATCTTCATCTCATTTTACATGAGATCCCCAAACTCCTCTCTCTTAGTGAGTTGAGTTCATAAAATATTTGGTTGATTGTGTTTTATGTAAAGCTAAGTTAAAATTTCATGTCACTCTCCTCAGATTTAAGGGCTGTTTTGTAGGTCAGCTATTTTAAATTCCCCTTGGTGTTTCGACATTTCTCTACACCTCCAGCAGCTGTCTGATCAAGGGGGCCGCAAGGCCTCAGTGCCACCACCATGGGGGCCAAATTTCAGAAGAGCTTGGCATGCAGAAGGTAACGGTTTCCTAGAAAATCCCCTTGACACAATCAGGACCTGGACAGCTGTTTCTATATGTGGCTATGCCTTATTAGTGAAAGAGAAGTGTTCATCCTCAGTTTTTAGGAGATACGTTCTTGCTCTCGACTGAGAGGAGGATATATGCATGCGTGTGTGTGTGTGTGTGTGTGTGTGTGTGTGTGTAATAACAGAAAGTGAGGAGGTACAGGGATACAGAGACGCAGAAAAGCTTTTTTGTGTTACTGCTCTTTTCTTTCTTGCCTCTCTCCTTCCCTCCATCTCTTCCTTCTTCATTTTTGTTAATCTCAGGAAAATGTTACACTGAAATAGCCAGTCACAGTCTGGGCTAACGACTAACTCCTCCCCCCGCCGCCAAGCGTTTCCATGGTGTGACTTGTCCTCTGGTCTACACAACTGTTCCCAATGATGTTGCTACACTTCGGTCCTATCTGTCTAGCTGTGTTCTTCTAGTCTTCTATGTGTTAAGGCACAATGTAGACGGGGCCTAAGTGGAGTTGGCTACACCCAGCTGTGGCACTCATCTGTGTGCCTTTAGGCAAACCATGTGACCTCTCTGAGTCTCAGTTTACTTATCTGTACAAGTATTTGCCAAAAGTTTAATAGGAATCAAAATGAGATCATATATGCTAAAGCTCCTGAGAAGCCACACTGTTAATAAAGTGCTACATCAAACATCATGTGTCAGCGGCCAAACTTCAATTCTGGGCTAGACTGTTCTAGAATTGCACATCTTTCCCCTCTCCTAGAGGGAAAATAAAGGTCTTGTTTGTTTTACTATTCTATATAGAGAATGCTGAGGTGTCTTGACTGTCCACCAGAAATTCTACTTGCGAGGTACTATTCTGTTCCTCTGCCAGCAAGCTCCTTTCCCTAGGGGATGAATGAAGAAAAATGGTGCATATTACAGGAATAGCCAAAGACAATGATTTTAGAAGATATCCTACACCAAACCCTTGAAATAGAAAAATGTGAAAGGATATCTAGAGGAGTCTGGTGTAAACACAGAATGTTGTGTCCCCTGGAAAATATTGCAAAGGAGAATGGTTTTCTTCCTCTAGATGCCCATCAGTCTCCCATGACTCATCTACACGTGTTCTTCTCTTTATTTGCCTCCCCAAGACCACACTTTTCCTTTCACCTTTCCCCTAGTGCAGATTTGCTTTAAGTTTAAACCTTTAGAACATTTAACTGACAGAGCTAAGTCCTAGAATACCTGTCGAACCAGCAGTGGGTAGCCTTTATGACAGCAGAGAACACCTGGATTACATCAGGTGAGAGTTTCCAAGCCATTTTAAATCCTCCCTCTCTCCTCCCACCTCTCTTGTCTCTATATTGATACAGAATAGATATATGTATACATATATATAGACAGATACGCATACATGCACATACAACCAAGTGTTCCATAAATAATGAACTCTAATGTTCACCAAATTATAAACAGAGATAATTCTAATAGAGAAAATAATAAAATCATTCCAAATAATTGGAGTTCTATGGCTATCGTGGGAGATTCATATTCAGGTTTTTTGTTAATAGCTTCCATGCTTAAAGACCATTTATTTTCTTCATTGGCCTGTTCTTCCTTTCAAAGCTTTGTATCGCAGGCCGATTAGCAGAGTTAACATGCCAAGGTCAGAGCTTTCCTCCCTGTGTACATGGATTCTGTTTACCCTGCTCCAGGCCAGCTCTCATAAATAAGTATTACAGAGAGAAAGGTTGCATATGGACTAGTACAAATCCATCATCACTGCAGGAAAAACTCAAAGCAGATGATCTTGTCAGGCTAGGTCAATAGAGCTTGTTTGTATATGAAGGACGTCCAGATATTATAGTTTTAATGTCAAACTTCAGATCTCGGCTAAAGTCGACATGCCATGCATGTATGCACAAAGTATCTTCTTCGGTGGAAAATACATAAAAGTATAAAAAGAATAGTGCCCTGCTATAGAGGCCTGGTCAGTCTGGAGGCTCGTCAGCCTGCAGCTTACATGAGTTAGCCAGGTGCTGCCCCCACTGGTGCCAGAAGGAGATTGATCTCCCTTCCTCCTTGTCTCTTGTGTCATGGAGAACAAAAATAGCACAAGAAAGGTTGACACACCAAGCACGAGGCCTACAAGTTCCTTGGAAAATGGGTCTGAATTTTACAAGCCTCCAGCTCTCAAGAAAATGATCCCAATGATGAAAACTGCAGACAGACAGACCACATAGCCAACCCCATTCTCCGTATGTTCCAACTATCAAAGATAAAAAATATTCTTATCAGCAAAGTTAGAGGGTAACACACTCAATCAGAAGATTAAAAGAAAAAAAAAAGAAAGAAAGAAAAAACCTCCAGGCGACCTGGCAGACCAGGAATCACAAAGGAAAGCCCTCCGTTCCAACAATATATATATAAGTCCACTGGTTGTTAGTGAATTAATATAACCCAAGCAATTCTCAGTTTAAGGGCTCTCATTTTTTAGCGTTTGGGGACATTAGATAACAGGAAAAGTGGTCAAAGTCGTTACTTGAAAGCAGTCTTATGGCATCAATATGGACCATCAAAAACTCTGCAATTACTTTCATGAGTATTAGTCTTTATTTAATACACAGTCTGCCACAAGGGACCATTTTAAAGAAGTATGATACATCCTTACGATGGGATATTAGACAATCATTAAGTTTCATGCTTTGGATAATATCAACAAAATAGAAAAATATCCAAAATATCATAGTAAGAGAAGAAAGTAGATTATAAACTGTTCATAAATTGTATTCTCAATTCTACCGTATTTCCCTGGTTATATATAACAAACACACAGCATGCACAGAAAAAAGCATCAGTAAGAAATAGAAGAACTGTAAATACTAAGTCTTTGTATGTGTATAGGGAAATTTTCTCTTATCTCCCCAAATGTCTTTAATAAGCATCAATGACCTTTACAATAAGAAAATCATAAATATTTTTAACCCGCGTATAAACACAAGAGTATTTTAACCTGTACACCACTATTTCTTCTTCAACACCATTACTGGATGAAGTATTATAACCTGGAAATTAGAAACATAGTTCAGAGGACTCAGAAAAA
>NC_048233.1:12861233-12868909 GCF_002007445.2 Ailuropoda melanoleuca
AACAGCAGTGTTGAGACACTGGGGGTTAAGAATGTACTTTCTCCTCCTAGGGCCTGGCCCCCAGTGGAATTTTTCTGGAACCCCAGGAAAGGGGTTAATGAACAGGGTGGACCACGGCTCTGGGAGCTCAGGGAATAAGAAGAGAATACTTGGATGTGACAGTCTATGATAATCACAACTCAGAAAGGCAGCCAAAACCATGTCATCCAGCCACTCTGTTTGTAAGCCATGGTCATAAATTAGTATCAGCAGAGGCTTTACTAACCAAGCAACATGAAACATCCACCCAACTATTGGACCATATCAAACAGTAAGATTTAAACACCACCTGAAGTTATAGAAATTTTAAGTGCCACAATAAGCACCTTTCCCCTTGCAATACCTTTTTTTAAAAGATTTTATTTATTTATTTAAAAGAGAGACAGAGAGAACATGAGGAAGGGGAGGGGGAGAAGGACAAGCAGACTCCCTGCTGAGCAGGGAGACAGTTACAAGGCTCGATCCCAGGACCCTGAGATCACAACCTGAGCCGAAGTCAGATGCTTAACCAACTGAGCCACCCAGATGCCCCTCTCCCTGGTACCTTTGTAGGTACATATACCAGTAAATTTTACCTTATCCCCCCCCGCAAATGTCTTTAGTAAGCAAAATGTCTTTATTGAGTCTTTTAATACATTATCTTTATAAGAAAATCATAAATGTTGTTTTTCCTTTCTTCCCCAGCCACTAGGAAAGCTACAATACTAATTTGGTGGGGGCAATTCTTGGTTCATGATCAGTGCTCAATAACTATGTATGGAAGGGAAGGGCAGGAAAGGACAGGGAAGAAGGGAGGGGAGGGAGAGTGGAAGGAAAACTTAAAGCCACGTATTTCGTGCATTGTTGTTTGGGCTGGTCTGTACATTGCAGAGAGAGGAGAACATATCCGATTTTTAGGACTTCCAAAGTCATCCCCTGGTATTGTTAACAGTTCCAGTACTCAAAACTTCTCTCTATTAAGAAGTCCTCCCTATAGCTAATATAAATCCTCTCTGCTTGATCTTAAGCCCACTTACTCTGGTTCTGTCTCAGAGGAGAACGTGAACAGCTGATCTCAACACTTGGTACAATAAGTCTTCATACATTTAAAGAGAGTAAGTCATCACTTCATTGCCTTTTCTTCTTCCCTTAACAAACCCAATTCCCATAGCCTTCCTCCATGGATCCTGTTTTCTAATCCCTTAATCCAATGATGCATATTAGTACTCAGTTCAAAGTCGGTAAAAATAGCATGTTGTCAAATGGTGGTATCAGGAGATCCAGAACAAACACCCCCAACATGAGAAGCTTCTGTCTCACCCCCTCAGACAACCTCTGTGGAGTCTGAAGAGAGCATGGATTATTCCCTGGCCTCTCCTCCAAGGACGGGAGGTGGAACACAGTTTGTACAGGTGTGTTTGGGCTGTCACAGACATACAGTGGGTAACCAAACAGATGTGGTTCCTGTGTCATGAGCAGTCTGTCAGTCTGGATGTGAGTGACTGAGTGTGTGTGTGTGTGTGTGTGTGTGTGTGTGTGTGTGTGTGAGCACGCATACCAGGGAGGAGATGGAGTGGCTGTGTATTTTGTCAGTCAACAGCTTTCAAGTGGCATCTGCCACAGCAACAATCAACCTGTTGTATCATCACCAAATTGATCATTCTGGAATATGATCACCTTAGTCCTCAGGTGCTCATATCACGGAGCACCCACAGCCTGGAGCTGCCACTGTCTCCTGGCTACGAGGCTATCAGAGGCATAGAGCATCTCATAACCTGTCTCATTCATCCCAGGCTCCAGGTACTGGTAGAGCATTTGGTCTTATCATACTGTTGCTGTTGTCACTCTTGGGGATTTTTCCTTCTACCAGTTTAGTACCCTTCCCCTCTCCCCCTAATCTATCCATTAATTCATAAATACTATTATGGGCCCAGCAGTGTGTGCTAAGTTCTTTTATTTCTAGCCCTCCTTTCAGGGGTGGATGTGGCTGTAATATCTCAGCATTGCAAGCCTAAAATGGTAACTGGGACTGGGGAAAGGGCATTGTCTGATAGGTGGAGGCAGAGAAGAGGGAGTTGGCTTATAAAATACACCTCTTATCCTTGGGGAAAAGGCAAGCAGATACATACCCTCCTGCGATTCAGACCCAGACAGTCCCTCTAAAGCCTGTTTACGTCTTACAGCCTGAAAATGCACCATCATCATTTCTTGAAGTCATTACTCAGAACACACCCCCACTGCATTTCATTTTTATTATCTCCATTTTAGGAACAATTAAATGGAAGCAGAGAGCAGTAGCAATGAAGCAAATCATGAGAGGCTCTGATAAAGACAGAAGCCTGAATGCTCGCTGGAACTGCTTCTCTGTGCCAGACTATTTTTAATGCAAGTTTATGCAGCTGTCCCCCACTTAGACAGAAGACTTACAAATGAACCCACTCTGCACACTTTTTCCAACCATTCCCTGCCCTTTCCAACTCACCATGCTATCCCTGCACACATATATGCATGCCTTCCCTGTGAAACGTTCTTTTCCACATTCTTACATACCAAAGAGATTACCTGGCTCTCTGCGAACGTAATTCTGATCCAGAGATCTGCTATTCTGAGCCCTGACCCATGCCTCCTTAGTAGCTACTTACATAGGATCCCATTAAAAGTTCACAAGAGCAGGTGCTGTTTATGTTTTTTAAAAAGGACGTTGCGTAAATATATGAAATTTGTGTATGCTTGAAGTGTTTTCAGAGAAAATACATAAGACCTGGAAACAATGATTTCTCAGGAGAGAGGCCTGAGGGAACCAAGGATCACAGATAAGAGGATGTTCTTTTCCCTGGATACCCTTTTGTACCATTTGACTTAGCACCATGTGGAAGTGTTACCTAAGAAAAGGAGGAGAGCACCGACTGACATTTGTTGAATACTGGCTATGTTTCAGTCACTATTAACTGGTGTTTTACTATAAAATCTCCTTTAATCTTTACAACAGCCTTATGTAAAACCCTATTTTACAAAAGGGAAATAAAGTTGGGTAGTATTGTCGTCTGGTTTACACAGCTGATAAATGGCACTGTGGGGCATTCATCTCAGCTCTCTGTTATTATTATTATTATTTAAATTCAATTAGCCAACATGAAGTACATCATTAGTTTCATCTCTTTTCGATTTCCAAAACCATGCTCAGTCCCAGATTACATTGCCTGGACTTCAAGTCTTTCAGAAGGAGCCAGATTTTTAAAAGAATGGCTGTGAGACTACTTTTTAAAACCTGAAAGGATGCAGTGAAGGCCCCATCACAATGGTTTACACCAACATCTGAGTCTTCCTCAACCCGAGGCTCCTTGTTGAAAACTTGAGGCTCGCCACCACTGGGAAGTTGGGCCTCACTAAAGATGGCCCCCGCCCCGCCCCCCAGAGTGTTGCTGGCTCACGCGCCTGCTCTCCCACCCTCTTCAGTAAACCAGTCTGTCCACCTGGGAGAGTTTCAGGCAGAAGTGAACTAACATTCCTAAGCATATGGATTCTTCATTTATTTAACGGTTATCTTTTGAGAGGTCACTCTGAGCCAGGCACTCCTCGGAAGTGTTAGGATTACAGAGGTGAACAAGGTCCTTGCTCCCAGGAAGCATCTGTCCTCGTGTGAAGAGACAAGCAATAAACAATCAGGCAAATAGGCAAAACATCAGGTAGAAAATACACTGAAGAAAATTAAAATCAGCTGTTCTGCTGGAGTGACTGGGTGGCTACTTTAGCTTGAGTCACCAAGGAAGGCCTTCTGAGGAGATGATATTTATCTAAATGACAAGAATGACAAATATTCCCTGGGAGCTACTGTCCTTAGAAACAAACTCAGGCTCCTTTTGTGTGCTTCAGCTCATACCCCAATTCCATTCCAAGCACTTGCTTATTTACAATGTGAAATTTGCAATCCCAGAAGCTAGATCCAGAAAGGACCCTAGGACTCTTCTTAATCTCATGCCATGATTTTAGACATAAGAAAAGAAAGATTCAGAAAAGTAAAAAGAGCAGGTCACATAGCTAGTTAGGGGCATGACCGGAGGCTGCGGGTCCTGTCTTTTAGCCTTCATTTCCCCCACAAATCCAGATTCCTTCCCCACTTATCTTCCCAGTGTCCATTTCCTCACTGTAGACTCTTCACCCTGGTGCCTACCTCTATGGAGTCCACAGGCACTAAATCTTCCCTGGACCACATGGAAACTTCTAGAGTGGTATTAGAAATCCTGAGAATACAGAGGGTCCTGGGAGCCAGGGTAACGGGGAAAAATGTATAACTTCCCATGGTACAATTTCAGCACATCCCAGACATGCTCTAGGCCTATGCCTGGTTCCTGCCACCCCTCGCTACCCACAAGTAAGCCCTAACAAGGAGTTCCACACTGGGGAGCCTCCTGGCTCTGTGAACTCAAAGGACAGTAAAGACCCCTCTCTTCAGCAATGTTTCCTGACTTAACCAAGTCTGTATGAAAATGTTCTATTCTATGATCCCACCGCCTCCCAAAATGCCTTATAAAAAGATTAACCACAGAATTTCTTTAAATAACAAGCTCCCTTAGTACATTTAAAGTAAGATCTATGAAAACTCAGTCTACATAAAGATTTTATCTCCCTGCTGCCCCCCAAAAGAGGTATTACATCAAGGGCAATAGCATAAACTTGGATTCTTAATGATAGATTTTAGACTTGTATTATGTAATGGTTCTCTTTCATTTGACACATATTATTGAACCTCTCTATGCAATACACTCTTCCAGGTTGCTGGGAGGACACAGCGATATAAAGACACAGCCTCTGCAGCCTGGATGCACAAATATACACAACTCCTAACACCGACAGATGTGATAGTGTTACAACAGAGGTAGGAACAAAAGCTACAGGGGACAAGGGAATGTGAGAGATTATATCTCAGTCAAAGATCAGAGAAGAAGACAATAACATTTTAATTGGGTTTCAAAGGATGGTTATGATTTATATAATTGGACAACCCATTCCAGAAAAAGGAAACATCATGACATGCTGTACAGGAAGCAAGATGCACAGAGAGAGCCCAGTGTAGCTTGATGGTAAGACAGGAAACAGCAATGCAAAGAAGACAGGCCTTGAAAGGTAGACCAGAGCCTTGAATGCAATAATAAAGTCTGGACCCAATTCATAAACCACAGAAGCTCTGAGCAAGTTTTGGGCAGAAAAAGAATGTAATCAGAGTTGTGCCTTAGGAAACTCATTCTAGCAGCCATGTCCAGGACTGATCTGAATGGATAAAGGTAGGCATCAAGGACAGGGAGGCCCATTTTAAAAGTTATTACATGGTTCCTAGATCATACAAGGGGGAGTAAATTCAAGGGCTACCATAAATGTAGAGTTGTTAAGAAGGGAAAGGATCCATATCCCAGGGAAGGTGTCTAGTTTTGGGAAGTGGGGGCTGGTCACAGGCCTCAGATTCCAGCCTTGAGAAGTCAGCATGAGTGACAGTAAGTGGCATCTCTTCAAGGAAGGACAGGTGTGAGATGCGCCCTACTTGAGGCAGTAATCGAGTCTACTGTATAAAAGCTACCCCAGGCTGGACATCTCTGATCCACGTATGAAGCCTCAGTTATTAATAACTCCTCTTCTGGAGATACACAGAAGTGCCTGTTTTACATGAGGTCCCAGAACACTTCTTAAATTATTATGTCTCTACAGCAGCGGTGAAAAGCAGCTTGACTGGGGTGAAGAGCAGGAGCCCAGGGGAAAAGCACTTCTGAACAAATGATAACTCAGTAGAGGGAGAACAACTTTAATCAAGAACGTAAGGAATAATCTCAGTCTTATAGCTGTGCCCTGATGTAAGGGACTATAGGACTGACTGAGGTCTTTCACTTTTAAGAATAAGGCCCTGGGTTTTCACTACATGAGCCATACATGCTGTTTCACAGGTGAGCTTTCACGTAACTACCTGTCCTGGGCTCTCTGACAAGATGGTGAATTTCAAGAAATTTATCTCTGATCTCTTTTCCTGGCTGTTTTTTCTAGAAATATATAGTTAGGTTTCCATTCCAGTCAGAGCCATGCTGACACCCTGAAGCTTGCTCTCAGCCAATTGACCCGCAGAGTCTATAGAAATTGCCTTAAATCAGTGTTTCCCAGCATGTTTTACAGAATATGAATTTCATGAACAAAGGGGTCTCATAGTAAAATAAATTTGGGAAATACCAGATTAAGTAAAATTAAAGATGGCTTTTTGCTATAGACAGGACTCCTCTGGACTTTCTAATGTTATTATGTTCTGGGAACCTCCCAGAACGAGAAACGGAAGGTAGCATCTTCGAACCTTATTCATCCACAGAACCATTTCTCAGCAAAGCATCTCAAGGAAAAAATTACCTGAAGAACATACAAGAGAAACACCAGTGCTGACATTACTCTCGGGAACATCTGTATTTAAATAGGAATCAGGGATAACAACAAAAGCAAATACCTGTTAAGTGCTTACTATGTGCCAGGCACCTTTCTAAGTCCTTTACGTATATTAACATATTTAATCCTAATAAAAATTCTGTGATCTTGGTACTATTATTTTTTAATCCCAGTTTACAGACAAGGAAACTTGAGGCACAGAGTAGTTAAGAGATTTGTCCAAGGTCCTAAGTAGACAAGTCTGTGAGTAGAGGAGCTAGGAATTGAACCTAGGTGGTCTGGCACCCAGAGAAATTAATTTCTAATTGGTAGAGCTTCAGACACTGGGATCAGCTGGCAGTGGGAGAGATCCTGAGAGAAGCCTAGCATGGCAAGCCTCTAATCACGGTAAATTCAAACCTGCGTGCTTGTAAATTAGGTTTCATTGACCTCCCCAGTATACTGTGTATGAAACAACTTCTGAATTGTATCACTGATTTTATTTCTTCGCCAAATTATATTATATTATACATGCATACTCTCTTCCATTAGGATAAAGTCATGATTCAGACAGCACCATAACCAATAAAAATGGTAATGCATAAAGAAAATAATCTCTTGATTAACCAAAGGAGCAAGAAAATGAAGATGCAAGTTTGAGGAATGGTTTCTCCTATGTTCTTCAAAGTACTGCACTCTTAATTCCCAGCTCAGAGACCAAAACCAAGGTTTGGTTTTGTTTTCCTTGAATGTGTTGCAAAATTTTATATCTCTACCCATCTACTTTGCTCAAGAATTGTCAAAAGATATGTCCTACCCTCTCCCACTTCCTCTCCTTGTTCAGAAGGATTATCACCAATTTCGGGTGCATCTGGTAGCCATCTTCACTGAAGGACAGATTTCTTCCTTCAAAAGTGACATTGATCAGATACCTGTAAAGATAAAATAAAAGAAAGGTTAAAAGTATGAAGAAGGTATGCCAACAAGATAGTTACAGAGACAGAGAGAAAGGTGAATGGAGACAGACACATAGATCAATATACAAATATTACCGTGAAACCTGATATCCCTCCAACTCCCATTTGGTTATACATAGAGTCATCCAAGTTTTTACATAATGGGAATAATATGAAAAGACAAAAAGAAACGTACTTCATTAGATTTGTAAGGCTTAAATGAGATAACTTACCATGAGGCCTGGTACATAGTAAACCCTCCTTAAGCGTTAACAATTTTTTTTAAAGATTTTATTTATTTATTTGACA
>NC_048233.1:12869843-13011323 GCF_002007445.2 Ailuropoda melanoleuca
AGAAAAAAGCATCAGTAAGAAATAGAAGAACTGTAAATACTAAGTCTTTGTATGTGTATAGGGAAATTTTCTCTTATCTCCCCAAATGTCTTTAATAAGCATCAATGACCTTTACAATAAGAAAATCATAAATATTTTTAACCCGCGTATAAACACAAGAGTATTTTAACCTGTACACCACTATTTCTTCTTCAACACCATTACTGGATGAAGTATTATAACCTGGAAATTAGAAACATAGTTCAGAGGACTCAGAAAACAACCACTGATAACTGTCACAAAATAAAAATCTCAAAAAAACTTAAACAAGATGGATGACAGCCGTCTTTTAGTTTTGGGGATGCTTTTCTCTTTACAGTGTTTTGTTAAGCCAGCACTTCAGTCTCCAAGTTCAAGTCTGCTTTTCCTCCCCCATCAGCATGTATAGGTTTCAAAAGTAAAGTCAACCAGGTTATCTTGTTCTTTTATCCCTTTCATTCAGTGGCTGACGACCAATGCATGAAGACAACTTGCCTTCCTGAAATGACATTTCTGAAGTCTCTTCCCTTAATACATTCTGCTCTTCTCTTCAAATTACTTTAGAAACATATGCTAGGTTGCAATTCGATGTTGTGGACTGAGTCTAATAACAGCAGTGTTGAGACACTGGGGGTTAAGAATGTACTTTCTCCTCCTAGGGCCTGGCCCCCAGTGGAATCTTTCTGGAACCCCAGGAAAGGGGTTAATGAACAGGGTGGACCACGGCTCTGGGAACTCAGGGAATAAGAAGAGAATACTTGGATGTGACAGTCTATGATAATCACAACTCGGAAAGGCAGCCAAAACCATGTCATCCAGCCACTCTGTTTGTAAGCCATGGTCATAAATTAGTATCAGCAGAGGCTTTACTAACCAAGCAACATGAAACATCCACCCAACTATTGGACCATATCAAACAGTAAGATTTAAACACCACCTGAAGTTATAGAAATTTTAAGTGCCACAATAAGCACCTTTCCCCTTGCAATACCTTTTTTTAAAAGATTTTATTTATTTATTTAAAAGAGAGACAGAGAGAACATGAGGAAGGGGAGGGGGAGAAGGACAAGCAGACTCCCTGCTGAGCAGGGAGACAGTTACAAGGCTCGATCCCAGGACCCTGAGATCACAACCTGAGCCGAAGTCAGATGCTTAACCAACTGAGCCACCCAGATGCCCCTCTCCCTGCAGTACCTTTGTAGGTACATATACCAGTAAATTTTACCTTATCCCCCCCCGCAAATGTCTTTAGTAAGCAAAATGTCTTTATTGAGTCTTTTAATAAATTATCTTTATAAGAAAATCATAAATGTTGTTTTTCCTTTCTTCCCCAGCCACTAGGAAAGCTACAATACTAATTTGGTGGGGGCAATGNGACCTGAGCCGAAGTCAGATGCTTAACCAACTGAGCCACCCAGATGCCCCCTCCCTGCAGTACCTTTGTAGGTACATATACCAGTAAATTTTACCTTATCCCCCCCCGCAAATGTCTTTAGTAAGCAAAATGTCTTTATTGAGTCTTTTAATACATTATCTTTATAAGAAAATCATAAATGTTGTTTTTCCTTTCTTCCCCAGCCACTAGGAAAGCTACAATACTAATTTGGTGGGGGCAATTCTTGGTTCATGATCAGTGCTCAATAACTATGTATGGAAGGGAAGGGCAGGAAAGGACAGGGAAGAAGGGAGGGGAGGGAGAGTGGAAGGAAAACTTAAAGCCACGTATTTCGTGCATTGTTGTTTGGGCTGGTCTGTACATTGCAGAGAGAGGAGAACATATCCGATTTTTAGGACTTCCAAAGTCATCCCCTGGTATTGTTAACAGTTCCAGTACTCAAAACTTCTCTCTATTAAGAAGTCCTCCCTATAGCTAATATAAATCCTCTCTGCTTGATCTTAAGCCCACTTACTCTGGTTCTGTCTCAGAGGAGAACGTGAACAGCTGATCTCAACACTTGGTACAATAAGTCTTCATACATTTAAAGAGAGTAAGTCATCACTTCATTGCCTTTTCTTCTTCCCTTAACAAACCCAATTCCCATAGCCTTTCTCCATGGATCCTGTTTTCTAATCCCTTAATCCAATGATGCATATTAGTACTCAGTTCAAAGTCGGTAAAAATAGCATGTTGTCAAATGGTGGTATCAGGAGATCCAGAACAAACACCCCCAACATGAGAAGCTTCTGTCTCACCCCCTCAGACAACCTCTGTGGAGTCTGAAGAGAGCATGGATTATTCCCTGGCCTCTCCTCCAAGGACGGGAGGTGGAACACAGTTTGTACAGGTGTGTTTGGGCTGTCACAGACATAGAGTGGGTAACCAAACAGATGTGGTTCCTGTGTCATGAGCAGTCTGTCAGTCTGGATGTGAGTGACTGAGTGTGTGTGTGTGTGTGTGTGTGTGTGTGTGTGTGTGNGATAACTGTCACAAAATAAAAATCTCAAAAAAACTTAAACAAGATGGATGACAGCCATCTTTTAGTTTTGGGGATGCTTTTCTCTTTACAGTGTTTTGTTAAGCCAGCACTTCAGTCTCCAAGTTCAAGTCTGCTTTTCCTCCCCCATCAGCATGTATAGGTTTCAAAAGTAAAGTCAACCAGGTTATCTTGTTCTTTTATCCCTTTCATTCAGTGGCTGACGACCAATGCATGAAGACAACTTGCCTTCCTGAAATGACATTTCTGAAGTCTCTTCCCTCAATACATTCTGCTCTTCTCTTCAAATTACTTTAGAAACATATGCTAGGTCGCAATTCGATGTTGTGGACTGAGTCTAATAACAGCAGTGTTGAGACACTGGGGGTTAAGAATGTACTTTCTCCTCCTAGGGCCTGGCCCCCAGTGGAATCTTTCTGGAACCCCAGGAAAGGGGTTAATGAACAGGGTGGACCACGGCTCTGGGAGCTCAGGGAATAAGAAGAGAATACTTGGATGTGACAGTCTATGATAATCACAACTCGGAAAGGCAGCCAAAACCATGTCATCCAGCCACTCTGTTTGTAAGCCATGGTCATAAATTAGTATCAGCAGAGGCTTTACTAACCAAGCAACATGAAACATCCACCCAACTATTGGACCATATCAAACAGTAAGATTTAAACACCACCTGAAGTTATAGAAATTTTAAGTGCCACAATAAGCACCTTTCCCCTTGCAATACCTTTTTTTAAAAGATTTTATTTATTTATTTAAAAGAGAGACAGAGAGAACATGAGGAAGGGGAGGGGGAGAAGGACAAGCAGACTCCCTGCTGAGCAGGGAGACAGTTACAAGGCTCGATCCCAGGACCCTGAGATCACAACCTGAGCCGAAGTCAGATGCTTAACCAACTGAGCCACCCAGATGCCCCTCTCCCTGCAGTACCTTTGTAGGTACATATACCAGTAAATTTTACCTTATCCCCCCCCGCAAATGTCTTTAGTAAGCAAAATGTCTTTATTGAGTCTTTTAATACATTATCTTTATAAGAAAATCATAAATGTTGTTTTTCCTTTCTTCCCCAGCCACTAGGAAAGCTACAATACTAATTTGGTGGGGGCAATTCTTGGTTCATGATCAGTGCTCAATAACTATGTATGGAAGGGAAGGGCAGGAAAGGACAGGGAAGAAGGGAGGGGAGGGAGAGTGGAAGGAAAACTTAAAGCCACGTATTTCGTGCATTGTTGTTTGGGCTGGTCTGTACATTGCAGAGAGAGGAGAACATATCCGATTTTTAGGACTTCCAAAGTCATCCCCTGGTATTGTTAACAGTTCCAGTACTCAAAACTTCTCTCTATTAAGAAGTCCTCCCTATAGCTAATATAAATCCTCTCTGCTTGATCTTAAGCCCACTTACTCTGGTTCTGTCTCAGAGGAGAACGTGAACAGCTGATCTCAACACTTGGTACAATAAGTCTTCATACATTTAAAGAGAGTAAGTCATCACTTCATTGCCTTTTCTTCTTCCCTTAACAAACCCAATTCCCATAGCCTTTCTCCATGGATCCTGTTTTCTAATCCCTTAATCCAATGATGCATATTAGTACTCAGTTCAAAGTCGGTAAAAATAGCATGTTGTCAAATGGTGGTATCAGGAGATCCAGAACAAACACCCCCAACATGAGAAGCTTCTGTCTCACCCCCTCAGACAACCTCTGTGGAGTCTGAAGAGAGCATGGATTATTCCCTGGCCTCTCCTCCAAGGACGGGAGGTGGAACACAGTTTGTACAGGTGTGTTTGGGCTGTCACAGACATACAGTGGGTAACCAAACAGATGTGGTTCCTGTGTCATGAGCAGTCTGTCAGTCTGGATGTGAGTGACTGAGTGTGTGTGTGTGTGTGTGTGTGTGTGTGTGTGTGAGCACGCATACCAGGGAGGAGATGGAGTGGCTGTGTATTTTGTCAGTCAACAGCTTTCAAGTGGCATCTGCCACAGCAACAATCAACCTGTTGTATCATCACCAAATTGATCATTCTGGAATATGATCACCTTAGTCCTCAGGTGCTCATATCACGGAGCACCCACAGCCTGGAGCTGCCACTGTCTCCTGGCTACGAGGCTATCAGAGGCATAGAGCATCTCATAACCTGTCTCATTCATCCCAGGCTCCAGGTACTGGTAGAGCATTTGGTCTTATCATACTGTTGCTGTTGTCACTCTTGGGGATTTTTCCTTCTACCAGTTTAGTACCCTTCCCCTCTCCCCCTAATCTATCCATTAATTCATAAATACTATTATGGGCCCAGCAGTGTGTGCTAAGTTCTTTTATTTCTAGCCCTCCTTTCAGGGGTGGATGTGGCTGTAATATCTCAGCATTGCAAGCCTAAAATGGTAACTGGGACTGGGGAAAGGGCATTGTCTGATAGGTGGAGGCAGAGAAGAGGGAGTTGGCTTATAAAATACACCTCTTATCCTTGGGGAAAAGGCAAGCAGATACATACCCTCCTGCGATTCAGACCCAGACAGTCCCTCTAAAGCCTGTTTACGTCTTACAGCCTGAAAATGCACCATCATCATTTCTTGAAGTCATTACTCAGAACACACCCCCACTGCATTTCATTTTTATTATCTCCATTTTAGGAACAATTAAATGGAAGCAGAGAGCAGTAGCAATGAAGCAAATCATGAGAGGCTCTGATAAAGACAGAAGCCTGAATGCTCGCTGGAACTGCTTCTCTGTGCCAGACTATTTTTAATGCAAGTTTATGCAGCTGTCCCCCACTTAGACAGAAGACTTACAAATGAACCCACTCTGCACACTTTTTCCAACCATTCCCTGCCCTTTCCAACTCACCATGCTATCCCTGCACACATATATGCATGCCTTCCCTGTGAAACGTTCTTTTCCACATTCTTACATACCAAAGAGATTACCTGGCTCTCTGCGAACGTAATTCTGATCCAGAGATCTGCTATTCTGAGCTCTGACCCATGCCTCCTTAGTAGCTACTTACATAGGATCCCATTAAAAGTTCACAAGAGCAGGTGCTGTTTATGTTTTTTAAAAAGGACGTTGCGTAAATATATGAAATTTGTGTATGCTTGAAGTGTTTTCAGAGAAAATACATAAGACCTGGAAACAATGATTTCTCAGGAGAGAGGCCTGAGGGAACCAAGGATCACAGATAAGAGGATGTTCTTTTCCCTGGATACCCTTTTGTACCATTTGACTTAGCACCATGTGGAAGTGTTACCTAAGAAAAGGAGGAGAGCACCGACTGACATTTGTTGAATACTGGCTATGTTTCAGTCACTATTAACTGGTGTTTTACTATAAAATCTCCTTTAATCTTTACAACAGCCTTATGTAAAACCCTATTTTACAAAAGGGAAATAAAGTTGGGTAGTATTGTCGTCTGGTTTACACAGCTGATAAATGGCACTGTGGGGCATTCATCTCAGCTCTCTGTTATTATTATTATTATTTAAATTCAATTAGCCAACATGAAGTACATCATTAGTTTCATCTCTTTCCGATTTCCAAAACCATGCTCAGTCCCAGATTACATTGCCTGGACTTCAAGTCTTTCAGAAGGAGCCAGATTTTTAAAAGAATGGCTGTGAGACTACTTTTTAAAACCTGAAAGGATGCAGTGAAGGNCCTGAAAGGATGTAGTGAAGGCCCATCACAATGGTTTACACCAACATCTGAGTCTTCCTCAACCCGAGGCTCCTTGTTGAAAACTTGAGGCTCGCCACCACTGGGAAGTTGGGCCTCACTAAAGATGGCCCCCGCCCCGCCCCCCAGAGTGTTGCTGGCGCACGCGCCTGCTCTCCCACCCTCTTCAGTAAACCAGTCTGTCCACCTGGGAGAGTTTCAGGCAGAAGTGAACTAACATTCCTAAGCATATGGATTCTTCATTTATTTAACGGTTATCTTTTGAGAGGTCACTCTGAGCCAGGCACTCCTCGGAAGTGTTAGGATTACAGAGGTGAACAAGGTCCTTGCTCCCAGGAAGCATCTGTCCTCGTGTGAAGAGACAGGCAATAAACAATCAGGCAAATAGGCAAAACATCAGGTAGAAAATACACTGAAGAAAATTAAAATCAGCTGTTCTGCTGGAGTGACTGGGTGGCTACTTTAGCTTGAGTCACCAAGGAAGGCCTTCTGAGGAGATGATATTTATCTAAATGACAAGAATGACAAATATTCCCTGGGAGCTACTGTCCTTAGAAACAAACTCAGGCTCCTGTTGTGTGCTTCAGCTCATACCCCAATTCCATTCCAAGCACTTGCTTATTTACAATGTGAAATTTGCAATCCCAGAAGCTAGATCCAGAAAGGACCCTAGGACTCTTCTTAATCTCATGCCATGATTTTAGACATGAGAAAAGAAAGATTCAGAAAAGTAAAAAGAGCAGGTCACATAGCTAGTTAGGGGCATGACCGGAGGCTGCGGGTCCTGTCTTTTAGCCTTCATTTCCCCCACAAATCCAGATTCCTTCCCCACTTATCTTCCCAGTGTCCATTTCCTCACTGTAGACTCTTCACCCTGGTGCCTACCTCTATGGAGTCCACAGACACTAAATCTTCCCTGGACCACATGGAACCTTCTAGAGTGGTATTAGAAATCCTGAGAATACAGAGGGTCCTGGGAGCCAGGGTAACGGGGAAAAATGTATAACTTCCCATGGTACAATTTCAGCACATCCCAGACATGCTCTAGGCCTATGCCTGGTTCCTACCACCCCTCGCTACCCACAAGTAAGCCCTAACAAGGAGTTCCACACTGGGGAGCCTCCTGGCTCTGTGAACTCAAAGGACAGTAAAGACCCCTCTCTTCAGCAATGTTTCCTGACTTAACCAAGTCTGTATGAAAATGTTCTATTCTATGATCCCACCGCCTCCCAAAATGCCTTATAAAAAGATTAACCACAGAATTTCTTTAAATAACAAGCTCCCTTAGTACATTTAAAGTAAGATCTATGAAAACTCAGTCTACATAAAGATTTTATCTCCCTGCTGCCCCCCAAAAGAGGTATTACATCAAGGGCAATAGCATAAACTTGGATTCTTAATGATAGATTTTAGACTTGTATTATGTAATGGTTCTCTTTCATTTGACACATATTATTGAACCTNCTTGTATTATGTAATGGTTCTCTTTCATTTGACACATATTATTGAACCTCTCTATGCAATACACTCTTCCAGGTTGCTGGGAGGACACAGCGATATAAAGACACAGCCTCTGCAGCCTGGATGCACAAATATACACAACTCCTAACACCGACAGATGTGATAGTGTTACAACAGAGGTAGGAACAAAAGCTACAGGGGACAAGGGAATGTGAGAGATTATATCTCAGTCAAAGATCAGAGAAGAAGACAATAACATTTTAATTGGGTTTCAAAGGATGGTTATGATTTATATAATTGGACAACCCATTCCAGAAAAAGGAAACATCATGACATGCTGTACAGGAAGCAAGATGCACAGAGAGAGCCCAGTGTAGCTTGATGGTAAGACAGGAAACAGCAATGCAAAGAAGACAGGCCTTGAAAGGTAGACCAGAGCCTTGAATGCAATAATAAAGTCTGGACCCAATTCATAAACCACAGAAGCTCTGAGCAAGTTTTGGGCAGAAAAAGAATGTAATCAGAGTTGTGCCTTAGGAAACTCATTCTAGCAGCCATGTCCAGGACTGATCTGAATGGATAAAGATAGGCATCAAGGACAGGGAGGCCCATTTTAAAAGTTATTACATGGTTCCTAGATCATACAAGGGGGAGTAAATTCAAGGGCTACCATAAATGTAGAGTTGTTAAGAAGGGAAAGGATCCATATCCCAGGGAAGGTGTCTAGTTTTGGGAAGTGGGGGCTGGTCACAGGCCTCAGATTCCAGCCTTGAGAAGTCAGCATGAGTGACAGTAAGTGGCATCTCTTCAAGGAAGGACAGGTGTGAGATGCGCCCTACTTGAGGCAGTAATCGAGTCTACTGTATAAAAGCTACCCCAGGCTGGACATCTCTGATCCACGTATGAAGCCTCAGTTATTAATAACTCCTCTTCTGGAGATACACAGAAGTGCCTGTTTTACATGAGGTCCCAGAACACTTCTTAAATTATTATGTCTCTACAGCAGCGGTGAAAAGCAGCTTGACTGGGGTGAAGAGCAGGAGCCCAGGGGAAAAGCACTTCTGAACAAATGATAGCTCAGTAGAGGGAGAACAACTTTAATCAAGAACGTAAGGAATAATCTAAGTCTTATAGCTGTGCCCTGATGTAAGGGACTATAGGACCGACTGAGGTCTTTCACTTTTAAGAATAAGGCCCTGGGTTTTCACTACATGAGCCATACACGCTGTTTCACAGGTGAGCTTTCACATAACTACCTGTCCTGGGCTCTCTGACAAGATGGTGAATTTCAAGAAATTTATCTCTGATCTCTTTTCCTGGCTGTTTTTTCTAGAAATATATAGTTAGGTTTCCATTCCAGTCAGAGCCATGCTGACACCCTGAAGCTTGCTCTCAGCCAATTGACCCGCAGAGTCTATAGAAATTGCCTTAAATCAGTGTTTCCCAGCATGTTTTACAGAATATGAATTTCATGAACAAAGGGGTCTCATAGTAAAATAAATTTGGGAAATACCAGATTAAGTAAAATTAAATATGGCTTTTTGCTATAGACAGGACTCCTCTGGACTTTCTAATGTTATTATGTTCTGGGAACTTCCCAGAACGAGAAACGGAAGGTAGCATCTTCGAACCTTATTCATCCACAGAACCATTTCTCAGCAAAGCATCTCAAGGAAAAAATTACCTGAAGAACATACAAGAGAAACACCAGTGCTGACATTACTCTCGGGAACATCTGTATTTAAATAGGAATCAGGGATAACAACAAAAGCAAATACCTGTTAAGTGCTTACTATGTGCCAGGCACCTTTCTAAGTCCTTTACGTATATTAACATATTTAATCCTAATAAAAATTCTGTGATCTTGGTACTATTATTTTTTAATCCCAGTTTACAGACAAGGAAACTTGAGGCACAGAGTAGTTAAGAGATTTGTCCAAGGTCCTAAGTAGACAAGTCTGTGAGTAGAGGAGCTAGGAATTGAACCTAGGTGGTCTGGCACCCAGAGAAATTAATTTCTAATTGGTAGAGCTTCAGACACTGGGATCAGCTGGCAGTGGGAGAGATCCTGAGAGAAGCCTAGCATGGCAAGCCTCTAATCACGGTAAATTCAAACCTGCGTGCTTGTAAATTAGGTTTCATTGACCTCCCCAGTATACTGTGTATGAAACAACTTCTGAATTGTATCACTGATTTTATTTCTTCGCCAAATTATATTATATTATACATGCATACTCTCTTCCATTAGGATAAAGTCATGATTCAGACAGCACCATAACCAATAAAAATGATAATGCATAAAGAAAATAATCTCTTGATTAACCAAAGGAGCAAGAAAATGAAGATGCAAGTTTGAGGAATGGTTTCTCCTATGTTCTTCAAAGTACTGCACTCTTAATTCCCAGCTCAGAGACCAAAACCCAGGTTTGGTTTTGTTTTCCTTGAATGTGTTGCAAAATTTTATATCTCTACCCATCTACTTTGCTCAAGAATTGTCAAAAGATATGTCCTACCCTCTCCCACTTCCTCTCCTTGTTCAGAAGGATTATCACCAATTTCGGATGCATCTGGTAGCCATCTTCACTGAAGGACAGATTTCTTCCTTCAAAAGTGACATTGATCAGATACCTGTAAAGATAAAATAAAAGAAAGGTTAAAAGTATGAAGAAGGTATGCCAACAAGATAGTTACAGAGACAGAGAGAAAGGTGAATGGAGACAGACACATAGATCAATATACAAATATTACCGTGAAACCTGATATCCCTCCAACTCCCATTTGGTTATACATAGAGTCATCCAAGTTTTTACATAATGGGAATAATATGAAAAGACAAAAAGAAACGTACTTCATTAGATTTGTAAGGCTTAAATGAGATAACTTACCATGAGGCCTGGTACATAGTAAACCCTCCTTAAGCGTTAACAATTTTTTTTAAAGATTTTATTTATTTATCTGACAGAGAGAGACAGCGAGAGAGGGAACACAAGCAGGGGGAGTGGGAGAGGAAGAAGCAGGCTCCCAGCCCCAGCGGAGAAGCCTGATGCGGGGCTCCATCCCAGAATGCTGGGATCACGCCCTGAGCCGAAGGCAGACGCTTAATAGGACTGAGCCACCCAGGCGCCCAAATGTTAACAATTATTATTCACAGAAGGACATCCATTAAAGGGTGAAGGTTGTAGAAGAAAAGAAAGTGGGAGTGTACCAAGATAATGTTCTGCTAAGAAAGGTGACATATTGAGCTTAGGGCCTCTCTGCCTCCCAAAGATATACACATACTTTTGAACTTGCAAAGATCTGGCCCAGCCACACTTCTAAGAGTTGTGAGATGAGTCCAGCAGTCAGGAATCTGGTTCCCCAAGATGCATATGGAAACCAGGGTTATTGCTCTATGTATCGTGAACAGAAAATACCAGGGGGTTGCAGGGAAGAAGGGAGAGGTATTTCAGAAAGTATTCCAAATACAGGCACATAAATTAGCAGAAACCCTGGAAGTAACTAGAGTCAGACCAATGAAATTGTCTTCCTCCTCAACACCTGCACCTCCATCTCACCCCGTTCCCCTGTTGGCTGCTCTGATCTGATGAAGAGTTCCCTCACTGGGAATTCCCACAGGCGTGCTCATTACCACCACATTAGTGCAACTGTGGGGATGGTAATTAATGTCCCTTTACCATAATGGCCCAAGGAGTCAATAATGGTTAGCTCAGTGTTCACATGACATGCCACTCTAGAGCCTTGCACCTGATGCTGCTGTGACACATGTCTTTGCTGAGAAACAAAAGAGGTATTTTGTAATTGCCACAGGGTTTCCGAGGGGCTTCGAATTTGTGACCAACAACAGTTTCCTAACACACTGAAGGGAAGAAGAATGCATCAGGAGGCAGCTTTAAGTTTCCTCTTATGAGTCTTCTCATTCAGTGAAACTGTGAGACTCTTCGTTCTTCCAAGTAACCTTAGGTTAGGCAACAAGGCTGCTAAGATGCATATCCTTCAGGCAATTATTATAAAGAGGACTAGAGATCATGAACAAACCCTCATGGACCACTTCTTACTTCTAGAGCTGCCTGGGCTTTTTCAGCCTGTCATTCTCTGGTCTTATGGTCTTCACAATTGCAATCAAGAACACTGAAGACCTCAAAAGAAGAGAGATTCTTAGACTCTTAGAATTGAAAGAGGGCTTCATGATCAACTAGTTCACCACTTCTTACAGTTTATGCTTTCCCTCTATGAGACTGGCTCTCTCAGCTCTTCTTGATATCATTGCACCCCTCACCCTCAAGCCAGAGGTTTTTGTTTTTATTTTTGCTTACAGTTGAAATCTCTCCCCTGACGCCCTTAGATCCTGGTCTCCTCCATAAATATTATACAGTCTTAGTCTAATCCTTCTTCCACATGAAAGCTCTTCAAGTATTCAGACATTTATCATGACTGCCTTACAAATTTTAATCTTTAAAGAAAACTTAAGCTCATTCGGTTCTATAATTTTAACTTGAGAGGTTAAGGAAACCAAAGCACAGAGAAGTCAAATTATTTGCCCAATGTCCCACAGCTGACTGGGAGCAGAGATAACATGTTAAGCCACATTCCCAGTCCCATGATCTCTTCACCATCCCATCCTGACTGTCATATGCCGTATCAGGTTTAATGCCTCCAGTCCTTGGTGTAGTTATCACATGCCATGACTTCAAGTCCCCTCCCCTTATCCCCTGGCTGCTCTTTCTGGATATCTCTAATTGGTAAAAGTGTAGCACCCCTAATTCAACTCGACACTCCACATAGCATCTTCCCCATTCCTTGCACTGCCCCTCATCTCTCAGCTCCAGGCTGCTTGCTCAAACCCATCATCAGTTAGAAAATAATATTCAGGTCTCCTGTAGTTTACAGTTTCAACACTCCAGTCAAAGCTATATATAATTCGTTCCAAGGAATAGAATTACAAAGCCACAAAACAAAATATTTTAAACTAACAAACCAGAATTTAAGCATCCAATGTAATTAACTTGGAAAGTAGGTTCTTATTACAATAATATTGCATTGCTTAGAATAATTTCTGGAACTCTTCACAGAAGGTTAATGAGACATGCAAACAAATTTTAGTCTTCTCTCTTTTTTTTTGGAAGGGAGGAGGAGAAAGAAAGGAAGAGGGAGGGAAAAGGGAAAGAGAGAGAAATAAGTCACCTGGCTTAAGTACCAGCTTTTTCACTGGACATGGTTCAGAATAATTCTGACTTTATCTAAATTAAGATATTTTTTTAAGTGTCCATTTCAGAAAGCAATTATAAGAGAAGTTCCGAAAATAATCTAAGTAATAAGCAGCATGAACAGCTTCTCAAGATGACTTCTTTGACAGGGCAGCATTGAATCGGGTGTACAAGTTTTAAAATTCAAACTTTTAGGAAATAAACCACACTCATGGGTAATGTGGCTGCTCTATAGCTGAATTCTTCCAGTTATTCCTGCTCCGCATCTTTTTGATTTTTCTTTTAAACTGTTTCTGGGATGTTCTCTTTCTTCCAGCTCCACAGGTTCATTTTATTCTAGGCACTTCCCACATATTTTACACTTACCAAAAACATTGATAAATTTTATGACAATATACAAAATATTCTTCGCCAAAGTATCCTTTAACCACTCATATCCTTCAGCAGTATATAGATTAATCATTCACATTGTGTTTTTCTGAGTAATTCCCTCTGATTGTGCCAACATTCAGCTATCAGTGAGGAGCTTGCAAATATATACCCACCCTGAACAAGGATGCCCTTTGAATAGCAGAACAAAGCAGTCCATTCACTAATAACAAAATAGTGAAGAAATAATTGGGACTGTGGTCACTTCTAGGCATGGGACTTTGGCGGCTGAACCTCAAGTTTTTCCTCTTTAAAATGGAAACACCATTCTACCTCCAGCTTATCAGGTAAGCCTGATGTGCTGGTCAAATGAAATAATGGATAGGAAGACTATAGAAAACAGGATACAAATATAAGGTTATATAATAGGAAAAATTCAGAAAAAGAATATATTAGCATGATTTGAATATCTAAAGGCAAGAAACTTGCCTCATTTTGGACCTCACCCAGTGAAAGTATGATAACTACATTTTAACGAGACCCAATTATCAATGGAATACACTGGAGGAAGGGAGAATTGCATTCCACGTAGGGAGGATAAACTAGGTCAAATGGTCATATTAGTTGATTTAACTTTCCATAAGACCTGAAAATATACAACTACCTCTGGATCTGGCTGCACTTTGCCAATTTTGAACATTAATTAAAACCTCAAAGCTTCCATGTGTAAATCCTTGGTAAAGGATTAAACTATAATTAAGAGATGCCACAGCTATTCTGTTTTTCTCTTAACATGCCATCCTCAAGTACATAGTCAGAAAGCCTAGTTCAAGTGGCAGCCAAATTCAGAAGCTCTTTCTAGAAGTCTCGAGTCTCTTGGAAGCCCCCGCAAGGTTTGGTATATAAATATATATATTGCTTAATTCGTCTCTGAGATGTAGATGGACCCATAAGAAAACTTACTGTGTCTCATTAAGTTCTAATATTACACAGAATCTCAAATTGTTAGAACCAGAAGAAAATTTAGAAGCTATCCATTGAGAACTCTCATTTTAGAAAGGGGGAAACAGGTTCCAAGATGCTACCCTCTTTCCCAAGGTGACCTGCCTATTCAGGCCTGGAAAACCTATTCAGGTTTTCAGTTCAGTGTTCTTTTCTTTACGTCACAAAGTGAAGTGAAAGCAGTTTTGCAAGCCCCAGATGTGCATGTTAGCATTCTCATGTCATGTGCCATGACCTGGATTAGGGAGATCCCTAATACAGACTGCATAAAATAAAACGCATCTCATTTCCTGCTTGACTCCTCATTAAGAAAGAGCCTCAGAACCCCAATGGGCTCAGAGCTAATACATTTGCTTTATATGGCCAAAGTCATACTCCAGTGGGTTTAATGAGGTCAAGCTGAGGTAAAAACAGCCCTTGTGCCTCTTTGACTTTGACCATGCCACTCAGAGCTCATCCACTGCACCACAATGATACCTAAAGCAATGATTTAGCATTATGCCCTGTGTGGGATGCATCCAGAACAGTTCTGCCAGAATTCTCCCAGCCAACCAAGAGCCTTGGCACTGCAATACTCACTCTGCCCTCCATATTTTTACAAGGCACTAGATTTTTTTAATTAATATTTGTTAATATGGTAATAAGACAGGTAAGTCTCTCATTTCATCCTATCCTTTCATTGCTAGATGAAGCAGATGAGGTCCAGAAGGATTTGTGGCTTTACCAAGATCAGATGACAGGGCTGGAAACAGGATGCAGGTACCCTCACCCCGGGTCCAGCATACTTCCCGCTCACCGCCATGCCTCAAAAACAGTGGCATTTTTCATAGCTCTCAGTTTCCATTCTCCAGCTAGCAAGCACAAAGCAATAAAGTAAAAACAATTCCAGACAGGAGACTGGAATCCTTGACCCCTTGTCTGCAATTTCTAACTCCAAAATTCTGTAACTCTGAGTCTTTGGTGTGTCACTCACCTGCAAAGGCCTTCAAGTCCCTCATCTATAAACTGGACTGGTTCATACCATCTGAGTCACCTGATGAGGGAGGCACAGGGATGCTCCTCCGACAGGCTCTCTAGTCCGTCTGCGGTTGTTACATTATTACACTCCATGGGCTGGATGGCAGAACCACGCATCTTTCGGTCTTATCGGGTTTTAACCATTTTACTGTTTCACTTAGCACTACTTCATATACACATTTTCTCTTGAAATAACGTAAACAATTTCTCACAGGATTAGAAATAGTGGTCCTGAAAACCCTTAAAAACTACCTAATTAGAGACCAGCATTAGGGGAAAGAGGCAAAGATAGGTAAAAATTAGACAATTGGTGTTATGGTTTGATAAACTGAATAGAAATTTCTGACTTTTGCCCAACTTAGAAACTCATGTTTATCAAAGTGAATCCAAAATGACCCATCCAGTAGAACACTGTCAATATGGCAGGCCATGGCCAGGGAACGATTCTCCACTGGACTTACCAATGGGTTCCTGTGGGATTAAACCCAGAAGAGATATCTCATTGTAAGATATCCTACATGCAAATGATGATCTAGATGATGCCCCAAAATGCTGGTAGAAAAGACATAAAGAGAAACAGAAAAATCACTGAAGAGGAGAGGACTGTACTATGTACCACACGCACACTCCATCACCACCATCGCCACCACCCGGGGAGTGCAGCATGGTATTTTAGAGCAAGGATGCTGAAGCCACACAACCTCTGTTCAGTTCCTGGACCCACCAGTCCCTAAATTGTGTGGCAATCTTTTCAAGACACATGAATTATTTTATTCTTGCCAACCATGGTTTTCTGTTGAAGGAAAACGGGGTTAGAAGAAGCTTTAAAGGTTTCCTTCAACATATAATGTCATATATAAGAATATTAAACCATGCTGTTGAACAAAAGAATTAGAAATACCAGTGTCCTAAGCTGTCGGATGCAGTTCTTTCCCCTTATTTCTGTATAATGATACTTAATAGAGAACCTTGGGAAAAACTAAAGAGCACATTGTAATATTAATGTGTAATTACTTGAAAAAAATTAAAAATAGTTTGTCTTCCAGTAAATTAAACATCTGCTCTGAAATGGTGTTTATATCATTAATTTATTTCTTCACAACTCATAAAACTTTCAAGTTTAGGCTAGTCCATATCTTAGTTATTTAAATTCTAAATCCGTGGTGTTAAATTCATGAGATAGTAAAGTATCTTGAGGACTGACTGATATAAATTTAATATACTTCTTCTTGCCTGCTGGTGGTGAGGACTGTGCTTTGGGCCCTGAGCAGTCTGGGTTGAGCTGCATTCATGTGAGGGTGTCAATGGTGATGTATCAATTCGCCATCTACTGCAATGAAAAGTCTTCTTGGGCCCCTAGATCTAATAGAGAAAAAAAATTCTGCTTCGTGACTGAATACCATGAATTATTTTCATGTGAAATGAAAGAAAATAGAGGAGCGCTGTTGGAAGTTGTCCAACAATCCCTGCTTGAACATAAGAGGGCAGAGAACATTTACTTCTCTCCAGAAAGATGTTAAATCAATGAGCACTGGGAGTGGCTCTGCCATGAGCTGGGATGACCTCATGCCTGCCCACCTGCAGTACCCTTTCACCAAGTTGGGTCAGTGTGGCTGTCCATAGCCAGGAAACAGTCCTCTGGACTGACTGATGGGTCCATCTGGATCAAACCCAGGAGCTGGCCCTCATTTATAAAATAGCCTACACCCAAATGAATGACAAAGCCTGGACAATGCTTAGTAGTGAGGAGCAGAAAGAAAGTAAGAGGGAGAAACAGAAGAAGTTAAGCAAAGAAGAAAGGAATGTGATATGTACTAAGCACACACACACACATACACAAGAAACACCAACAACAGGCCCTACGGTGTAGTGTGTAAGAGTAAGGACACGAGTCAGATGAGCTCTGCACAAGTCCTTGATCCGCCAGTTCTGAAGTTGTATGATCTCACAAATTATTTAACTTCTGTCTCAGTTTCTTCACCATAAAAAAACATGCATAAAAATAGTACCTACCTCGTAGGACAGTTGTGAGGATTAAGTAATTTAATACACGTAAAAGACTTAGAACTGCACCTATCACCTAGTGATCCTTATGTGTTAGCTGCTTCTGTTATACTTACCTTTTTTTTTTCAGGTTGCTTGGATTTCAGAGGATGCTAGTCTGCACAGACTTTTGGATCAGTCTAACTTTTCATAGTTAGAACTGAACACCCTGGAGCTTAGGGAAATACTGCTACTCTTTGGCATGTTAAATTCAGAGGCTGAGTCTCCCAATTCCTGGATCTCTGCTTTTCCATAATACTGCCAATCCAGGACATTTCCTCTCATTCCCACAATATCCCAAACTCTAAAGGCTCAGGAACATCTGTCTTCGTACTAGGAAAACCTCTGTGCGGTTTTGTGTAGTGGGTAATGATTTAATCATACTTCAAAATAAAGTTCACTTTCTGAGAAAGGCAAAAGATGAGCTCATATCCCCATAACTTTAGTCTAGAATAAATGACTCCTCAAAATGACCCCTATCAGGACCTCCCAGAGGCCTGCTTTGAACACTATGTAACTCTCTTTAAAATTCCTGTGTAAGGGGCACACTCTTGCTTGTGTCTTCCTTAGGGAACTACTGAGGCCACGTCTTCAAAAAAAAAATTTATTGCCACACCACTTCGTTTAATGCTTAGATTAGATACATAGCAGGGAATGCAGGTATACCTAATGACAACACTGAAGCTTACATTATATTTTTTAAGTTCTTATTTAAATTCCAGTATAGTTAACGTACAGTGTACTATTAGTTTCAGGTGTACAATATAGTGATTCAACCTTCTGATGTCAATGAAGTGTGCTCAACAGCAAAGCTGTTTCTCATTTAGGGAACTGTGCATAGAACTCAGTAATGGAGAAGGAATTCTTTCTTGTGTCCTCATGCCCACTACCTTTAGTCACCTCTGCTAGAGGTGAGACATGCTAAGGTGCTAGAGGAAATTTAGAGTTACAAGAGGCAGCAGGAAAGGTGAAACACCCCAGTGGGAAGGAATCAAGAACTTCTGGATAATGTGATTGCCACTGGATTTTTTTTCCCTTTTGAATTTGTATTTCCATGCTGTACATAAAAGTTAAACTCACTTTCATTTTTAAAAACATTGAACAAAAAATCTCTTTCCTCTTCCACAGATTAGGTGCCAATCTGTTGGAATATAGACCTACAGGCTATCAAAGCTGAGTGGTGGGACCTTCCGAGAGAAAACGCCAAGACAGGCCAAAGGCTAGCTAGCTGATCCCTGAGTACACTGATATTTCTTCCTTATGCTTACTAGTAATTTTAAGGTGAAGGCTTGCCTTTCTGACATCCATTTTAGCTCATGAGCTGGCAACGCTACTCAGGGGCTATGCCAAGACCAACCAAACAATGACTGGCAAAGATTTCTCTAGGACATTCAACTTTGACCAGGAGCCTTTTTCTTCTTGTGAACTTTCAGACTTATAAGAAACCTTGGGCATACATACCCAAGAAACCCTTGATCAAGAATCCAGAGTGACCTGGGAATGATATCAAGGGAAAAAAATAAGGAGGATTTTCTCTTCCTTTTTGATCTTTCTCTATTTCCTCCATTTGTTCCCAGTTCTGGAGCCCTTCTCTATTTGCTCTTACATTTTAGGTGGTCAACAAAATCTACATATTGGCAGTACCTCCATATACATAGATCCTACCCCCTCTAGAGCCACCATATGCTTAATTTCACAACTCCCTCCAACAACTCTACTGAAGTGTAGCAAAATGGGTGAACAAATCAATTAGTGAGATGGCTTCAGTAACAGGGATTGGGAGTAGAGGTTATGAGGAGCTGTCACCCGTGGGCAAAGGAGCTGTAATTTAGTCTCCCAGTAATGATTGGCAGATGTCTTCAAATGGAGATTTCTAGAAGCAATTGTATTGAATGGGAGGGAAGGAGGGTCAAAGAACAAGGATATTCCAGGGTCAGACAACAGTTTCAAACAGACAGAGGAGTCAAGATGCCTGGGTGACAATTATGTCTTTACAGGAGATAGGTGTTCCATAACCACACCATGCTACAGATGTGGAGGCTGCTGACACATTCAAAAACACACCTCTGTCTTCAGAAAACACAATCGTGAACCACACCTGCCCCTTTCACATAGAAAATAAAGTGAGTTTTTGAGTCTAGGGTCCAGGGAAAGACCAGGGGGACAGAACAGATGCAAAGTTCAATATAAAATGGGAGTGGAGAAAGTGAACTGTCAGGACAGCTGGTTAGCAACTTTGTTAACGTGGCCCCCGTGGCACCGTCTGGAAGAATGGCTCTCTGGGACTACAGTTGAGCGGGAAGACCAATCCCCAAAAGTACGGTTGAATTTGAAGGTGCAGGAAATGTATACCAGGCAGTAGTGAAAGGGATTTCATGGACTTGAAAACAGTGAGATGAAATGTATGTCTAATCAAGGAGAATATACCAAGATGGAAACCCCAATGCAAAGGTGCTGGTCCAAGGTTACTAGCCAGACATACATCCTATGTTTTTAGAGTTTTTTCAAGTGTTGTTCTAAATCACAATACTTTGTGGCACTGTTTCTACACCAGGTTAAGATAGAGGGGTAAGGGAAAGATCAAAGTTACTTATTTATTTATTTTTAGTTTTAAAGACACCCGTTGATCTTTCCCAATATTCTAAAATAAGCTTGACCCTTGAGTCAGAATTTGAAGCAAGGTGAGGGCAAGAGTTTATTTAAAACAAACTCTATTTCCCTCTTTGCTTGTCCTCAAAAGGACAGCACCATGAACCCCAAATGCATCCTTCACAGGGAAGCTAAAAGAAACATGTAATCATTTCTCCCTGCTGTACTGTGTGGGGGCTAGAACTCTGCTGTTCCTTCTTTGTCAGGGGATCCTAGCTCTTTCTCTCCCCTGTAGGTTGATGTTTCCATGGAAACATGCTCTTTAATGCTTCTGAAATTACCATGCATTTATACCATTAACTCTTTGTTTACCAGGGCAGGTCACAAAGTGATTTATTTTCCAACCTTTGAAAAGTAATTCTATTTTCTACCTCTTTTTACTGCAAACTGTTTTAAAAAGTAACTGACACCTTCTGTTTACCCCCACTTTCTTCTTCCCTTTCTTCTCCTACCGATCTTCCTACTTCTTATGTTCCATAAATGAGTGAAACCATATGATAATTGTCTTTCTCTGCTTGAAGACCCTGGGAAACAAACTCAGGGCTTCAGAGGGGAGGGGAGTGGGGGAACAGGATAGGCTGGTGATGGGTATTAAGGAGGGCACGTATTGCATGGTGCACTGGGTGTTATATGCAAGTAATGAATCATGGAACTTTACATCAAAAACTAGGGATGTACTGTATGGTGACTAACATAATATAATAAAAAATTATTATAAAAAAAAAGTAACTGACACCTGATGTCCCTTTTGCCCCTTGCTGTCTTGGCTTTTGCCTCTATCATTCTACTGGAACTATTCTTCCAAGGTCATCAATAATCCAAGCAAGGTCAAGAAAAATAAAATCAGTAGGCTTTGCTTCATCATCATTCTCCTTGACATTACACAGCTTTTAACAGTTGACACTTCCAAATTTTCAGCAGCTTTCCTTTCCCTTGTTTATTTGTTGTTTAAAACGGAATAATTTCTTAACTCTCCTTATACTTCTTAGGCTAGTTCTCTCTATTTTTCTCCATTTTCACTTGAAACTCCTAACTTGGGGGCACCCCAAGACTGTTTTTCACTTCTGCTTTCTCCCTCTCTCTGAGACTCATTCATAGCCATTGTATCAGCAAATCACCTCTACACCAAGGCTTCCAAAATCTCCATCAGAGGTCCCGTCTCTTTCCCGACCTTCAGTTGATTGCACCGTTCTACCTGAATGTTCTGATATCAGGTCAAACTTAACATAGCCAAGTCCAAGCCAAGCTCCTCTGTCTTTGGGCAATGAGACCACTACTCCTATAGTGCCAATATTCTGGCACACCTCTGACTTCTCCCTCCCTGCGATAATTTCATCTTTACAACATGAATGAAGAAAAGAATAAGCTGGCTGCTCTTATTAGCGGCATTCTCAGAACCAGTCATATCAGTTAAAATGTCAGCTCTAGTAGTTTAGCATTATGTACAAAATAAGCTGATTGATATTTTTCCCTTTCTCAGAATTTTTTCTCCCCAAGGTAAATGAATCTCATGGCTGTCTATCCTATAAGTGAAATTGCCTGGAAGTTGTATTTTTGTTCTGGTCATTCAATTAAAAAAAAAAAAACCCTCTAACAATGCTACTCTTTATTGAGTACATGGCAAGCTCTGTTCTGGATGCTTTGTATTATTTTAAATTCGCACAGCAATGCTATAAAATAATATATCACATTATAATGGAGGTTCAAGGTTGGTGGCACTGGCAGTTGATCCCACTTAATTCTGAGTGATTCTAAAACCCATCTTCCTTCTATTGCCTCATACTAAGAATAATGTTGTCAAGAGAAGCAATGGCCAGGAGAAAGAAAAACAAAGAAGTCTTAAACTTCTAAAATCCAAACTTAGGTATGAATGGCTCCATAGCCTAGGCTCTTAACCATTATATATACCACCACCAAGCATCAGTTGCCTTTAATTCTCCCTCATGCCAGCCTCCAAAGTGAGGTCCTCCAGGGAAGAGGGTGAAACACACTGCCTCTCTACAGCCCTAAGAAAGACTGGAGGCACAATGCTGGTCAGGACACACATTCATAGAATAACAAGAGAACTCCAGACTCCATGGGCTGTCAATCTGTCATATTTCACAAGCACTAACCCAAAAAAGTGAAGAAATGGAATTAATTTGTCTTATAGGAAAACAGGAGACAAACCACAAAGCAATGAGCTTTACTGGACTTACAGAAGAATCAATTCTCAGATCACACTCTGGGAAGAAATCAGTTATGAAAGTTTAGGACCATATTCTTGGAGTTCTTGTTAGAGACAGATGACAAGAGCTAGAATATTTATTTGGTTAAGATTGGAAAAAGTTTATCCTGTTTGGCACAGAATATCCAACCTCTCTCTGGACTTAAAATACAATATTAAAATACTTCTTTGGAGCTATAATCAACTCTCAATTATCTTCAGTTAAGGGAGGCAGAACCATACTTATGATCTGAGCAATCAAATACACAGAGTATTCTCAAGACTTAGTTCACTTGCTCCTTCTTTACCTTCTTTCCAACATGCTTTTGTTTATCTTTTCCCTTATTTGAGATTTTTTGGGAAATTCAGTAAGGGTCTCTGTTCATTTCAGCCATTCTCAGGGCATGAACTCTTCCTCTAAGTGGACTATGCCTGTGGTCTTGACCTCTTTCACATCCCCCATTTCTATCTCTTGTTGGCCACTTCCACTTGATTTCTTCTGTTACAAACTCAAGTGCTAGAGATGGATTTGTTTTCTCTTTCCTGTCAAAACAGCTGACTTTCTAATTTCCTTCTCTCATTGGTATTTACCAAGCACTTGGAATGGTGCCTGACATATAGTAGGCACTCAGTAAATATTAACTATTAATATATAAATATTCCTTTAGTCTTGAAGTTTCCCAGGTGTTTCTGACAGCTTCCTTTTCTTAGTTTCCCATGCCCAATTAGTACCTCAAAACATTCCTGTTTTGACAAAAATAATTCTTGCGTTTGTCCCTTCCTTTCTATCCCCACAATTTTCATCCTAGAGCAGGCCTTTATCATATCACACCCAGTCCGCTCCTGGGCCCTCTGCCTTATACAATCCTCCACCCCCAAATACCACTTGAACTTAATATTGCTAGACTTTTTAGTGCTATGTCACTACCTATTCAAAACTCTCCAACGGCTCCCCATTACCCAGAGCAAAAATCCACCTCAGTCAAAGCTTTCTACATCCTGGCCCCATCTATCTGTTTGGAGCTCTCTCATCCACTATATGAACCCTTGCTGAAGCCAAGCAGCTCCTTCACTGTCCCCTGAACATTACATGCATTTTCCTACCTCTCTTCTGTTTTCACTCAATTGAGTAATCCAAATCTTGCTCATGCTTATGGATTCAGGTCAAATCTTACCGTCTCCCTACACCTTCCTGACATTTGAGGTGCCTCTTTCCTCTCTTCTCCTCCTGCCCTTTCTAGCTGCCAGTTTACATTTCAGTATTTCATTCATTATCAACCTGACCTGTTTTGTTCCTTTTGTTACTTAACTTTTTTTGTGTCTGTATCTTCTTTCCCATGGCAGATAATACACTATTAGAAGGTAAGAATCAAATCTTGTCCTTTTATTGTCCTTTGCAGGATCCAAATTAGTGCCTTGCTTGTGTTAATTAATCGAAGAGTACTTACTGATTTGTTTCGAACTTCCAGAAGACTAGTTTTGGAAGTTTCCCCCGCTACATTCTCACTTCCCAGCCCCCCAACATCCACCCCTCCTATGTCATACACACACACACCCTAACATTTAGTATAAATTCATATGGAAGAAAGTGACTCCAATTATTGATTAAAAAAAAAGTTCTAAAGAAGGTATACCTATAATCTTTCTTTTCTGAAAACAATGAGACAAAAAGCAGAGTTGACTTCATTCTTGAATGGGCCCTTTAAAAATTTCTCCCCCCCTTGAATGTTCTCCCCACTATACTGTCCATGAAAACATCTGTCTGCCCACGAGAATGATATAACCCACCCAAATCTTATTCCATATGAAAGAAAAAGAAATAAATTGTTTTGATTACTGTGGTTGCTGGCAATGATTTCTTTTAGTTTGGAAATTAAAACCACTGGGGAAATCTGAAACATATATAAAAAATAATATTTGCAAGTTCTTTACCAATGTAAATTAATTTTGTCAGTTTAGGGACAGAGAAAAAATAAAACTCAGGCATCTGGGTGGCTCAGTTGGTTAAGCAACTGACTCTTGATTTTGGCTCAGGTCATAATCTCAGGGTTGTGAGATCAAGCCTCGAGTCAGGCTCACACATTGGGCATGGAGCCCACTTTATTTTATTTTATTTTTTTTAAAGATTTTATTTATTCATTCGACAGACAGAGAGATAGCCAGAGAGAGAGGGAACACAAGCAGGGGGAGTGGGAGAGGAAGAAGCAGGCTCCCAGCAGAAGAGCCTGACGTGGGGCTTGATCCCAGAATGCCAGGATCACACCCTGAGCCAAAGGCAGACGCTTAACGACTGAGCCACCCAGGTGTCCCCGGAGCCTGCTTTAAATTTTCTTTCTCTTCCTCTCTCTCTGCCCCTGCCCCCCCACCAAATCCAAATCATTTTGCTTGTAACATTGAGATGAGAAGGTATTTAAAAAAGAAACCAGAAAAACAAAAGGGGAATGCGTTACTGTTTTCTAGTATTTTTCAATTTTTGAGAAAAATTAAAATCTCCTCAGTGGGGGAAGGAGATTACGTTTTTTCTCAATGTTCACATTAACTACAAAATTCCTCCCTCATCTCTCCTCCCTCCCCCAACTAATCCATTCCATCACAAAGGAGCAGAAAAGAGGGCTCCTGGGTGACAAATGGTTAAGCTTCTGACTCTTGGTTTCGGCTCAGGTCATGATCTCAAGCCCCACGCCAGGCTCTGCGCTCAGTGCGGAGTCTGCTGGAGATTATCTCCCTCTCCCCCTGCTTTCTCTCTCTCGTGCTCACTCTCTCTAAAATAAACAAACAAAATCTTTTTTAAAAAGCAGAAGAGAAAGTGAGCGTGAATATTCAAATATTCACACTAAGATATTCTCTATATTTGGCTCAACACTTGATAACCCAAGATGTCGGTATCTGCAGAGATGTCTATGGGTCAACGCAGAGAATACACAAAGTGAATGTTTCACAGATGGGAAATTAAGAACTGAGGATAGTTCAGGCTTTCTCCTTTGTAGATAACACCAGGACATAAAGTAGTAGTCCAGGTGGAAATCAGAAAGTTATTATTAATAAGTCTCTCTGAACCTCGGCAAAGGTTTAATCCCTGTGAAAGCAGAGGGAAGTTAATTTGATTAACGCTTCCTGAATTCCCTCATATTTGGGGCATCCTAGCATAACCTAGAGGAATTTAACATTTGAGTCAATTTCCTTCCATCTCTTCCAATCACTACCAGGTCGCTTTGATTATATAAAATTAAAGCATATTCAGTGTGTTTGGGGAAGAGGAGCAAAATAGCTTGAAGAAATGCAGTGTTTGATGTGTTCAATTACAAAGAAGGTTAGGGTAGGTGTACAAAAGAGAGAGTGTGAGGGCGCAAGCACACACTGGAGAGGAATGAAGAGATGGAGAGAAGATGAAGCAGCGTGCAGCATGCTGCATAACATTTCCATGGCAACCACATCACATCCACAGAGAGCTGCCAAAATAAGTCAAGATCCAAGTAAGTAGGTGTTGGTGGAAAGAGGAGATTAGGACTCAGCAATGGACAAAAACCACTGGAGGAGATGAATGATCTTTGTGAATTTAACTCTTCTTTCTATTTCTTTTTCTAACCATACCCAAAGCTCCAGTTTAAGTGAAAAGGCAATTGAAAAGTGGCTGCTGTCCATACACATTTCATCCAGGAAGGTCTCAGGATGGTAGAAAAGAGGCTTAAGAGTCCTCAATAAAGCCAAAAGTGAGGTAAATCATTTCCCTACAGCCATTAGCTTTCTTTTACAACTTTATTTTTCAGCCATTTGCACAGGAGGAATAGATTTGTTTTCATTTTTCAGGTGGCTTAAGGAAGGGAAACAACATTAATGAAAATATTATTGGGCATAAAGATAGGCGCAGAGTTCCTACATCAGTGGTCTAGGCTGCTTGCCTGTTGGTGAAATCTACCCCTGTAACATAGGGAGAAGCCCGTTCAGAAAATATAGTCAGGATGACCCTGTGGAAATTAGGTGCTTGGAAAGATCTTTTTCCTGAGACATTTACAATTACCCAGCAAATAAGGTACAGTCCTTCCTTTCTAACTTTAGGGCATCACATATAAGAACCATCAAGGCTGCCAGGGTTTTTGTGCTTTCCCACAGCATTCATGGAGAGCCCCAAGATAGCATGCTACATGGTGTTCCTCCACACAGTTTTATACACAGAGGCCAAGGTGGGTCTCTGATGTTCATCTGGGGAGCCTGTTAAATATATGGATTTGGGGGGCAACCTCAGGAACAGGGGTCCAATATGCCTGGAATAGAGCTCAAGAACATGCATTTTAAAGCTCCCTGGCAGTTCTTTTGTGTAGACAGGTTTGGGAACCAACCAATGAAGCACACTTCCTTCCTCCCACTCCCCTGGGAACTCCCCTACTCTTTGGAAAGAGTAGGGAAGCAAGCCTTCCCCACCCCAGGAGTGGTAGATTCATCAAACCTAGCAGAGTTGCCCTTCATGCACTCACCAGACCAGAAAAACACCATTCTGCAATAAAAAAAATGAATTTGAGACCAGCACCAGATCACCAAATACTCCTGTCCAGGAGAGTTTGCTCTTGGAATCACTCTTGTATAAATGTTGGTGGGAGATGGGGAAGGGGTGAACTAGGGAGAAAGAGAATATAGTTTACACCAAAGGGCTTAGACAGTAAGCAAGAATAGTTAGGTCTTAAAGTAAAATAAACAGCTAAATTTTGAATGAGAAATAAACGCATTCTTTATTCTCCTATCAACCCACAAAGGTACTTCCCTGCATCATACAGCCTTACCATAAAAATCCCAAGAAATTCAAAAGATCCCTTGATATCACTTATCTCAAAACTCAGTTCTTTTACCTCTTAATAACACCATCCTTCTGATTCAGATTTACACAACCCAACATTTGAGGAATCTCTTCCCAAACTAATGCCTACAAAAAAGTGAAATTTACTAGATGAGGCATCTGACAAGAGCAATGTCAAGTTTATGCAACAAATGATCACTGAGCCCTAATATATGTCAGGCACTGTGAATACAGAGAAAAGTAAAAGACGTTAATTGTATCTCCCAAGCACTTACTCTGTTACAGATATTTTGCATATGTTACCCATGTAATCCCACATCACAGATGAGGAAACTAAGGCTCAGAAAGGTGACTCATTTTATCAAAGTCATATAGCAATTTAATGACAGGAGGGAATTAAAATTGACATTTGTCTGATCCCCAAATTATACTTTTTTAACCTACCACACTAGCTCTTTCCTACAGTTGGGGGTACAAACAGAAATGCATATATAAAAACTAGTATTGCTGACCACATGTCCACGTTCCCCCTCTATTTCAATTCCCAAACTGGTACCAAGGACACATGGATTTATCATGGGGAGGGAAAGAATGGCCTTTTCTGGGGCACCTGGGTGGCTCAGTCAGTTAAGCATCCGACTCTTGGTTTTGGCTCAGGTCACGATCTCAAGAGTCGTGGGATCAAGCCCTAAGTCAGGTTCTGCACTCAGTGGGGAGTATCCTAGAGATTCTCTCTCTCTCTCTCCCTCTCTCCCTGCTCTTCCCCCTGCACACACTCTCTCTTTCTCTAATAAATAAATAAATCTTAAAAAGAAAAAAAAAGAATGCCTTCTTCTGAGAAGAGACGAGAAACTTCTTTTGTCCCTTTGTCCAGGGCTAGGAAAGTGAAGATAATCTTTCCATGAGTGAAGTAAAGGATTATATACATATATATATATATATTGGTCTCTCTTTGCCTTTCCTTTCATTTTTTCCCCTTTGATCAGGCTTGAAGCTTTGCGTTCCTTCTACTTGAGAGGTGATGGACTCTGAAGAATAATGAGGATTTGATGGGATGTCAAAGACATGAAACAAGGAGCTTGGTGTTTTATAAAAAACTGCAGTGAGATTCCTAAGGGATGCCCCACTCAATTCTCCAAAGAAAAAACAGACAAGAAGCAGCATTTATCAAAGAAATAAAATAATTTGTATTTTGGGGTGTGTGTGTGTGTATATATATATAAATATATTTCAGGATGGGAAACCATTGCATGAAATGTGCATTATCACCTCCACTCACCTGCCCTTTCCCTCCTCTCTGCCTTTCCAAATATTGGCCTGCCACTGTCCCCTCTCTCATGAACAGAGCACAGAAATAAGTGACCCCACAAGTACAACATGCCAAGTACAGTAACACCAAGTAGTGAGAGCACAGGGGAGGACACACGGAAGCTGTGTGGGGAAGGAGCTTATGGCCGAAGGGGGAGCTAGTTTAGCTGGGTCTTAAAGAAAGAGTTCACCTGGAAGAGAAGAGAGGGATGGAAGCCTAGAGAATATAGCATGTGCAAAGGCAAATGTCTGCAGAAATGATGACACTATGGCTTCAGGATAGGACAGAAGAAAGGGAAGAAGGTCCCTGTAGTCAGGAAAAGCAGTGGCAAGATTTAAGCCTAAAAAGAGAGACTGAGGTCATTTATGAAGGTCTTGAACATGATGCTGTATCTGTATAAATAAGTATCCAAGAAAAGTTTTCAAACAAGGCAGATAAGCGGATCCAATTAGTTTTTCTAATTAATTTTTTTGTTAAGAAAAATAATGCTTGGCATGAAGACAAGTTCAGGGGCTCAGAGTCTAGATAAGAAAAACAATGTGAATTTGAAACATAGTAGTGGAAATGGTGATTGAATGCCGAAAGACGATCTAAGAGACTATTGTGAACCAAGTAGATGGATGTGGAATGTGAAATGTAATAGATTTAACTGCATCAATTGTTCCTTCTCATTACAGGGAGAAAAAGCACATCTCTGAGCTCTGCCAGCCACTCTCAAGGTACGATACCTTGCATTTATGACCTTTCTTATTATAACTATCATCTCCTTAGGACTTCAAAGTCAGTGATGAACTGACTGGTTCTTATTCAAATTGGAAGAGGAAGGAGAAGGAAGGCTGGGAGGGTCAGGAAGGAAACGGAGCTTGGGGTATTTAATAAAGATCTAGAAGGGGGGCAGCATAAGCATTTTCAGGTTGGAAGATCAAGCTGGCAGAAGTATGGAGAATGACCTGAGGGGCCAGCACCCCCCCAAGTAATCTTTGATATGTCTGATAAGTTATTTAACTACCTTGGAAATCCTTCTTTCTTCAGATTTGAGAATTCTGCTTTCTTTCACCTTTTTGGAGACCCTTTAACTATTTTCATTATTCTTGCTCAGGCCCTCTCAAAATCATCAGCATCTCTTTTACCTGGTGAGAGATAAGACTGTATGATTACCTCAGTAATTTTTCCAAAGTCCACACCCTGACCTCCTCTCAAATGTTATTAGCATGCAGAGATATCAGCTCAAACAATTTGAAAAAGTTGCCCCAGGTGATTCTAGAATCCGCCTCCACCACACAGCCTCACCCCCAACTGAAAACTTCTACTTTAATGTGTGCCTGACCTATGCTGAGTGAGAAGAAAGACTGCACACCAATTTGATACTTCAATGAACTCATATGGACTCAGGCTCCCTCTCATTACAGCATCATATTACAGGACCATGTTTAAGTCATGGCTCACTGCGATTCTGGCTGTATTTTGCAGTCCCCTTCCATTCTGTTTTTCTGCAAGTCAACTCTTCATTATCAGGACTAAATGAAGGACAGGGAGGGCATACGTAACCAAAATCAACAGATAACTCCAAACCTTATTGTAGGGAAAGGGCTCAAAATTCTCTCCCACCGAGTCTTTTGCAGAGCTCCTATCATGAAGCAAAACTTAATAATGCTTTAGCTGTTCTCTTTGCTCCTCCACACCTGCTGGTGGATGTCCTAACAAGCAGCAAAATGACCGAATCCCAGCAGGAGGGGTAAGGGTGAAGACCAAAAGACCTAGAAACTTCACAAAGTGGATAATAAGTGTCTGAATGATGAGCTCTTGGAAAATCAGGCCCTGGTTGATGAGGCTTATTTTTTTCCCCTACATGCAATGAAGACAAATCATCAAGCAAGTTTGCTCCAAGATGTAAATTCTGAGTTGCCATGAATTACTCCCACAACTCAGGAGAGAGGCAAAGAATGGGAAAAGCCTCAATTTTCACTTTTTAAATGTGTAACCATAACCTTAAAATTCATCCAATTCAGGAAGCAGCTTGTCTCTGAATGTGATGAAAAAAAAAGTCTATTGAGTCTATCAGGGCTTCTGACACACTCACAGATGGTGCAATTAACATCTAGCTCTGCCTGTATTCCTATCCTACCCCTTTCCCCCTTGTCACTGTACTAGGTTTGAGCAACACCTGATTTCATCTTCCCTTTTGTTCTAGCCCTTGTTTCCTCTTCTGTGGGTGCTGTAGTCACTGGGGGTGGGGAACTTCATCTCTTTTGGCAGTGAAGTTCTGAGAGCAGAGACTAGAGTGGAAACGCTGGAATGATGGCCCAGCCTCCATGCTCCTCATCTCCAAAGTTTTTTTTGTTCCCCCAAGATTATGCTTAGGGAGGAAATACCCACCAAGGAAGTATCGCCTTTTAAAGAGATCTGAAGCAAATATGGCCCATGTGAACATTAAGTCTGTGCAGTGAAAACATGGTATCTGATATAGTATTTTCTGTACTTCCCGGTCCATTTAAAGAATCTCACATTTTAAAAATGTTTCACTGTATGGAACAAAGACAGCAAACATGTACCAATTCTATTGTTCCACAGTTAATTAAAGCAAAGAATGTTGATCCTAAGAAATGCATTTTGCTGTTATATGGTATTTACTCCTGTGGGAAACTAGGCTTCAGTACCCAATTCAACATATGCCTCCAAAACACGCACCAAAGTAACAGATAAGGTTCACTTTTCCACCTCACACGTAGGATGATAAAAAGACCACTAGCAATTAGGTAGGTAGCATTCCTAAGTGAGAGGCTGAGACCTTATTCAGATGTAACCACCGTTGCACAGAATAGGACGGTTTCTTCCAGCTTCAGTGTTTAGCCAGAGGTCACCTCTCCACATCATTACCAGCCTTGCTCCATGGTTTATGAGGCAATGAATGCATAACACACACTGCTAATGGAGGCACGTGCGTGCTGTCCTGTTCTGACGCAGCCTGATGCGGGAGGACGTGATTTTACATTTAGGAATGTCTCCAATTCCCAACAAATTCCTGCCTGGTGCAAACAATGAAACCCCCCAAAGGAGAGTCCCTATAAAACAAGAAAGCATCAGGAAAACAAATTCCTTTGTGGAGGCATGCAAACATTAACTGAAGCAGTTTTGATAGCAGAATATCACTTTTGTATACAAGAAAATGACATATGTGTATCTGTATAAACAAAATGTATTTACAACATTTTTAAAGCCTGGAAGAAAACACCCAGAATGTAACAGTATTAGCTGTGTGTGTAATAAAAACCTCTGTATTCTTCTCTTATGTAAATTTTCAAGTGCGTGTGTTTGCGTGCGTGTGTGCGTATGTGTAATGTATATATAAACTGTATTTTATAAACTAACCAAAGGATCTACTTCAATCATCTGCACAGCAAATTACATAGCAAATGAAAATTATTACTGTAATATGTAGAAACTTGTGAAAAAGTCCATCCATCACAACATCGTCATCTGAAAAGCATAGTGGAAAACTTGACGTACATTGTGATGGCAATTGTATAAAAACAAGTATTAATGAGGTCAAAGTCTAGAATAAAATTAAAATACTTGTGTTTCGGTGGTGGGAATGAATATAGGTGAATTTTCTTTTTACTCCAATTTCCCTATTGCTTCTGTCAATCTTTCAATCTATGCATCATCTTAAAAATAGGCAATCACTGTCCATTGACAGATGAGTGGATAAAGAAGATGTGGTACATATATCCAATGGAATATGACTCAGCCATCAAAAAGAATGAAATCTTGCCATTTGCAACAATGTGGATAGAACCAGAGGGTGTTATGCTAACTCAGTCAGAGAAAGGCAAATACCATATAATTTCACTCATATGTGGAGTTTAAGAAACAAAACAGATGAACATAGGGGAAGGGAGGGAAAAATAAAGTAAGATGAAAATAGAGAGGGAGGCAAACCATAAGAGAGGCTGAACTCTAGGTAACAAACTGAGGGTTGCTGGAAGGGATGTGGGTGGGGGAATGGGGTAACTGAGCAATGGGCATTAAGGAGGGCACACGATATAATGAGCATTGGATATTATACGCAACTGATGAATCACTAAATTCTACCCCTGAAACTAGGAGTATACATTTACTAAACTGAATTTAAATAAAGAATTTTTAAAAAAGCAATCACTACCATGGCTTGTTAAGTCAGTTTACTATAGGTTAGAACCAAGTACCTCAAGAATTGGAGGTAAGTTGGCTCTGAGAGTAAATGAATAAAATTCAACCTATCTTGGCTGATATGGGCTTGCATACAACATCATGAGGGCTGTGGAGTTAGGAAGAACTGAGCTCATGTCCCACCTGTGACAGCACTTACTATGCAGACCTTAGGTGAGCCGGCCTCTTGGAAGCCCCCTGTCCCCAAATACCCATGGCGTGATGGTGTTTATTGGGGGATGAGGGCGGAGGAACACAGAGTAACACATCTATACTGCCTAACACTAATAGGTAATTAATAAATGGTTGCTCCTTGGTCCTCCTAAGTAGACTAAGCTGAGCCCTGGAGCTCTTACCAAGGTCATTCTAAGGGTATGAGAAATCTGCGAAAGAATCAAGTGAATTAACATATGCAACCTGCTTAACAGGAATCTTTGAAGAAAGATTAAATTGACAAAGGAAACTTGCCTGTTTGAAACCTATAAAAGAACCAGTGCAAAGGAACTTGCCAATGACTTTTCTAACACTGCAGAAGACTGCACCTGGAAAGACATAAAAATGATTTTTTCTTGTCCAAATACATTTGGCAGGTAAAACTGGGATTGAGATAGGTAGATCATAACTTTAGTGACACCAGCCCCTCAGATCAGGCAATTTGCTTTTACTCCTATGGTCTAGACCAGGGAATCTGGTCTACCAGGGAATCTTCTTATAACTCAGCCATGGCAACTCCACCATTTCCATAGAAGAGGAGTTCTTCGAAGACAACTGTGTGTGGGGAGGACAGGGTGGGAGATGTTAGCACACTGGGACTTTTAAAACATCATTTGCATAATAAACATACAATCTAAGTAAAACCAGCATATTTATTTGCCAGAGTTTAGAAGAGAAAAATTACAGGAATTTTAAGGAAGCCAAGTACTATCCCCCTCCTCTTGGCCTGTGTAATTTAGCTAACTGTGGAACTTTCCTACAAGGAAGAGAGTATAATGATCAATCAACCAGTAGAAAATCTTTCTAATAGATATTTTTAGTGAATATTGGAAGTTTAAGAAAAATGGTGACAAATTCTTTATTACTTCCTCTTTCAAGAGGTAGTCTATTTCTCCCCTCCTCCTCCAAACTGGGTAGGACCTGCTTTCACCAAGACAATATAGAAGTAACACTGTGCCAGGTGGAACTAGCCACCATGCCTTGAGGAAGCCCAAGTAGTCAAATGGAGAGGCCTCTGTGGAGGAGAATTGAGTCCCATCTAACAGCCATCATTGGTTTGCTAACTACCGGAGGGTGCCATCTTGAAATTAGATACTCTGGCTCTGGTCACTCTAACGGATGCCACTTGGAGCTAAAATAAGTTCTCCCTGTTAGTCCTTCCCAAACTACCAAACCATCAGCCAAATGATTGTTATTTTAAACTACAGAGTGTAAAGGTAATTGGTTATGGAACAATTGATAATAGAAATTATTACTAACTGGCAACTGGTTAATACCTCAGTCTGTTATGAGTTTGGTTAGGATGGATTATTGCCCTGATACTGACCAACTCGATGAATAAAACTGAGACCGGGAGACTAGAAATTCAGTCAGTATAATTTTATCAAAGTAAAAACTTCTGTTTAGCTTCTACTCAAGTACCCCACTAGCTTCCCTCTGCAATACTTTGTTATTCATTTATTATTCACTTAACTAACATTAATTTAACTAGTATTAAACAACCATTATGTGTTAGGCTCTGGGGATTCAGTGGCAAACAAAATAGACACAGTCCCTGCATTCACAGGGTTCTTGTTCTAATAGACATCAAAGTTTATCTCACCAACGGCAACAGCGGTATCTGCTCTGCGTGAATTTACTACTGCACAATCCAGGCCAGATCACAGTGGAGGGTCTGTTCTGCTGGTGAAGGCTGGCCTATACCACAGGAAGCCCAGAATGGCTCAGCCGAAATCTGCATGTTGAATTGCTGTTACCAGTTCCTATGGCTTTTTCTCCAGACCAACACTCGAAGAGCTAGGGGAGAACTATACCCATCCTCCTGAGCACAACCTCAGTTCAGGGTTCTCTGGACAAAAGACAAGTGCAAAGTAAGGGGGAGGTTTAGATTTGCAGTGAGAAGAATTCTTGAAGGCCTCTTAAAAAATCCATATGCAAGTCCTCTACCAAAGAAGGGTAAAACATCTTTGCTATCTATACAAATCAATATTGGTCAATTCAAACGCTGAGAAGGTTTTTTGGGGTTTTTTGTTTTTTTTTTAATTTGAATAATTAAAGCAATACAGAACCTTAGCAGTTTGCCAACTAATAATCACTTTAAGATTTGTGTAATGAATGTTTTATGACTCATGGATTTCTTTCATGTACCTCACAGTTTTCCATTAACATTCCCACTAACTGTTTTCCATGGGGCCTTAGACAAACCCTCCTCAGCTTCTACCATCATTCCCACAGTAACAGAATTAGAATTGTTAAAAATGTCTAATTTAGGGGCACCTTGGTACTCAGTGGTTAAGTGTCTACCTTAGGCTCCGGTCATGATCTCAGGGTCTAGGAATTAAGCCCTGCATCAGGCTCCCTGCTCAGTGGAGAGCCTGCTTCTCCCTCTTAACTCTGCCTGCTGCTCCCCCTGCTTGTGCTCTCCCTATCAAATAAATAAATTTTTAAAAATCTAAAACTAAATAAATAAATAACACAAAAATGTCTAATTTGACTAGTTCAAAAATATGCTTGCCAGGATCTTTCCCTTGAGGAGGGAATCTCAAGTATTTACTTTTTAGTTGATTACTTTATGTACCAATCAATCAAAACTGCTTAGTCCAAGGAGCATTTCATCATATGACAACATGGCCAGAGCACGCACATGGCATCTGTTTGCTCAGAGATCTATTCATTTCCTGGTCTGCTCTCAGGCTCCTGACTTCGGTGAACCAGGGATAGATGAAAACATCTAGAATGAAAATTGTCATACGAAGCTATGCACTAAACCAAGAAGCACAACTGTTAACTGAGCATTAGGATTTGAACACAGGAATAGATCCCATTAATCTGCCCTCCATGGAGGTCCACACACCCAGAGCACAAGCCTCTCCATCCCTGGGAGGCAATTCTGGTTATAAACCAGGGATTCAGCTCACTTGCAAGGCCCCATGAGGAGGGGCTCCGTGAGAATGAACAGATCGCTTCCCGCGAGCTCATGAACACAAGAGAGCATAGACCAGCACTGAGAAGCTGAAGTACAGTTTTGGATTCCCATCTCCTTCCTTTCTATTCTCTCAGGCTTGGCCTCCCACATTCCTTATCTTCCTTAGTTTGATGCCCCATGTTGTTTCAGGCTGTCCAAAGTTTCAAGATTCAGAGCTCTCTCAGCCATCGTTTGCAAGGTGCTCCACTTTCACTGTTTGTTCCTCCCTTCCCTTCATACCATGTGTTCAACTCCCATTCCTTAGAGCTAAGGTGTCAGCCAGGCTAGGAGGAAAGCAAACTACACATTACCAATTCACACCACAGGGAAGGAAGGTTGCTTACAAGGGTACAGCAAGGTCCCTTCACGGACGCAGGAGGGTCATTAGGACACGAACATGGTCATGAGTGTTTTCATCATGATGGTTTTCCAGTACATGGCAGGAAAGTGTTTTGAGGAATGAATACCTTTTTCTAATTTGCACAAATGTGACTTGTGGGCTAAACTGTTCTGCCAACCCCTGATAAATGCTTGCCCTCCCAGGGGTATTGATGTACTCAAACAAATTTCTCCTTGGGCAGAAGCTTTAGGAAGAGATTTTGGCAGTGGGTGGGCTTTTCTTTAAGTGATTCCACTCGTATCAGGTGAGCTGGAGGAGGGAAAGAAAGGCTAATGGGCCTTATTTGGCTGTGATGGTGGACCTCTTCCTGTGCACCCACTCTTCATGTTTCTCTTGCTCCTAAAAAATTGTTGCTGTCTCATAACCTTATATTTTTTTTGTCACTGTAACAAATCAGAAAATGCAGTTAAGAGAAATAATGTCACCTTCCAGAGGTAACCACATTATTATGTTAGCAATTTTCTCAGACATTTTCCAAGAATATATAAATGAAACAGAAATATATATCACATTATACACAACTGCTCTAACCTTGTGTTTTCACTTAATACTTTCATCTCTTCCCTACACACACACAAATACACACACACACGAATATGTAATATTTTTTAAAACTCATAATATTTCATAGAATGATTAACCAAAAAATTTTTTTTATTATGTTAGTCAGCATACAGTACATCCCCGGATTCCGATGCAAAGTTCGATGCTTCATTAGTTGCGTATAACACCCAGTGCACCATGCAATACGTGCCCTCCTTACTACGCATCACCAGTCTATCCCATTCCCCCACCCCCCTCCCCTCTGAAGTCTTCAGTTTGTTTCTCATAGTCCATGGTCTCTCATGATTAACCAAAATTTAATCAATCCTTTCATGATGGAAATTTAACATGTTTTCAATTTATAATAACTAGATAATCACCCTCCTCTGCATACCTTTGTCCAGCTAACCTTCTCTTTATTTTAAGTAAGGTTGACCACAACTTAAATCAGTTTACTCCCAGCTGCTTCTCCCCACCCAAAGAACACACATACATGCATACAAAGGGGCGCAAATACAACCTGGATTGTGTGCATACCTCTGTATAGTCACTCCTATTCACAATCACATTCAGATTCAAACTTAAACTCATACAGAAACCCACCCGGGGTACAGATTCAGGCTTTACTTGCCTCTGTCATCCAAAGTGAGGGAGAAGCTGTGGCGGGACTAGGGATGAGCAAGAATGGAGACAGTGTGGGACAGGAGTTCGGAAGGTGTGGGAGAAATGAAGTCAGGCAGGGATTTGTCAGAGACGTAAGAAATAATGGGGCCACGCAGGTGACATCTCCAGTTATGTGAAGAGAAGAAGGCACCGTGGGTCCCAGCTAGGAAAGGTATGATGCGGACACTGGGAAGCCAACAGTGAGGTCTATGCTCCAAGGGCACAATGGAGTAAGGAAGACCACACCAGACAGGCAGCCACTCCACAGCCATGCAGGGCCATGGCCAGGGCCAGGGGAAAATGGACCCGAGGGGTCTCGGAAGAGAACAGAGCCATAGGTGAGAAAAGAGAAAGAATGGAGAAGGGCACAGGCTGATGAAGAGAGGAAGGCTGTCATCCCTGTGAAACACAGTGCTCAACTGGCCAATCCCTAGACATGCAGTTACCCAGCATCTCTCGATGATTCAAACCAAATCCTGACACAACCTACAGATAACCTTTTATTCTGCTTTCATGAGTGCTCAGAAACATGCTGTAATGCCTGTAGCATTACAGTCCTTCTTGGTCACCACACCAACCCTCGGTGCCATCCTGACCGGAGAAGCATCCACATACCCACCTAATCTGGAGACCCCATCCCTAAATCCTATTGGCACCATCTCCAAGTAAACTCCTTGCCTCACACTCAGAGCCCCCCAACTCCATCTATTCCCATGAGATTTCTTCTCCCCACTCATTTCCATGTCTGTCTCTGTCAAATGGAGATAAAATAGTATGTGCATCATAGCACTGCTATGAGGTTCACATGAATTATTACGTGTAGAAAGACTAAGAACTTTGCCTAGGATGTTGTAAAAGCTCAAAGAATTTAACTATTATTACAATTATTTCCTTGTTTATAAATAAAATGCATGTCACTAATACTTGACATTCCTCATCTTTTACTTAGCACCAAATTTTGAGGAGCCAGTTTCCTCTTATCTGACAAATCAGTGCCAAATGAATTATTTCAGTGGAACATTCCCGCAACTGATACTTCCTTAGATTCTCCTTCTCCAATGCCCAGGTGTCACTACACCAACATACCTTGACTGGACCATCCTATCCATTCTTTTCTTTTTCCTCTGATGGTAATATGCCATCTCTACCTACCTTTGCATTTCCACAGTACCACACACAGTGTTTTATCCATAGGAAGTTATGTAATGAATGTTGAATTTTATCCCCCTGCTCTCTCACATTGGCTAATCACCAATACTCACTATCTCCTTAACTGCTCCATAAACCACACAGCCATCTCTTGAGCAAATAAATATCATACATTGTTACAGTTATTTGTAGTAATCATTACGTCTATTATTTCAAGTTCTTTGGACAAGGTACTCTAAAATACATTAGAGGAAACACTCCCAAACTTATCAGACAAAAAGGGAATGGACAATATAAGGCATAGCGCTTTGTCTCCTCTAGGTCTATAATTTAGAACTAAGTTCATGACAGCAAGGCACATGACCATGTCCATGAGGATTCCAAAGAAATGTAGGTATACCACAGTGAGATTAAGTGTGTTAAAACAATAAAAAATTTAAAAATGCATTATGTTACCAATGTCCCTACCTAAAACCTGGTTCTACCACCGGTCATTTTTACTTCTACTGAAAATGGTGCGTGAACTTCTTCACATTGAAAGTCACCAATGAGATCTCCCAAATAGTTATTTTGTGCTCAGTCCAGATTTCTCTTCACTATAGGAATTATTTTCAAATAATGTAGAGAAACTCAGTAGTTCAGAGAACTTCAATAAAGATAGCTAAAGACATGGAAATAAACCGTTTGATGAACAGTGTAAGAAACTGGAGTTGTTTACTATAGAGAGGAGGGGTAGAAAGGTGATGAGATTTTGTCTTCAAGTTCATGAAGGGTTGTTACTAGCACTGTAGTAATCATTTGCTATCCACGCCCAGAGTGGACAAAACAGGAGAAAATAAATTAAGTTACATTAGCAAAGATTTCAATTAGACATAAGGAAGAACCTTCCAGCTGATTAATTACTAGAATGAACCACCTGAGGGAAGCTGTCAGTCTCCATCTCCAGAGTGATCCAAAGAGACAATAAAAAATCTCCATCTTGGGAGGCTTTGGAAATCATCTACCTATAGGCACAATGACCTCTAGAGGTCCTCTCCAATTATTTGATTTGATGACTCTCACAGTGTTTACTGATCACAGAAATATACTGGAACTGGCAAAGGGCTAAGGATCAATAAGGCTGAGGAAAAACGGGGATTAGCAGAATTAAGTACTCATTAGATATCAAAAGTGCCATCCTCCAATACAATCATATTCTCGTCCTGTCAAGATCAAAAGAAAAATGCATAAACCCATACTTTCCCAGTGGGAGACTAAATGGATAGAAACGAAATAAAGTTTCTTCCAGTGACCTAAGCAGAACTCAACCAGTAGAAAGAATAAAACAGCCAAAGTAAACTCATTATTTAGCCACATTTTCCAGTACACCAACATGCCTCCTACAGATCTGAAGTCCCAGCTTTATGCTGTACCACTCAATGGACAGCAGTATCCCCCAAGTAAGTCTCTCATGTTTCTTCCTCTAGCCTAAGCTTATAAATCCACCCCTCCTTCCTTTAACCATGTCTGACCAAAGTCCTAACCACTTTTAAAATTCCAACTCAGATGCCACCTTCTCTATAAAGATATTCACCAAATCCCCCAAGCTGGAGTACACATCTCCTTCGCCGTATCACTGCATTTGGACCTGTGTCACTGCACCCATCAGAGTTCTGTGATCCCTGGTTGCCTTGGCTTGGCATAGCTACAGAAGCAGACAAATGGCAGTCAACTACAGGAGAAATGTTGGCCTACCTCATCCTAGACCCAGACAGCTCCCATGGCTGTCTTCCATCCCTTTTATACAAGCTCTCTGGACACTGTCTCCTTTCCCCTCCACTCAGGAACTTGCACCACATTCATTATGCCTTGCCAAACCTCCTGTTGAGCCTGGCTATGGAATTGAAATCGGTCTCTCCAACCCTTCGCTTCTTGCTGCCCGTAAAGGCAGTATACAAGTCCCTTTCTGTTCAAAAATAGTTTTCTTAATCACAATGGGTTTGTAGATAAGTGTGAATGAATTTTTAAAACACAGATTGTAATAAAAATGAAGATGTTCCCATGATTTTGGTTTGGCTCCTTAGCTGGTTTCCCCCCCCTAAGATGGTAAATGGAAGTCTCATTTTGCTTTCATTCCTGAAGAAACTACCAAGTATCAAGCTGGTCACCTCTTACTCTATTAATGAAGGCCTTATAGTTCCTTTTACATCCTAAAGAGATTTAACCAAAGGAAAATAGCAGATCTACCCCATCATCAGGTGAAATCTTGGAAAATCTCTACACTGGCTAAGTGCCAGTTAAGCAGGCCTCCTCAGACTCTGCAAAGGACCTATTTTAAATGATGGTTTGTGACTCTGGAGAAGCTTCTGACCTCCTTTCCATATTCAATCCCTATATCGCCCCAAATTCAATAGCCATGACACCAAAGAATAATAAACAGAACTGAAGATACTCCAAAATGTCCATTGGCGATATAGCTATATAGTTTCTAAGACATTAACAGCATCTTCCCATGGTCTTTAGAATGTTGCAGTTACCTAAAGAAAAGTTAAATAGTGTTGCATCAGTGAATAATTAAATCAAGCCATTTTTTTGAGCACTTACCAGATCTCTTGCATGAGTGTGTGGCACTCCTAAAGTCTGAAATTTTCATTTAGCACCTATTTGGTGCAGGGCATGGGCTAGGTGGAGAATGTGAAAACACATAAAATATGGATGCGTGGTGGACAAGAGAGCGAAAAAATGTGATTTCGGTTTTTGGAAATTGAGGGTGGGGGTATTTCTATTCAATGCCTGAAAGAAAAGAAGGACTGAAAAGGATAAAACTCTTTGGTTGAGAAATGATGCACTGAGAATTAGTAACATGTAAAATACTGAGCAAGGTAATTGGGTGAGAGGAACAGGCTTCTCGGTCTCCCACAGAGCTCTGGTAGACAGTTTCTCTGGTGTGGATCCAAGCTGAGTTCCCAACCAAAGCTGTAAGACCAATGGACGTGGCGTGTTGATCCGTAGGCACCAGGGAAGACCCGGGCTTTATACAGGAGGAGTAGGGTAGAGTAGGTGGCGATTGAGCAGGTAGAGAGTCGTGTCAAGCTTAGCCCAGCCATACCAGACCAAAAGCTAAACAGCAGCAAAACTAATAAATTGCCAATTTAATACTGCCCATCAGAAATGGATTGGCAACTGAGCTTGCAAGTATAAGATTCGCTTTGACAGGCTGGGGAAGGAGCAGAGTCTACGCCCTCCCATTACCCCAATCCCCCACGATTTTTATGCTGCCACACTTAAAACAGCTCTGTGGGAGTCGTAGTACTCCCACTTTACAGAGAGAACTGGGCTTAACCTGAGGGAGGTTAAGAAAAGTCACCTGTGAAGCCCATCTAACTCCAAAGTCTATGATATTATCCTTTTCCATTTGAAGGTCATTTTCCTTAATAGAGAAGATGGAAGGAAAATAGGAATGGAGTATTTCTGCTTTCATTTGTCATCCACTTACACAAAACCAACAGCCCTGTAAAACGATCCCTTCTTTTGGTTATTCTTTTTCTCCAAATTTAAGTTATTTTCATTATTTCTGCATCTGAAGAGGAGTGGAGAGAAAATACTGAAATCTATGTTTTTGAGCACCTACAATGTGCTAAACACTTTCTACATTTTCCCCTATAAAATAAATTTTATTTAACCATTATATAAAAGAAGACACTGATACACAACAGAGAGGTAAATCAATTTATATAGGGTCACGAGTATTGGTCATTCAAGTTATCTTCTTGCAATACTGCTATTATTCCTTGTTTATCAGCTTATTTTTCATTCATTCCAAAATATTTATTGAATGCCTTTGATATGTATTTAGTTCCAGACACTGTTCTGAGTACTTGGCATACACTGGTAACATAACAAAGATCCTTGCTCTTGTGAAGCTTAAATTCTAATGGTGGTAACCAAACAATAAATAATAAACCTAGATACATAAATGAGTAAGTGGGTTTTCTTCTATCTTGTGAATATATACTTTTGAAAATCAAGCTTAGTGGTTCTGGTTCCAGGTAAAATAGAACAAATGCCAACTTTTCTCTCCCATTAAACACAACTATAAAACTTAGAAGGCATGAAACAGCTACTTGAAGTTTCTGAAAATCAAACATCAACATGCATATGGGGAAGTACACCAGAATTCAAAGTAACACCTACTTAATGGCTTTAAACAAGGTTCAGAATCTTATGATATTCCAAATACCCAAAATACAATCTAAAGTTACTCATAATACACAAAACCATGAAGACCTTGACTTGTAAGGGAAAAGACAATCAACAGACACCAACAATGCGATGACACAGATGTTGAAAGATTTTAGAGCAGCTGTTAAAAAAATTCTCAAACAGGCAATCACACACACTCTTCAAACAAAAGCTAAAATAGAAGTCAAAGGGAAATTTTAGAACTGAATAGCCAAAATAAAAAATCCCCACCAAATGGAAGCAGTGACCAGAATGTCAGTGGCAGAAGAAAGAGTTAGTGACTTAAAGGTAACAAGAACAGTTGGGCAGTGCTTCCTCCTTGGAGCTCTAAGTACCCATATCAGATTTAGGTGGCACCATGAATATATATACCCTCCCCTAAGCTTCTAAGTTCTGATAACTACAACCCTAGCTCCAGGAATAACAGCTGTTCCTAAAGGTATTACTTCCCACCATTCTCTTTCTGTTCCTTCAGCCTTCCAATTTCCTATATCATATTCCCTCTGTTGACTGAAACACTTGTACAGATATGGTGGGAATGTAAAATTATATAACCGCCTTGAAAAATGGCTTGGTTGTATCTTACAAACCTAAACATATACCTATTCTATGACTCAAAAATTCTACCCGTGGGTATTTACCCAGGAGAAATGAAAACATATGTCCACAACGGGATCTGAACAAAAATGCTGACAAAATTTTTATTCATGATAGCCAAAACTAGAAACAACTCAAGTGTTCATCAACAGAAAACAACATACTCTAGTATACTTATACAATGGAACATTAGCCTAAAAACAGAACTACTGATAAATGCAACAACATGGTTGAATTTCAAAACATTATTTTGAAAGGATGTCAGACACGAAATAGTACATATCGCATGACTGCATTTATATGAAGTTCTGAAACAGGCTAAATTAATTTATAGTGAAAAAAATAAGATAATGGTTACCTCTGTGTTGGGGGTGGGGGTGGTAGTGGTAGGTAGGAAATTAACTAGGAAGGGGCATGAGGCCAGTCTGGCAATGAAAATACTCTATATTTTGACAGAGGTATGGGTCACACCTATGAAAACATTTGTCAAAAGTCACTGAATACGGGGTACCCAGGTGGCTCAGTCGTTAAGCGTCTGCCTTCCGCTCAGGTCATGATCCCAGGGTCCTGGGATTGAGCCCTGCCTCAGGCTCCTTGCTCAGCCGGAAGCCTGCTTCTCCCTCTCCCACTTCCCCTGCTTGTGTTCCCTCTCTTGCTGTCTCTCTCTCTCTCTCTGTCAAATAAATAAATAAATAAATAAATCTTTAAAAAAAAATTCACTGAACACACATATAAAATATATGTTAAACTATCTAATGAGCTTTGTTTTCATTAGAACCTTATTTTTAGATGATATTTTTGTCTCTGAACATCAAGTCAAGCCAGTCCTTTCCATTACTGACTTTTGCAATATCTTTCCGTAAAGTACAGAGCATATGTTTTCTAACTTCAAAAAATTTTTATTTAATTAAATTCAACTAGCCAATGTACAGTATATCATTGGTTTTTGATAAAATGTTCAATGATTCATCTTCAAAAATTTAAATCCTAAGTTAATATATATGATCATTATCTCCCAAGGTTCTAGCCACCTTTACATCTTCAAACAGTTCTTGGACATAGCTTCTCTTGGTGCTTAATTTATATTCAGGATATGTATACTATAAATATTTCTTCATTTCAATTTATTTCACTTCAATAAGTATTTATTGACCATATCTGTGTGCAAGGCAAGGTTTTAAACAGTGTAAGAAATCCAAAATAGCATATAGTCCCCTCTTCAAGATGCTGACCACCTAGAGTGAGGTGATTTTTTAAAAGTATAACAGGGAATCAACAAGATCGAAAACATTCACAATAAATTTGAGAAATGTTAGGTACTTCTTTTAATGTCCTTGGTTGAAAGGCATTCTACGTTTATGACATGATTTTTTCACTCCCACTCCCAGTCCATTTGATGTGCTACTTTTATGCTTGTAGCAAACATAATTAGCAGACATTGATGATTTCATTCCACCAAATCTCCATTCCTATTAGTCCTAATAATTTTAGCAAGTGATAGTCAAAGAACATTGACCTTAATGGTTTAGACCTCACATATTTAAGAGATCCCCAGCTTACACGAGACAACCAGTATAATTTCCCTCACTAAAGTGGCACCAGCTTCTTTCCAAAAAAATCACAGAATCTAATTATCCTGAAAATTATCTAAGCAGAATTCAATATTCATATTCTTCCAATGAAAAGACAGCCAAAAATTACTTCTTTCCTAGGAATGAGCCATCAGTGTTTGTAACATACTCTTAATAGAACAAGAAGTCACATGTATCCATCTCTCATTCCACATGTAAAACAAAAATTCTATAAGTGAACAACTCAGAATCTGGCTGTAGTTTTTGCTACTTTTTCTTTTTTAAAAAAGTCAGTGTCACCGATGTTCAAGAAAGAAAAATATGAAGAGAATGGGACAAAAGTTGGTGCTATAAAGCTGACATATTTGGAAATCTGGGTTTACAAGACCTTTCCTCCTTCTGAACAAAAGCTTGACATCATTACCAATCACACAGAGCTGTTAGGCTGACTGGCTGGAGAACAATGCAGTGTTTAAGATGCTCTGTCACTAGAGTTTTGTAAGGATTTTTTCCTTCCTCCAAAGGACTCATCTTCCTGCTGCTTTGTGACCTAAAGGATATGTAATTTTCAGCTTCTGTTTAGCATTGACAAGGTGGGTATTTTTTCTAGCCCTCTATTCCCTAAACAAAATTTCTAAAACTCTAACTCAGAAATTAAATAGATTTCTAAAAATGAACCCTATATCACTCAAAGTCTGTCTCTCAGAAAGTAGGTGGGAATAAGATTCTCTCCTTCCTGTTGTCCCTCCCCCACCCATCACTGTTGATGGATAAGAGATGTCAGCTTGTCAAGTCTTATTGGGTGCTACCTGATGTAAGTCCACACTCAGGCAGTAAAAATCTGTTTGCAGTCAGCTCTTTTAATAACTCCCAGCAAACAGGGGAAAGCAGATCTATTCAGTAAGATGCTTCCTCTGATATGGTGGGGAAAAAATAGTCCATGACAGAGGTTTGATATGGAGAAGATTTTTAAACAAAGAACAGTTCTTTCTTTAGAGAAACTGGAGAGAAATAGTTTCTCTAGGGATTTGGGAATTCTAAGAAATATAATGTTTCTATGCTTATGATAGACTTGAAGCTCTTCGAAAGGAGGTCGTACTTTCTCCATAAAATATCCCCATTCCACAGAGTCCTGCTGAGTCCTAAGCATTCTGTGGGTTCTGAACTTTGATGAATAGTATTGATGCTACCCCTTAATCTCAAGCCTAAGGGGAAACTCTGGGTGGGTGCCCAACCTTCCAACTACCCCAAAATGGATAAGAAAGACTAACAGATCAAATGTTCTGGGAATATATTTTATGACATAAAGCACTTAATTCTTTGGAGAACCAAATTAAAGAGTTTTCTCCAAGAGATTTCAGAATTCTAAGCATATGTTTCTATGCCCTATAGCCACATAATTAAGATTAAATTAGGTGCCAAGCTCCTGAAGATAGTGGTCTAATCATTTTGGTAAATATTCTCATTCATAGTGCCTAGAGCATTGCTGGTGTACTATGGGTCTTACGGCGCTAAATACTGGATGGTGGTGGAGCTGATGATGATGACAGTAATGAAAACAACGATGCTCACTAAAAAGACTAATAAGTCAAAAATTTTTTTAAATGACCAGACAGAGTGAACTGAGAGTTATTCTGAGAATAAGTACTATGTATGTATTCATTCATTCACTTTTCTGAAACCTCTCAGCTATCATCCTCCAGGTAATACTCACTTCTTCTAGAATAATACAAATGTAGCAGAAAGTGAATTCCAAAAAGTTTAGCTAACAGCATTCGAGTCAAACTTATTACATTATTTCACTAAGAAATATTTTCCTTTCTGGTTAGAATTAATAAAATGACTACTGAAGTTCTTAATAATATTGGACTATTCAGAAAGAGTCGTTCATAGAAGGTTAAAGTATTGTCTTTGTTTTTCATCCTCTAAGACAAGAAACATGCAATCAACACTTAGTAAAGGTTTTAAACGAATGCATGGATGACTGTAAAATGAATTAATACATGAATAAGTGAGCAAATGAATGGATGGCTCCTTGAACTGTATGTCTCTGCTTATTAGAATACTTATTACACAGGTAAAGTCACATTTTAAGAAGTCTAGTGCTTATGCTCTAAAAGAATGGTCTCAGGGAAAACTGAACATTGATCTTTCAAGTGAGCAATATAAGGTTATATGAGCTTCAGAAGCATATTGCAAAAATGACCCCCTGATGACAAAGCAATAACAAATTGGTCATAATGATGTCATAAGAGCAAGTTCTTTTTTTAAGATATTATAATTTTTCATGTCTATTTTAGCCAGAAGATTTGTGGAAGTAGAAGAATTCGATCCCGATGCAAAGTGGTGATGGAAATGTGTTTCTTCCAGTGTTTACTTACCTCCCTACAATATCTAGTCCCAAATCATTAACTGTCCATAATGATCTGAGTCCAAGCTGACATAGTGAACGGCCATAAAATCCTCTCTGAAGGGTTAAAAACAAAAACAAAACTACAACTAAACTATCAATGGACTGCTGGTATCCTAAGCCACTGCCAGGTTGAAAATTCCCAGGAATACAAATATCTAATTTACTGCCATATCTACAGGAAACCTAAGATAAAGTTTTGAATGGAACAACCTCTTAATAAACATCCCTTGATTAAATGAAGACATGGGACTAGGGTGATGCAACAGGCAATAAATACTGTGTAAGTTTAGAGAAAGAGAGCACAGTGTGGGAAGGTGAAGTCAGAGTAGACTTCATGGAGGACATGGGACTTAAATAATATGTTTTCACTCATATGTGGAATTTAAGAAATAAAACAAATGAACAAAGAGGAGAAAAAGAGACAAACCTCTCCCCTCCCAAAAAAATACTCTTTTTTTTAAAAAAAATGATTTTATTTATGTATTTGACAGAGATAGAGACAGCCAGCGAGAGAGGGAACACAAGCAGGGGGAGTGGGAGAGGAAGAAGCGGCTCATAGCAGAGAAGCCTGATGTGGGGCTCGATCCCATAATGCTGGATCACGCCCTGAGCCGAAGGCAGACGCTTGACCGCTGTGTCACCCAGGCACCCCCCAAAAATACTCTTAATTATAGAGAACTGACGGTTACTAGAAGGCTGGGGTGGTTATAGGTCATGCAGGTGATAGGGATTATGAGTACACGTATCTTGATGCGCCCTGATATATGCAGTTGTTCAATCATGATATTGTACACCTGAAACTAATATAGCACTGTAGGTTAACTACACTGGAATATAAAAAATAACATATTGAAAGAAATGGTCATGCTATAAGCCAATACTAATCTAAGGGCCTAATATGAAAAAGTACTAAACTCTCAGGGTCCATAGCAATCACACAGCGGCATCTTACCCAAGGTTTTTCTAACGTTCAATATTACTCTTCCAGAGGAACCATGGCTGAACAGGCCACATGTTTTATTGTCACAGGGGATGAAGGCAGATGAAACAGGACATGCTTTGGAAGACAATGCAGTGAGAAGCAACACCGCATAAGAGATCAACGCTGAAATTTCAAGGATAAAAGACAAGGGTACAGAATGAAGGTGGAAAAGAAAGGGAGAAAGGAAGAAATGCTTTCACTAAAAGAAACTCTCCGTTCTCACAGTTTCAGGTGAAGGATTTATCTGTCCTGTGGGAATGAATGCTGTATAATATTCTTCAAGACAACACAAAATAGAGGGGGATTTAGAACTGTTGAGTATCCCTATCATTCTATTCCTGTTCTGTCTACATGCAGTGGTGTTAGTTTTTCCATCTTTGGTCTTTATTACTGAGACAGTCCTTCCTATTCATCACCTTGGGGTACCCTCCCTACCCTAATGGGACTAATTAAACGCTAGGGGTTGGTTTTTTGATCACAAGAATAAAAAACTACAGAAAACTACTAAATTTCGTGCAATCCCAGCAAAGGGAGTAAATTCTCATCAGAAGGGGGAATGAGGGAAACAGGACTGGCATTTCTTATCTAAGAAGTGTATTATGAATTATATTAGGATACATATAATACATATACACATAAAGGTAATAGATATATCTGTATATATGTATATATGGGCGTAATAACTTTAACATCATAGAAGTCCTTAAAATAAGGAATTAATATCTCTTTTTTACAACTGCTAAAGCTGAGGTGCAGATAGTTTTATACATGTTAAATAGGTGGTAAGTAGATCTGGGATTCATGACAAGGTCTGGCTGACTCTAAAACATACCATAGCTCAGAAAACAGGCAGAGCATGGCAATTCCTGGTAATAAGACAAATTTCTGATTTAAAATAAAAGCAAAGCAGAAAAGATCACTAGAATTAAACTCAGAAAGCCCTGCTTGGAATGCTATTGCCATCACTAGCCTTGGGCACATTACTTTGAGTCAGCCTCAATTTTCTCCTCCAGAAAATGGCAGAACGACTGCCTGACAACATAGCACCACAAACTGAATCTGATATCATTATAAATGTGCCTGACACTGTAGCTGGTACAGTAGTTCTCCCGGCACATCATCTGAACCCAGTAGGCATTCCATAAATACGTGTTGGATGATAATGAAGTGGAAGTGAGAAAACCCACAAGAACCACTCCTTTTTTTTCAAAACTATGACAGATGGTCAACTTCTTCTTCAGGATTTCCGATCTCTCAGAAACCACTCTACCTATGCCTCCTCTGTCCTAAATCAAAAGTGAAAAAAAAAAATACAAAAAGCACGGGAGGTGGAGGTGAAAGCACGGCCCGGCAGTGGGTAGGGGTCCAAAGTGGAAAATTAACCTGTCCTTTTTCTAAAAATCACAATCTCTTTGTCCCTGGAGGTAGCTTCCTCGATGGCCAGTTTCCCTCAGAGTAAAAACACAGGTGGGCAAATCCCAGAGGGAGCCCAGGGACAGACACTGAGGCACAGTCCTTAACCAGGAAGGACACTCTTTGGGGCCCTTTCTTCCCACGTTTTCTGTAACATCTTTCCTCTTCTCTCTCCTCCATGACCTGCTTTGTCTCCTGAATCTGTAAAGAAGATTTCCTGCTTCTCCTTATGGAAGGAAGTCTTTTGGCTCTCATGGGAAACCATTTTCTCCTCATGCTTGACATGCATCCCCAACCCCTGCATCTACCACACACACTCTTCTGTCCCCCCGGGGTGGGGATTCAGCTGCGGCAACTCCTGTGTACTTCTCTGTAGAATGCGGGTGGGGGGGAGATTCAGTTTCCAGAACAACACCTCTGTCACCTGCAGGCTACATAGGCTGCTCTTCCTCCTCCTTTTCACTCTTAAGGTGAGGAGACAAAGCTTCTCAGACTGATCATTCAAGAAACTCAATGAAGAGTATTTTTTTTAATTTGTCAGAGAGAGAGCACAAGCAGGGGGAGCAGTAGGCAGATGGAGAAGCAGGCTCCCTGCTGAGCAAGGAGCTCAATGCGGGACTTGATCCCTGGACCCTGGGATCATGACCCAAGCTGAAGGCAGACGCTTAAGAGACTGAACCACCCAGGCACCCCTCAAAGAAAGGATATATTAAGGAGAGGACCATAGCTATGAAAGTCCACACGAGCCTTCAAGTGCTAAGCAGGAAGTACCCAGGAAAAAGGGCAAACACCTGGACAGTTTCACAGATGAATGGGTGAGGCAGGTGAGGGGGGTAGAAAACAGAGCTGTTGCTGGCTTATACCCAAGTGTAAATTGCTTGCTTTGCCCTACAGCATTTTATGGTGTTGGAAAGCTTCTCTAGGAATCTCCTATGGGACTAGAGATAGTAAAAAATGTAAAGAACAGAAACTATCATGCTGCCTTGAATAGCAGCTTCTAAAGAGGATACGGAAGCCCCTTTAGTCAACCATGTGACACTTCTGGTAGTCACACTGTCACATGAGGTTAAGTGTAGTAGAGAGGAGAAACGTAATGCAACACAAGGCTATCACTGATTTTGTGGCTTTGGTGTACTTAATTTTAAAAGGGGGTACACTCCCTGGTTCCCTTCATGCCATAAGTGGAAACAGAGGAGAAAACAGGCTTCAGTGAGAACCCACCTCTCTCCAACTCAGACACATGCATAATGACGAAAGAAACCCTTACCTACAAGCCTCCCACTCTACAATATACAAGAGTACTGCCCTGCCTACTTGGCTCAAACACATGCTCAGGCTCAACTACTCACAGTGTTAGAGGCCACCATCCACCCACACACCTGCTCTCACGTGCATGAGTCCTCCCCAACTAGAAATCACTGAAATTACTCCCAGATTCACTATCACCCATCATCTCTCACCTTCTTCCATTTCCAGAGCCAGAAGCTGACCTACACCTGCCATCCAACAGAGGAGGCCGTCACTCCTGCATTCAACCTGCCACTCCTATCTCTCCCTGACACACTGATCCACTCGCTTCCTGAATCAATCCCCTGTGTAAATACGTGCACAGGGCATCCTGTCACTCATACATGTTATTCATGTTTGCTTTTTCCCATTCAAATGAAGACTCAGGTGTAGACCTACTCCTTAATTCACTTGTCCATGCTAATCAGACAAGCATAAATAAATCACCTTGGTACTTTGCTGTAAATTCCAAAGCTTGGAAATAACTCCTTTTCAGGAAAAGTGTCCAAATTCTCCAATAAATTTTAACAAATATTTGTTTTCATATGGCTCCTAACAACCAAATGACAGTAACACTCTGGTTTACCACCATATTACTATAAGAAGCAACAAAGAGTAAGACAAATATCACATGATCTCACTCATATGTGGAATTTAAGGAACAAAACAAATGAGCAAAGGGGGAAAAAAAGACACACCAAGAAACAGACTCTTAACTACAGAGAACAAACTCATGGTTATCAGAGGGAAGATGGGGGGGGGTATAGGAAATGGGGATTAAAGAGTATGCTCATCATGATGAAAAAAATAAAATAGTGGGAAAAAACAGGGACGCAGTGGCTCTTTAATAGGAGGCCATCACACTACCGAGGTCAGGGTTTCTGGCAAAGCCAAAGCCATGCCGGCCTTTCTGGTCATTATCTGAAGCCTACTGATGCAGGTAGGCTGGTAGATTTGGTGGCATAGAAATGAAGACATTCCTGGAAAAAATAATTCCATTTTCTCAATGAAATTAGAAGGCAGATTTACCAGCAGAGAGTGCTAGTTAGAGGAGACGAAGAGCCTTAGGTCTGAAGTGAGAAGAGAGAGTGTGAAGTTATTCTGGAGTAGGAGAAAGTGAACATAGTAGGAAATGTAGCAGGAGCTGGAAGGGACCAAGCCACAACTAGAGATCCACGGCTTTGTCCTCATGGTTGTGCTCCCGTGGGCTGGAGAGAAAGCCGAATTGTGGGACTGCCTCAAGGTAGACATGAAGCGAGGCAGCTCGGCATCGACATCACTGGGTGCTCCCCTTCAGGTCCCCTCCCCTCCCTCACTCCGCCAGTCATGGACGAGGGGACCGTGTGTGCTCAGGCTTCAGCCAGCTTCACGTGGCGCCACCTCTCAGGCACAACCCGTTCAGCTCTGGCTTCTTGCCCTGGGGCTTCCCTGCTGCCATGATGCCATACTACATCAGAACTAGATGCAACCTAACAAGTGTGGGAGGGTAAATGGGAGCAGAAAAATAAACGCTTCCCCGTCGTCTTTCAGGACACAGTTCTAAGACACATTTTTACAGACTCCTTAGAGGATTCTGGCAGGATGAAGGATCACTTGCCCTCAGCAATGCTCACAACCCAATAATGTATCCTTGTATCAATTTTCTCTCCTTCCCTGTCGCTTTCTTCTGGTCTCCAACTCCTGTTTCCTTTTGAATCATTTTCAAAAAAACCAAACCAAATCAAAAAAACCCCACCTACCTAGAAGTCTTTACCTAAGGCTCTGCCTTCCAGAGAACTCAGGGTAAGATTATTCATTACAAGAGTGGCTACAGCTGGGACTGTGGCATTCAACAAAGACCCCACCCACTGCTGGGGGTGAGTGGGGTGGTGGAAACTCCTGGCATGTACCAGCACCACAAATACTAAGACTCTCACCTGCAGTGGCCTGGGGTGAGGTGGAGGCAGAGGATGACGGATCAGGTTGTATGGTGGCTCCGTCAAATATTTGCAAGTCTTGGAAAAAGGAACTGGAAGGGTGAGGGCAGCCAACTATCGGCTCGAGGTATTCTGTGACGCCCAGAAAGACTTCCAGACCAATGTTTAAGGAGACTTGCATCTCCTATGGCCACAGGGCAGACTGCAGAAAACCAGACCCAGGAACTAACTGGAACAGTGACAACGCTACAAAAGAGACTCAAGGCACAACACTGGAAGGTCTCCTACGTGAAAATCTTAATAGGAAAAAAATGGGATCCTGAGACCCACAGGGGACGTGTGGGTGCCTAGAGAGGGAAGATTTTTCCTAAATCCTTCAAGGTGGCAAGAGAAGCTCCTCCCCCATTGTCCGCGGAAAGAAACCTGACCTTAGAGAGTATGCAAAGACCTTATCCAAAGCAGGTGCCTTTCAATAGGACTCCTGTCCTTCCAGATATACTCCCCTGTCTCCCTTCATTCCCTCCAGGCCAATAACTAGAGTGAGGTCATGCACAAGTACAGCAGGAAAACACAGCTCCTAGCAGGAGGCAAGCAGCTAGGAAGAAATAGCTTACATACTGAGGAAATGCAAGGGAAAGACCTGGCCTATATAGATCTACAGAAAGCAGGGAGCACACATGGAAGTGGATTTTGAGGGAGTGAGAGCGGGATATAGAATTTACTGGCAGGGGAGCACTTTCTTGTGAATTAAGGGTCAAAGGTCTGGCAAAGACTCCTAGAGGCACTCCTAACATGCTAATGGGTTGGTGGCCTAGGGAATGACACAGTGGACAATGGAATGACTTTGGCAAAATATTGCAAAAGGGGCCCAAAGATTAGGGAGGTGGCAATGTTAGACCGGAAGGACTACGTGTGGCTGAGAACTGGTTACCTGACTGATCTGCTCTCTTAGAAAGGCCTGGTGGGATCAAGCACCAGCCACCCACAGGGCTACCAGCTCAATAAGTTGCCTTGCCTTGGCCTTCCCTCTTTCCCTGCCTCTATCCCCTCATTCCTAATTTTTGCTCCCAAAGGTTGGGTCTCACAGAAACATCTTGCACCAAGGCTAAGACAAGCTATTTCTGAGGAACAGAAATTATAAGCAAGCTAAAGAATCCTGAGACTGTTCCTGGCCCTACCACCGACTCCAAAAATCACTGCCTAAATTAATGCATTCTAGTATAGTGTCTCCGTGGGTTCTCAAGAAATAGTAAGTTCCTCCTTTTGTCTTCTCCCTTCACCTGAATCAGTACATTAAGACGGCAGTTAAGGGTAAACAACTCCTTGAGACAGAACACTAACGCAAATACAGCCACTGCAATCTCTTTTGCTCTCTGCCTACCAGAAGCCCCTCTGAGCACACCCTTCCCTGGGCATGACTGCTTCTCATTTCCCAGTACACTGTTTTCCTCCATTGTCACTGTCTAGCCTCAGGACAACAGTGTCCCCTAGAGGGATCGTATCCCTTTCTGGGGAAATCAAAGAGCAGATCAGGAATTAGTCACCAAACTGTGTCACTTTAAACACAAGGAAGAAAGGAAGGAGAGGAAAGGAGCTGGCGGGGGGCCAGGGAGAGGAGGGTGGGCAGGTGGCAGAGAAGGGGAGGAGTAAGGCAGGAGGCGGGGCAGTGCTGTCATTGAGGACTTCTGATTTTTTATTTTATTTAATCACACACTACATTTGCAAGTGTTCTCCTGTCACACAGATAAGGAAGCCAAGGCTTAGGGTCCCTGTTTTAAACAACCATTTCTGAAGCTGAACTGACAGCTAGGAGCTACAGGTCATGCCCAGCAGGAGCAAGAGACAGGACTTGATCAAGAATGAGGGAAACCAATCAGATCAGATACACAGGCTTCTGCCTTCCAATTGCTGGGATTTATTTCAATAGACCAGTCTATGAGGAAACATCATAGAACTGGAATGCAGGCAACTAGAATATTTTCATTTTCCCTCTATTTAACAAGTAATGGCCACCAAGGAACGGTATGTGAAGCAAGGTCCAGGTAACAGGACCCAAAGGCTTGAGGAGAAAATCCAACTTCACTGGACCCCGAGTTCTGACAGCGCCAGGATGAAGGAACCCTGAAACAAGATGGCCTTCGAGAATGGGAGAGGGCTGATAAGCAAGCCAGCTGCTGTTAACTACAAAACAGCCTTCATGACACCCCAGACAACTGGACCAGGACTGAATTCCTTGCAGATCTGCAATTGTTCTGCTTTGTGTCTGGAAGGCCCAAAGCATGACATCACCTCGCTCTTCCTCCCTAATCTCTTTGGCATAAATATCCACCTATGCAAATGAAATAGTGAATTTTTTATTAAACTCTATCCCCTTCTTGAGTTTCCTGCTGAAGTCATCGTAACGCTTTGCCATCTCAGCATTCCCCTTCTAAACGAGTCCTTTGTAAACTGCACATTCTTTCTCTACTCCCGGTATAACTAGAATACTGTGGAGTTGGAGGGCCCAATTTTTTAATTCAAGAAACAATTATATAGCATTTACCCTAAGCCATACACTGTTTAATGACTTAAATTATTAAATTCTCTAATACTCCAAACAACGTTCTAAGTTAGGTACAGTTATTATCCCCATTTTCTGGGAAGAGAAAGCTGAGTCTCGAAAAAATGAAACAACTTGCTTCAGGTCACACAACTAGAAAGTGGCAGAGCCAGGATTTGAACCAGGCAACCCCAGCTTCAAAGTCTGTGCTCTTAACCTTGGGGATCATTTAACTCATTCTCTTCATTTTACAGTAGAGGAAACTAAGACACAAAGCAGCTAAGTGACTTGTGGCCGGAGAAGGCAGAGTGTGAGCTGGCATGGAGGTCTTCTGATTTCTAGCTTGATGTTTTTGTTTGCTATATCCCATGGCCGCAGTTCCAGCAGTATTCACCGCTAGCCTACGTTTCAGTGGTGGCTCCCCATGAGTTCTTCGACTGATCTGTAGACTTACAATATGGAGCTTCATTTTACCAAGGCCATGTAGAAAAACATCTGGAATTGGGAGGATTTGCACAGGTCCTTTGGGGCCTTAGAACTGGGTGATCCAGGACCTAGACCTTCCTTGTTAGCTGTGAGACCACAGCATGTCCCTTCACCTTTCTGGAAAGTCTAGCTGGTATATGGGAGGGTACACTAAAAACTGTAAGAAGCAAATAAATGCTGTTATGGCAATAATAATGGTGGTTAGTCTTGTTAAAAGCATAATGTTTTACCCATTATTTCTGCAGTGTGTGAAATGGTGACAGGGATACAGACTCAGACAGTCACTGTTTCTCAAGGAGGGAGGATCTAGAGCTGATATTACTACTAGGGATCAGGGAGGCTGTGGGTAAAAGCCAGGAAAGGCAAACCATGTTCCTATTAACAGCTCTGAATAATAGTATTGTGGGGGCAAAATGTAAAGCTGTTCACAAGGAAAAAACCAGGGGGTCCACAGAAACATACCTCTGCATGTTCCCCTTCCCCTGAGCACGGGGCAGCATGCCTTCACCTGCTCTTATGTGTCAGCCCTTACTGTCACATCACAGGCAAACCTCCTGTACAGCTGATGGCATTTGGCATTTCAACTGTTTTCTCAGCCATGTCTGTCACTGGAGATTGTAAGCCCTTCAAGGACAGAAACCCTTGTCTTTTATCTCTTCTACAAAGCTAGCAGTGTGGCTGGCACTGAGTAAACAGTGGTTGAATAGTGAATAAATGAATGACTTTTCAACCTGATTTAAATGCAATCATTTTGCTTCCATTCAACAACCCAGGACTCAGGTTGTTCTCTAAGAGCAATATACTAAGTAGCGCCCCGCCCCCTTTCCCACCACCTTCCTACCCCTGTAGCCCAGGATTGTGTGTTAGGTAGGATTAATATTGGAGCATGAGAGTCAGTGCACTTTTCAGGAGGAGTGGGAAGACATGTTGAGGGCTGGGAACCTTTTCAGATCCAATTTTTGGGAACCACTGTCTGACAGTTCTCCAATATTTCATCAATTAACCACCAAAGGGTGCCCATAACTCCCCACACATCAGAATGTTTCTTATACACATTAAAAAATAAAAACAAAATCAAATTTTAAAAAAAATTTCAAGGCAGCATTTTGTCTTATTAGCACTTTAATCCCTAAGGAGACACTCAGAGCTTTATTTTTTGGGTTCAGAGATGATTTTAAGAAAGGAATTGTGGAGAAAAGGCCCAGAGAGGGAAGATGCCAATTCATACATTCTTTGCGTGGTTGCTTCAACATTGAGAATATGGAGAATTCCTTCATGGCAGGAATCAAGTGTAAACTTGGTAGATCTCCCACAGCACCTAGGACTGGCTATGCACATAGCCAATGCTCAATAAAAATTGGATGGATGTATAGATGGACAGAATATAATTTTCTATTGCTACCATTAGCAACAGTCACCTGTAAACTAGCATAACTCTGGTCAGTATATCCAAATAACCTACCACTTTCTTACCCATCAATTCTTTTTCCAGACTTTTCTTTGCATAGAACTGCATAGAAAATAGACAGCTATTTTTGGTTCTTTATTCAAACATTCAGAAAAACAAAACAAAAAACAAAACAAAAAAAACACCTGTCTCCCTCATCATCCAATAGTAAAACTTCTACATATGTAAGTGTCTTCTCACATAAATCAAACAACATAATACAACGGTATTTTCATTGGGGTACCATGTGTCCATCAGAGTAAGAGGTGAAGTCAGTGATGTAGTTAAAGTCTAAGACTGATGTTTTGTTTTCTTTTCTGTCATTTATTTGGTACTAGCTACCCTGTGCTTCAAAACAAGAAACCAAAACAGGCTAACAATAACCTAACATTCACTCCCTGCATGGGAGTGAGGGGTAATGTAAACTATTCCCAGTGAGTCATGTCATCTATCATAACTCTTCATCCCAAATAATTCACTGCCATCCCTACAGCTGCATCTGACTGTTCAGGTCACCTTTACTCATGTCCAAACTCATTCTCAGAAGCCTTCATTCCTTCTATCCCTCCCATTTCTGTGTGGTTCTCTGTCTGCCCTCACTTTTGAATGACAGAGATTTCTAAGGCCAGATCATTCTTGGGCTGGGACTAGCCAATTCATGGGGAGACAGTCTTGGAGGAGGAGGAAAGGAAGAGCTAACAGGGAAGACACTTGGGGAAGCCAGGGAGAGAGAATGATGCCAAATGAATTATTGGAGGAAAAAGAAACATGGAAGAAGTACAACAGAATATGTAGAAAGGACTATATTTCCCAGATCTCTTGCCCATTCCAGAACTTTCAGATCATGAACAGCTGAAGATGGGGAGAATGGGTTTGGGGAAAGTAATCCTATCTTCTATGACAGGATTCATTTTGTTACTGAAGGGAAATAACCTATGAGAAGAGAGAGACAGAAAGAAACCAGGAGTAGGGTGGGCGAGACAAAGAGGAAGACATATGGGTAGGGGGGTGGGAGGAGGAGAGAACATGGTATGCAGTGGGAACACTGTTGGAAACATAAGAACCGCCCCCAGAAAGAAAATGCCAGCATTTCTGGGCAAAAATCTAAATTGTCAGCACATGCATCTTTGCTCTCAGAAATATACACTTTTTTTTTTTTCCTTTCAGGATGATTCCCCGTTCCGACATCAGTAGAACACTTCACACAGAGAGACTAAGATCACTTCATTCCTCCCATCAAGTAGCATTTCCAGGCCTGTTCCTCAGCATTCCTCCCAGATATGCTATCCCCATGCTTTAGACTAATCAATGCTTGGAACCCATGGAGAGGAAGTTTCAGGAGCAAGTAGCTGTCCAGTTTTCATAGAGATTTTGGTCTTACAAACCTGAGCGGAAGAAATCTGTCCCTCTTGGGAAAAAAATGAGGAAGGAAAACACAATCTTCAATGTGTGCACTTTATAAATACAGTTTTCCATTTAACTCTCTGTTGTTAATGTCAATATGAGCAGGGATAGTCCAAAAAAACAAAAACAAAAGATAATTAACAAGGAGTGCTTTCTTTGTATCAGGCCTCTGCTAAAAATCTTGCATTAATTCTCATTTGACCAGTATGAAAATAACAGGTAGCCTTTAGTGTTACCTTTGTTTATACAGCAGAAGATGCTCAGAGGGTTTAGGTAACTTGGCCAAAGGCACTAAGCAAACAGGTATAGGGGCCAGGATACCAAGAAACCCATCTGGCTTCTGATATGCAAAGGGCCCCAATTTTATTTTACTAACAGTGAGTATTAAGCGCCTTCCCCACCAACCTTTTCCTATACCTGGTAATAGAGGAGAATACTTAAATCCTTCCGTTCCGTTTAATTCTTTCCCTACGCTATTTAAAAAATAATAAAATGATTTTAAAAATTGGGCAATGGACCTGAATAATCAAAAAAATGAATCAATCGCCAATTAATGGTAGTTAATGGTATCAAAGAGGAAATAAAAGATATGTATAGTCCACAAATGTCTGCCCTCTCTACCACATTTGACACTACTGACCCCTTTTCTTTTCTTAAAAGTCATTTCTTTGGACTTCATAATCTGGCCCTTGCGGAGCTGATCACAATCCTCCCTCCACCTCCACCAGGCCTGTGACCTTTGATGAATTTTCTGCATCCTCCTTCTCTCCAGCTGTTCTGGGTGGCTCAGTAGGAATCCCACTTCACTTTCTCTACATACTCCTCTCCTGAGAGAACTGATCTCTCAACTGGCCACTGACAGTTGTACCAACACTATGCTGATGAATTTCAAATCTGTAACTTCACATTCCAGACTATATAGCTGTAGGCACTTCAAGATATCCTCACTAACATGTCCAGCCCTCAGCTCAGAATTTAACACATCTTCTGTGAAAAATAGGTTCCCACTTCAACATCTCAATTTCCATTAATCCATCACCATCCTTTCAGTTTCAAAACTGAAACTGATATTTTGTCTCCTGTATTATCTGTATATGATATTTTGATATCACCTTTGATATTTTGTCTCCTGTATTATCTGTATATGGGATAATACCAGATCCTAAAGAAGTGAACTTCAAAATTCCTTTGCAATCCCTGAGACCACCAACATTCTGTCCCTTTCACCTTGCATTTGGAGTAGGTCTGACTTGTCTCCCCACCTTTGGGTCACCTTTCCCATTCCCTCATATACTCATACAAGATTAATCTTAAAATAACCACATAATCAAGTCTTTCCTATGGTTACCTCCCAGGATAAGGCTAAATGACATTAATCTAACTTTCAAGGTTTTCCATTATTTACCAGTTAGTAGTGACATTCATTCAGCCCAAGCCAGGGATTCAAGAACTAAATAGGCTGTTTCATAGAAGATTCTAAAGCAGACAGATATGCCAGTGGTGTCTAATTCAAATCCTTTATAAAAACATAACAAAGAATAACTAAAAGTTGATGTAATCCTACCTTTTACTGGTGCATGCTTTTTACCATACTATTTTTTTTTTGGAGGAGATGCAGACAGAGTAAATGACTTGATTAGGGTCACATAAGGAGATGCAACTCCCAATATGGTACTTTATCCTACTACAGCATGCTATCTTTCAAAAAACCAACTCTGTCCCGCTGTTCCCCCCACACTTGTGTCCTATTACTTGTCTATAATTCCATTCAGGTTAAGTTGATCCCAACATACCCTCACATGAACATTCAGTATCAACCATCAAGTCCAAATCTCTGTTCATGCTATCATTCCCAACTACAGAAATGTCACCTTGCTTGGACTTCTATGTTCCACATTCCTCAAAGGCTAAGTCAAGTTCCGCTGCCTCCAAATCCTTCCATGATGCAACTTCACCCTACATAGACAGCATTCCTTGACTAGAGCATATCAACTGTACTATATTTGAGACATTTTGTCATATTCTGTTTTGTACTTTTACTCAACATTTTTGTGTGTGCAAGCTTTGCTTCAGCTAAACTCAAAATCTGAAAAGAATCAGAACATGTCTTTTCTGCTGTGTTGTCCTTCACACTGAGTACAGCTCTGCACACAGAGTAGGTGCTGCACTATTTGTTGAAAATATAAGGAATCTAAGAATAGAACCTGAATAAAGTCTTAAATAGATAATCCAAAGGCCCAGAGGAAATCAAGTCTATAGATAATCCAAAGCTTAATTTTACAATTAACTAAGTGAATTTGCTCATTCAATGAATATTTAGTGAGTGTCTGCTCTGAGCCAATTAAAGTGCTACGCATTAAATACAATGGTGTGGGAGACCAATGCATTGCTGCCAACATGGAGCTAATAGTCTAGTCTGAGAAAGACACAAATATTAAAAAATTGTGTGTGTGTACGTGTGTGTGTGATTTAACTAGGACTTTAGGGGAAATCGGGGGGAAAGTGGAGATATTTGAAATATATTTTACCACAGAACCAGTAAGATTAGAAAATGGATTAGATTAAGGGGTGAGGGAGAGGAAAGAAGCAAAGATGACTTGCAAATTTCTAACACATGCAACTGGAAGGATGCACATGCCATTCCCCCGGGGATGGAGAAAAGTGGTGGAGGGCAGAGTTTATGTGGTTATAACACAAAAATGCAACCGTGGCATGGGAACAATTCCATTAGTAGAACCGTATCAAATAAGAGAAGCTGACAAGAAGTAGTTTGAGGCCCGTATCCTGACCTTGACCCCATTCATCGTCAGGTGAGTTTCTTAAAAAGTGAATGCTCTACCAAAAACTAGGTCTGAGAAGGGGAAGAGGCAGGTTCAAGAAACTCAGACAGCCCAGAATTGGGTAACTAGACTGTGAATACCTGCAAGTTAGTGTTCGCTGAGGCAGGAAGAATAGAAAATAAACCTTTTCAATCAAAGAAAATCAAATCTGGCCCATTTATTTTTCTTTATCAAGTGAATCAAAAGCTTGGCTGAACAAAAAACTAAAACTAATCTGAAAAAGGACAGCTCCCAGTATTTTGTGGATCCATGCAAAAGGCAGGCTAACACAGAGGCCCTCACCCTCCATTCCCGTTCTGGTGCTAAGTCAGCTGGTGGAGAATAGTGTGCTGGGGATGAAGCCAATGTTCTGGATTCAAAACATATTCAAGCTATTTCTTTGATTGTAAGGCCGGAAGGAAACACAGAAGTTTAATACCTCATAAAATCAAAGAATCAAAAGACTTGAGAATCACAAGGAACACAGACAGGCTCAACTCTTCCAAATTCTTTCCAAGCAAGCACCTCTCCTAAGACCTTATTTTACAAATGAGAAAACCATAGTCTGGAAAGGTAAAATGACTTGTAACACAGCTAATTAGTAGCAAAGTTGGGAACAGAACCATGTTCTCCTACCTCCCAGAAGATTATCCCCTCCAGTATATGGCGCGCATTGTCTGGATGGGAAAGAACGTTTGCTTAGAAAAGTCATCCCTTTTGGAAAGTTAACATGAGATCAGGTTTTGAGATCAGTAATTTGATATCCAGAGAGGATGACCGCCATGCTAAATTTCAATTTGGCTAAAAGAAGTCCCCACAGGTCCTTAATCACATGAGTAAAATGATCTAAATGATATTTGAAAATTACAAATCTGATAGTGGTAAAATACTTTGTGTGATATTAAAGGGACATGGACCAGCTTGTTTTAAGAATCCAGGCACAAGCCAATGAGGACAGTGACTATGGAAGCAAAGAGGAAAGACTGATGTAACTTAGAGGCCATGCAGGAGTTACTGGGGTTTGACTGATGGTATATAGAAAAGGAGCAAAGGGCAGGGAGGAATCATTTCCAAGTATGACACTGATTATAGAGCAAAAGACCACATGACCCCCCTCTGCACATAAAGCAAATGTTGAAATCTAGTTCAGAGCCCATGTTTTACTGCCAATGAATCAGAAAACTCACCTTCATACATGAAGGATAGCATACTTAATTTTTAAAACGAAAAATGACTTTTTCATTCCCCATGCACAAGCCCCGCCTTCCATCTTTATTGATTCATTCACATTTTCATTCAATAAAACATGTATGAGTCTTCTGTACAAGGAGTCCCAGGGTAGCTACAAAAGACATTCCCAGCTTTAGACACTCCCCGATACACTTTTAAATTTGAACTGCTTTGCACATCTAAGTGTTATAATAGAGGTATGAACGCAGGGCTATTGGAGCACAAAGAAAGGAATGACGAATTCTGCCCAGAATTGTTAGAGAAGGCTTCATGACGAGGAGAGGACACCTGAGTCAGATCTTAAAGGACATTCACGTATTCACCAGGGGAACTCAAAGGGGAGCATTAGTGAAAACAACCCATGCAGATATATGAAGTAGTAAAGAACTGGTCACATTTAGAGAATAGCTAATCATGTGGTCCAGTCATTGGAGGTTGCTGGCTACCAAGCAGTGTATGTTGGGGCACAGCAGGGAGATGGGAGAAGGACGCAGATAAGCCCAATCATGAAAGTTGAGACCAGATATTCAATAGTCTTGTGGCTTGCTAAGGAATATATAGCTCATCCAATGTATAAAAAGAAGCCATCAGAAATTTATGGAAAAGTGAGCTTTCTGCTCTAGCTATCCAATTTTTCATTATTTACAGCATAATAAAAACTATGTAATTCTGTAAGTCATGGGCTACAACTTCTTCCTCATTCCCATCTTGATTTGAGAAAGACTATGCTAGTCACTTTCAGGTCTTCAACGACAATGTCTCCATCCAAAAAAATACAGATGCCCAGGTGGTGGGTTTCTCATCATCCAATGCAACTACCAGACATCCCCTTCCTGGAAGATGCTTGGTGGGGCTTTTGTCATGCTCTTGGAATTGATGTCTGATCAGGCCCTGGTTCTTCCTCCTTGGTAAAGGAAAGCACAACACACTGGAGAAATTTTGAGCACGCACCCCTCCTTAGCCCTGAATTAAATTCACAAAAGCAGGGCTTTCATCTTCTTATCAAGGCACGACGCTGCTATGCTGGGGCAGACTGCTCTCCTGTTGTAACACTGCTCCTCCCTCCGCAGCATCTTTACATCTTTACTGATCAGGATGGACCCCCCCCCGCACCGAATGCTCTGGGGCTCTGACCAGGGGCCTGGCACCCAGGCATTCCAGGATCATGCCCTGGTCTTACTCATTTCTGAAGTGTCTCCTTCCCCTCAGATAGGTCCTGTTCCTTCTTTCTGTCTCTTGTCAATTTCTTTTTTTTATAGACACATTTCCCTGCTGCTTACTAATAACCAGAGTGACTGATTCGACAGCTGGTACAACCAAGTGTGGAGAAGTAGGATCCTTTCCCAGTGCTCAGAAGGAATGGAAGAGACAGGCATTTTTTTGGGAAAAAAAATAAGCTCACAATCTGAAGCACGTGTCACTGCCAGTGCTGACAGACTTAGCATGTGTGTCCTTTACACGGGACCCAAAAGATTTCAAAGGCTGAATCAAATGCTGTGCTTGCTTTCCCTTTTCCCACTTTCCAATTTTACCTTTGCAATAGAAAAAGAAATGTATCTCAGTCTTCCTGACAACACTGAGATATATGACCTACCATCTCCCACAGAAAAGGGGGGGAACCCCCACCAGGCGACCACTCAACTCTCGGCGCTCCCCTCAGCTCCTCCAGGAGACACATGGATTTTCTAGGTCACCCGTTTGACTTAACACAGAAGCATGGTGGGCAGCACAGTGAGGTGCTCAGGGGAGATTAACTGTCGTGCCCCTTCTCCGCGCTGCCGGGTTCTTAAGACAATATCAAATAGCCAGGATGAAATGAAGCTGATGTCACTTGAGGCAAGATTAAAACAATGCCAGGAAGGGAAAGGACATCCCTGTAAAGAGGAGGGACACTAAGAATGACCACAGCTTTCAGGCACTAAGATTCACAGCTCCAGAACCGTCTGAGGACTGCACTGAAGTAGCACGAGCTCCTTTCGTCCACGCTTCACCTCCAACGCAAAGCCCAGTATGGTCTCGTCTGCCTCTGATAGGAAATCTGGAAAAGCCTCTGTACGCTTGGAAACAAACAACTAAGCACATAATCCTACTGATAGCACCAGCCATTGGACATATGCAAAATAAAGACCTGACTGCCTGCATGAGACATTTTCAATTCAACCTTGAGGAGCCAGCTCAATATTCAAACATGCCTGGTTGAGCCCAAAAGAGGGAAAATGCATTGTGGAACAATTAATAAATGTTTCTTAATAGTCTTTAGTTCCTCCTTCATATTATGCTATTGGTGAAGAGATGACAGAAAAATAGCTCAGATCTGGAATCTGGAGCTTAGAAGAACAACTGTTTGGGACTCATTCCCTCCTGCTCATTCAAGGAAGCCCAAGTCTGATGGCCTTAAGGACAGGATGCAAAATGCCATCTGTTCAGCCAGGCACCTTCGTGATAAATGTGGGAGAGATGACTGAGTGGGTGGAAGCCAAGGGTTAAAGGCAATGAGAACAGTCACCTAATCATTGCCTACTCGGTAAGCGTGTCTGGAGACTCTGTCATGGTTCTCTCTTACAAATCACAAAGGGCTTTAACAACAACAGGCGGTATTTCTCTTCTTTTTCTTATTTCTTTGGACAAACGTGAAGTCTCTTATGCCGTGCAGTCTTTAGTCAGATGGCATTGCTCTATGACACTAAATTACGTCCTTCCTTAATACAATTCCAAAGCTATGCTGTGGCCTCCCTCTCTTGCTTGTTCACAGCAGTCAGAACCCCAATAATGCCACACATTATGAAACCACCTGCAACCCCCTGCCAGACCATTATCAAGCCCGATTCAATTGGTCCCCCTGAAGGAGGGCTCTCCCAGACTCCAGGGAAGGGTTGGGAGACTGGGGCAGCCCACCATTTCCTTTCTCCCCTTGGCCCTCATTCTGTGTCTTCCTCATTCTAAACTGTTTCCCCTTTGATTTCATTCTGTGGCACTTTAGGGAGCAATTGCATTAAATGTAATAACAGCATAGTAATACAAAGAACATCATTTTCTAGTGCTAATAACTTTCATTTCAAAACCACTTGTACACTCCAAAATTTAGCAAAGCATAAATTTCTCAAGACCAGCAGACATCAAATTCGAAGCTTTAAAGTTCTATTTCTTTGTGGTTTGTAATTAATCTACGTACAGAAGAATTGGGACGCCATTTAAAGTCAGATTTGTTTCGATGCTCATGCTGCTGACTTTACTGACAGGAGCTCACCTTTCTGCATAAAATGACACGTGGAGCATCAGCAAAAGAACCAAAAACCGTACCAGGAAATCATGACCACCTGCAAGAGGATCATCCCTGATGACATGTCCACATCCTCTATCCTTTCCAAAATTTGAATTTCACAACACTAATAGGGAATCCCAATTTTTAGACTGATCATCAGGAAAGAATCAAAGAAAGGATGCTTTCATTAGCACCAAGTTCAAATTTATGCAAAACTGTCATTGTCTTTCACCCCATTCTGGCATTGGGGCCACAAAAAGGACAGCAAAATTGAGAACAGCCATTTGCAACCCTAGCTGCCCTTCAGAATCAACTTAGGAGCTTCGACTAGATGTTTGTTCCCAGACCCCTACTCCCTTCCCATCCAAACTAAATCAGAATTTTGCAGGGTGGGGCCTTGAGATCTGTATGGTCTCTTAAAGCTCCCCAGGGAATTCTAACCACACGGCGAGGACTGAGATGCACCAACACGGGGAACTCAAAACACAGGGAACTGAAGACAGCATGGGAGCAAGTCAGCACATTAACACTTCCCTGAGCTTGTTGAATCAGTGATAAATTTGAGAAGGCTCCTTTATCTGAAAAAGGAAAATGTTAACTTCTGATGATCAGAGCAAATATACTTTGTTTGAATTACCTCATTTGTCATCACTACCTCTCCCACCCAGCTTCCTTGCTGCTGCTAAGGGTGTGTGGGATGCAGATCTTGGTTCTCCTACAAGATGGTGAACTACTGGACTGTGCCCCACAGTTCTGAGCACACGGTAGGTGCCAACTGGTTTGCTACTCGTCGCTGGTAAGAATGCTTCTGCAAAGAGCTGACCACAGGGAGGATGTTTCAGAACACACAAATGTTCAACTTGTCTAGTGTGGGTTAATTTGGGAACTGGGCTGAATGATGCCGGAAGGAAGCACTTCCCTGAGGATTGAGCCGCTAGAGGCCGCTCTGAGCCAGATCCTTGCTAACCGTATTCTGAAACCAAGCAAAGGGAGAGAAAGGAGGCTCAGCAGCACTGGGAGTCATGGCAACACCGGGGTTCCTATTTTTAAACTTGTAGGTGAGCAAGCACTCAAAGTGCGTGTGTGTACCTGTGGGGAAGGGGAGTCTGGTATATTCCAAAAGATTCTTTTTGGAAGTTCTGAGTTTGCAGATGACTAATCATCTGTGACAATAAGATCAAAGAATTAAACTAGCTCCACTCTATTAAAATGGTTCTCTCCTCCCTAAGTCCATTATCTTGTTCTCTATCAGAAGGGATCCTTTAGGGCGCCTGGGTGGCTCAGTCAGTTGGGCTTTTGCCTTCAACAACTCAGGTCATGATCCCAGGGTCCTGGGATTGAGCCCTGCACCAGGCTCCTTGCTCATTGGGAAGTCTGCTCCCTCTGCTCCTCCCCCTGCTCATGCTTTCTCTCCAATAAATAAATAAAATCTTAAGAAAAAAAGAAAGGGATCCTTTATGGCCTCGTGTCCAGAAGTACAGGGAAAATTCTGATACTTTTAACCATGATATTCTGAAATTTTGATCTTCGTTTCTTAGGCTTGTTCTGCTAGCGTATTAGGCAAATCATGTTGTGTTACAAGAAAAATAGGTCCTGGTCAGCTAATTAAAAGAACTTTCTCTGGACGTCCCACTCCTCATGAGGCCAATGAAATGGAAGATGTATATGGTCTGCATACCCACCATCTAGCACAGGATTCAGTATGTAATAGGGAATGAACACACCTCATGAATGTGTCACTAAGTCAACCATCAGTGGATGTAATCGTGTGAGGCACAGACGAGGGGCCCCCACACATCACATTTCTTTTACTCCTGATAGCATCATTTGTACTTTATCCAACGCCGGCCAAGTTTCAGCCCTAAACAAATCCGAACTTATCCCACCTGTCAAAAATGAATAGTGGCCCTGGAGGACATTTGTAAATCATGACAGAGGCCAAGGTCTTGTTTTGTTTTATTACACGCCCTTGACAGGATTTCCAATGGGTCTGTCACCTCCAGGAGTTTTGGCTGATTTTAGAACAGAAAGCCTGCTCCCACTTTCATTCCAAGGACTCTGAGGTCCACAAAGACTACAAGTTCTTGTTGTCCCAGATGTGGCCTAAATAGGACTTTGGAATATACAGGAATAAGAAAAAAATCATCATCCTTTCCAGTCAGAAAAGGCAGGCGTGAGCAAGATCACAGCAAGGCCAGTAAACAGAGCTGCAACCCGCTTCGGGACAGGGAGAGGAATAAGTCTCAGGACTGGGATGTCCCTAGCGTGTGTGCACTGGATGCTGTTCCCAGACTGATTCTGGATTTATCGTGGCGTCAGGACAGGAATTCCGCAGAGGCCAAGAATGGAAACATGTTAGTACAAAACCACCCTGAGCCTCAGGTTAACAATGTGTTCATGTATGTCCCAGTCCTGTCTAACTGATTCTGTCTGCTCAGCAGTGAGGTGGCCCTCAGAATGGACCCTTAGATGGACAACGTGGGACAAAATACACCTGGAGTCCAAACAGCCTTGGATTTGAAACCCAAGCAAAGTAAGCAAGTGACTTAACCTTTAGGGATCTCAGTTTCTTTCTCTGAAAAATGGAAGTAATAATGCCTCCATACAGTGCTTTTAAGATTCAGTGAGGCCTTCTAAAGCACTTGGCATATAGTATTCACTCAATAACCTTTTGTAAAGTAAATTTTCTAAATTGCTGAAGCTTCGTATTTTTAAGTACCAAGCTTTTTCTTGATTATAGGAAGCCTTTTAAATGGAAAATTTTAGAAAATTATTGTAGAGTTCTCTGACTTCTTAAACCAAAGATAATCAATATAATTTAAGCTCTTAATAATGACCTAACAATGACTATGCTATTCTTTATACAGGGATGTTTTAAAGGGGGTATGTGCTTCCTGGGGAGTATAGGGCAGTTTGCCCCAGATGGTCTTAGACAAGTGCTCCTTTCAAGGTCTTCTGCTGGGTTTTTCTAATATTTTAGGCACCTTACCATTCTGTTGGTTAGTTCTTAATGCTGTCAGCTGGCCTGACTGATCCCCACCATGTTCATCACTTCTAAGCTGTCATCATCTGGGAAATCAGATAAGCAAGTATCTGTGACACTACAGGTCGCCTACAAAGATGGGTCCTGGACCTTCTCCCTAGTTAACAGAACTTCGATTTTTAACTGGGCATCTTACTGCCCAGGTCAAAAACTAAACTTGTCTGCCTCCCTTGCAGCTAGCTGTGACCACTGACTGATATCTGACAGTGGGCTATAAGCAAAGGATTTGACTTCCGGGTGACCTCCCTGGAAGACCTCAGCCTCCTTCCTAACTTTAATCTGCTGCTTCAAACTGGAGTTCGGCAGCCATACTGGGCATGGGGATGAAGTTCACATCCTATAAACAAAAAAACAGAAAGCTAGTAGGAATCTGGGTCTTGACAATCATGCAGCTACCATACCAGCTCTGGACAGACCACTTAATTGTGTTTATGCATCCTCTTTAAACTGGGGTACTGACGCTCCAGGCCATTTCTAACATAATTGCCCCATAAGCTTCTCAGGGGCACATATAAAATTAGAGTAAATAAACTGTAAGTTAAAATAAACCACATTTACATTTACATTAGGACAAGAATTTGTGTACATTTACATTTACATTAGGACAAGAATTTGTGTGATTTTAGTCCAAAACCCTTTTCTGCTTTCTTCGTGATTCTGGGTTATGCTCTAGATACATCAGGTTGTTGCATAGATCACCTCTCCTCTCCCAGGTAACAGAGGTGAGTCTGTGTATGAGCACATGTGCAGTGTGATAACAGAACAATGAGAATAATGACCCTGGGTAGCCTGTGGGATCACTATTTTAAGTCATAGTCTATCACACACACACACACACACACACACACACACACGGCTTTTTCTCTAGTCAATAATGAGAGAACTGTGGCAAATTAAAATCTATGTAATGATAAACTACTTATAATGACATTGTGTTGTGCTATTTTTTGCCTAAACTAAAGTCACTGTTCAAGGAGGAGAAAAAAAAAAGTGGGTGAGAGTTTCTGGAAATGCCACTGGGAAAATGAAAAGTAAGTATCTGAGTTTTCTCTGTTGATAACCACAGGTAATCAAAGCAGCGGATCCAAGAAACCCTCACGTGTGTGTAGTGATGATTCAGTGCGAGGACATATATGAGAAGGCTCTGTATGAAAACGGTCATTTTTATTACCCTCGTTGCTAGCAGGATTATGGACTTGAGGTTTGTGATCATCAGTCATTATGTCAAACACTAAATGTATTTTGACACATGTCCTCATCTGGACTCCTTCTGTGATCTCTTCCAGGGAACTGTGAAAAGGACTGTTTTGCATGAATATAATATTGTCACAGTGTGGCTTCCATGGCTTTTTCTGTTGTCTTGTCAGGAAAAATCTGTCCTTTGAAAGACGACATTTATGGGTTTCTTAAAAGTATTTAGAACCACTTGACTCCTGAGTCTGCCTCCTTTTCCCAAACAATGAATTAGTGCTAGGGATACTCAGCAACCATCCTTACACTCATCGTGACATTAAAAATGGAATTAAGACTGGAAGGAAATACCTAGTTGATATTCACAGAACTAACTCCAGGCAAGCCATGTGAAAGGAGTCCTCCCAACTTCTAGCCCACACAACCCTTCTCAGGTGATCAAATAAACATTTTCAGTGGTAAGAGGAATTGGGGAATTTAATATGCAAAATTGTTTCTCCACTGGACAGATGTAAATGTACACTGGACAGATGTAAATGTACACACATAAATATGTGCTCCGTGGATGTGAAACACACACACGTGCGCGTGAATATATGCACGTGCATGCAAGAATTCTACATATGGTCATCTGTGAACACTGGAAGCTAAAGGCAGGAAAGACATGAAGGCTTTTAAATGAAAGAGGTTGAGACAAGAGGGACGGCCAAAGATCAAAGAACAGAACAATCCCATCGAGAAAGAGATGGAAACGAGGAAAGAAAGAAAGGTGGGGGGTGGAGCGGAGCAGTGATGAATGAGGAGAAGAGAAAGCTGGAGCAACGAGGGAGGCAGCAGGCAGCCCCCGGCCGGCTGCTGCTGCTGGAAGCCGGACAAGGGGGAACAGATTTCAGCAGCGGGGAGCTCTAATCTGTCAGCAGCAGCTCCTTCATGTGTGACCAGCCGGCCCAGCTTGGGGACTGGTGCCAGTCTGGGAATGCTAACCCCGCCAGGCCCTCCCGGAAGAGAAGGAGCCACTGGTAAAACCCTGAAAAAGTTGAGGGAGGGTTCCTCTGCCCCAGCACCTGCTGCCAGCCTACTCCTGGCTTCTCCACCTGGCCCTGTCTGCAGTGTGGGCTCAGACCCCATAGTCTGCTGAAGATCAGTCATGCTTCCAAATCCTTATCAGCCACATCAGGTCCTGGAGAACTCTTTCCAGGAGATGATCGCCTATGTATTCCTAACAGCTCCACTGGAGAGGAAACAAGAGAAAGGCTCAAACCATTATATGTTTGAGATGTGCGAGGTCTTATTAGATGCCAAAGCCACAGAACTCTCTCTGCTCTCAAGATGACTCATGTGAGGCTGACCTTGGCCGGCTACGGTCCAGCCTTCACTCAGGCTTCCAGCCTATGTCTGTAACCATAAATGACAGCACTCTAGCTTTCTGGCAACTCACCTCCATCCTTACCTCCACCCAGCCAGCCTTTATTCTCTGGTGGGAAGAGATAGCAGATGGAGAAATGACTCCCACTCAATCCCTAAATAACGCCAGCTTCAATTCCCATTAACTGTGAATTTGCACCCTTGTCTGGGTAAGAACCAAGGGAGCAAGAATCATGGGGCTAGAGCCAGACCAGGGCAAAGGTTAACAGAACAGGCCTGGCTGCAGGCCAGCCCTTCTGAGGACACGGTCAAGCAGGGAACACACTCTCTGAAGAGTGCCGCTCCTGCCATCAGGACACCTGGATGCTGCCCCCACCCCCAACCTCTAACAGGTCAGTGACCGCCCTGAGACACTGATTTCACTTTTGTAAAATCACTCATCATCCTACCATCTCTTCCTTGAGAGTACATGTATTGAAAAGGTTGGATAGACCCTTAGCCAAGGACTCTTCTGATTTTGATTTTCAGGGACAGGAGGGTTCTTTAAGTTTGGTTAATGCACAGCAGAGTGAGGGCTGAAACCAGATGCCCAACAGAGCCAGGCCAGACCCTGACATCACACTGCAGAAGCTGGGGGGCCCTGCACCTCAAGTCTCTTAAAAACATAAAATGGGGGAGGTGATTCCCATCTTCACTCGTGCTTTTATCTGCAAATATTTCTCAAGTGCCTATAAGGTATCAGGCACTGTGCTGGGAACACAGAGGTTTAAAAAAAAATCCTGCTCTCATGAAGTCTGAATTCAACTAAGAGGAGTAAGACAACAAAAATCCTATAGAATAAAATGTATATGGTAGGTCAGGTAAGGGCTACCAAGAGAAATGAAGCAAGAGATGGGGGCAGTGAGCTCTTGGGACGGAGAGGGTGGGCATACAACTTGTCCTGCTAATGGAGTGATCAGAAGCATCTCCCAGAGACACGTGCATGGGTCAGGATTTTTGCAAAGATCATCTTGGGTGGGTGACCGCACGATGTCTGGTGTGCAGTACGTACTCAGAATGACAACCAACGCTGGACTTCCTAACCTCCACAGCCTGGCTGCTTCTCAGCATAGACTTTATGGCTCTCTTCTGAACCCTTACCATTACCACGGACCGTGTCCTTGCTGAGGCAGAATCTGCTGTACTCCACCGCGAGCCACGGCCATCCTCTGCTCTTGCTTCTGTCCTCTCTGTGACCATCTTGTTCCTTCCCACAGACAGCGGACCACATGTGTCTTTGCTGCCAGCATAGATGTGCATCTTCTCCCACCTCAAACTTGTCCCCCCATGAAATGGAAGTCTTCTCCCATTCACTACTTTATCTCCTGCCTTCTCCTCCAACTGTAAACATTTTTTTTAAGAAGGAGGAAGAAGAAGCAGAAAGCAGGGAGGAAGAGGAGAAGGAAGAAAACAGAAGAGAAGAAAGAGGAAAGAAACACCAATGATGTCACAGGTGTGTTTGAATTTTTACAAGTCAGCCAGAGAATTAGGTAGTGATTGTGGGAAGAATCACATAGGGGTCTCAGTGCTAAACATCTGCAAATGCTCTTCACAGGTTTGGATTTAAGAGAAGGAAGCTAAGGTCACTCACTGAAATGACTATACATGCGATAGGAGAATGTGGAAGAGGAGAAGAAAACAGAAGTGTCTGAATAACCCTCAGTTGAGTCATTTTTCCACAGACAGTGAAAGCACTGAACAGATCTTTCAGGACGGTTATTAAATTCCTGAGTTATTTCCCCCCCAATTTGTATCTCCTACCTCACTGAGCAGATAACATCCCTCTCTACACACAGAGGTGTGTCTTGTTGTACCACGGATTTCATATGAAAATGCAGCTTTCCTTACACTCCATGGATTTCTTTAGTCAGGTAAAGGGCCACTATGCCCAATAGCCCACTTATAACTAAGCTTTCACCAAACCTTTTGGCTATTCACATGTAAATTATGTTAACTGAACATATAAAACATATTTGCCTTCCCAGAAATCTGCCTATACGTGGCACTCCATGAACATTTAATAACGAAAAGATGGGTAATGACCAAGCAGCTCTTGCTCGTAGGGTCTAAAAAATGAATGGACTCAAATTCTCATTTATTTCTTAACCTCTCAGCACTTTTCAGGCCAGGAGAGTCAAGTGGGCATCCCGTGGGAATAATCCAGCTACTACAATGGGTCTGAGGCTAGGGAGTCTGCCTCAAGGTTAGAGGAGGATGGAGTTCATCACAGCTCTTCTAGGAGAAGCCTAACAGAGCACCTTTCTTCACATCAGCTATCCTCACGTCTCAAATGCCAGGCCAAGACGAAGATTCTGGCCTTTGAGACAGCAACTTTTATGAGGAAGGAAGCTGCAAAACAAATGTTGAGTAGGAACACTGAGGACACCAGAGGGAAATAACTAGGCAAGATTCATAAGAGGTTTGGCCTCTTGAGATGCTGCCATCTCAAAGAGCATCTGTTTTTTCCCCCAAAGTTGGGAGGACTGGGTGGGTGCTCAGGACAGACAGCGAGCCTGGAGGTCAATGGCCAGTGCGCCATCACCTGAGTGACAGAAACAGACTAGCAGAGTACTGGAGCGCACATTGAAAAGGAAAATAATCATTAACTACTCCCCCGGGGAAGTGATAAATGAAAAATATAGACATGTGCCTACTAATAGCTAACAATTCTTCTCTAGCTCAGGGGAATAAAGATAGGTTGAGACGACTGGCCTAATCTCTTTCTAAACACTTTCAGATCATCTGGTACCAAAACGTTAAGACTTTTCTCAGGAACTAAGAAGATTCAACTCTTTCAATCAAATAAAGTTCCCAGTTGGAATAAAACTCTATCTCAGCATGTCTTGGGCAACAGTATGGGGCACTGGACTACATTTACTAATAAGGCATAAATGAATGCTACAAAGTTCCAACAGAAAATTAATTCTTACTAGTGTACAAAATAGGGTTGTCACATTTAACAAAAACAAAACGGGAGCCCTATTAAATCTGAATTTCAGATAAACAAGTTATCTTTTAATATCAGTATGTCCCATGCAATATTTGGGACAGATTGATGCTAAGAGAATTAGCTACTGTTTATTTAAAATTTTAATTTAATTAGGTTTTTGTATTTTTCTTGCAATCTTGCCAGTTTTGTCCAGAAACCTAGAGCCTATCTGGAGATAGTCACTGAAATCATACCTGGCCGGCTAAGCTTCAAGGAACTAAGAAGTTATCAGTAAGGAATTTGGAGGGGATACCTGATAAATAATGTTTATTTGCAGGATCCTCTCTGAGAACGCTTATACGTCATTTAAAAAATAAACAACAACAAACTTCCTTTGGTAACTAATAACTGAATCACTTCAAATGTGTGTCTCTCTTTGGGATTCAGTGATCACATAGAGTCCCCAATCCCTGTTCCCTAAGTCTAGACTTTGGAACCTCCCTCCCCAGAAACAAAGGCACAGTTTGGTAAGGTATAAATGGGAGGTTTACCTCCCCCTTAACAACGCTTCCGGAGAGGACAGGGCCTGTTAAGGTTCCTGGGTTTTCAGAAGGCGAGAGGAGAAAGCACTTCCTGCCTCTACATTTCTGGTGTCACCCAGGGCTGGGTCAGTCCTGGATACCTCCTGAGAAGGCTTCCTGCTGCCGATGCAGAGACATGAGCAGCAGGCCAAAGAAAAAGTCATCCTCATAAAACAACCAATCCTTTGCAACAATTTTATTTGCAAAGATCTCCTGCTGTGGCTAAATGGTGTGGCTGCTTGGTTTGTTATTTAAAACACTGACCCTAGTGAGACCAGAGCTCTTGAAGGGGGGGTGGGGGGAGGCCGATTTCAGTCCAGGAAAAGAGGAGCTGGGACTGAGTGTGCCTAATTGAATTCCGCGTATGATTCTGAGTGCTGTGCCACATGGTTAATAGCTCCGACTTCGAGGCTAGCTCCTTATAGTCCCTGTTAGTCAACCCCAATCCTTTCTGGGCCTTGATAGAAAAGGATATTAAAATATTCTCAAGAGAGGCTAGAGATTGGATTCAAGAGCTCTGAGTAGCTGCACTTGAGAGGAGGAAGAGATGGGGGCGCGTGAGGGATGCTGGTATACAGACAGCAGAGACAGCCAAGAGAAGAGGTCTCGTGGGCAGTTAGATACAAAACTCCCCAAAACAATATCAGAGAACTGGGGCAGAAGAGAAAGTTCACCGAGGAAAACCCTTCATGGAAAAGTGCTTTGGTAAGTCTGAAAACACTTCTTGTGCAGTACACGTGGGAAATCAAGGTGGACTCTCCGCTCTACCCTGGTACTCAAGGAACCTATAAATCATCTGGACTGGGTAATCCCTGTTCTTTTAGGACTGCTACATTGGCAAAGATGGCGCTGGGTATTCGTGGCCGTCTTGACAATAAGGTCTGAGGAACGCTCCCTTTCCGAGTGGCCACAAGACAGGGTCACAAAAGTTAGAACCAACTGCGGTTTTAAAGGTATAGTGGTCAGAGACCAGGCTTCAGGGAGAACATGTGCATTCTACTGGAAAGTAAGCCAAGTGGCAAATGAGAATATCTACAGATGACAGTTTACCTGGACAAAGTTTTAGGGTAAAAGCAGGCATTCCTGGACCAGAACTGATGGACTTTAAGTTAACACTCATTTGATTTCCTCGCATTGTTTGGCAGATATTTTGGTTAGTCTTGGTTTTAATGAACCAGTATTTGGTAGAGTAATCTGCATCAGATTTTAATTTAACACTAAAGACCACAGGAGAAAACCTGAAAGTACAGAACCAAATAAATAGTTAAGTTTTTCAAGGAAATCTCTATTATCTTGCAAAGAGGAACAGAACAAGAAAGCTCCTGCAGGGCAGGTAAATGCACTGGGCAGCTCAGCATCTTGGAGGAGGTCATTCATTCACTCTGGGTGTCTGTCTTCCCTTTGCCACACAGAGCATTAAGAGGGAGGGACACGGAACTAAGTAGGAGAGAGAGGTCACTGCTTTCCCAGAACTTACAGGGACAAGTGATAACAAAGCACAATATTAGAACTGTCTCAAGAGTGGCTTTACTGGGAAAGCCTAAGATGCAGCGAAAGCACATAACAGGGTCCCATTAGTCCAGGGTCCAGGAAAGCTTTCTCAGTGGAAGTGAGGCTGGGACCAAAGCCTGAGGAATGGAAAGGAGGCAGGTGAAGGAGCATTTGCATTTACCTCCTGGTGGGAAGGGGCTCCTGGGAAATATATTCAAGGGAGAGAAAAGAGCTAGAATAGAGAAAGAATACGGTATTTTCAAAGAACTAAAGCAGGTTCAGCATTGCAAGAATACAGTGTTTGAGGGAGAGTATGGCAGGAGACAGTTTTGGAAAGACGGGCGGGCCTAGGCAGTGGAAGACTTGATAAACCACATCAAGGAGATGGAACTTCATTACAAGAGCAATGAAAAGCCGCTGAAAGGCATTAAGTGCAAGAGTGATGAAATCACATTTTCATTTTAGATCACTCTGGCTGCAATGTAGATTGGAAGGAAGCAGTACGGGGAGCCAGAAGATATTTACGAGGCCCTGCAGCAATGCAGGTAAGAAGAGCTGACAACAGACACAGCGCCCTGGGGATGGATGCAGCCAGTGGGCACACTCCAGAGGAAATCCGTGGGAAATGGCACTAGGAAACGGTCAGCTAGGAGATGGCGGGCGTGTGAAAGCAAGGACACCCAGGCGATTTTTACTTGAGGCAATGGGTAATAGGATGTAGCCTTTACAGGTGGTACTGATTTGCCCGGAAGAGGGTGGGAGGGGAATGGGAGAGAGAGCAGGTCAGCTTTGATATGGTGTGTTCTAAGGCCCTGTGGCATCCAAAGGAGCCTATCCAGTCACAGCTGGCAATACAGATTGGGGCTCCCAGGAGAGGTTTCAGCCAGAGGTCAATTTGGGGGAACTGAAGACGTCAGTTGTAGCCCTGGCAATGGAGGACAAAAGAGGGGGTCTAGGACATAACCCTGAGAAGAATCAATATTTAAGAGAGGTCTAAAGGAAGACGAACATGCCAAGGACTTTGAGACAGAATGACTAGAGAGGGAATAAGAAAACCAAGACTGTACCAAACAAGCAGTGATAACTAGGCATGGCAGAAAGCAGAGTTCAAGGTGGAATAATATTAGGATTGGATCACAGATAGGGCTACATTAAAAGGAGCTTTAGGGGGCACCTGGGTAGAGTCTGACTCTTGATTTCAGCTCAGGTCATGATCTCAGGATCCTGGGATCGAGCCCCGCATAGGGCTCTGGGGCTCTGCACTTGGCAGGGAGTCTGCTTGAGGATTCTCTCTCTCTCTTTTCCTCTGCCCCTCCTCCACTCACGCTCACTCATTCTCTCTAAAATAAATAAACTTTAAAAAAAAAAAGTAGCTTTAGTTGCAACTCTGAATTAAGAGTTTAGCCAAGAGGCTTCAGTCCAACTCCCTTCCAGAGGTTAAACAAGTATAAGTAGGTATACCTTCAACCTCCACTAATTGTATTTCAACCTCCCCAGAGTACACTTTAATATTATATTTAAGCTGGATGGTACTGGAGTATGTGCTTTCTGCATAGCTTTCTATTTGTCAGATAGAATTCATAATGAATTTAAAATGGAGGGCCCAAAACATATTGTCAAGTCAAAGAAAGTCAGGTTATTGAACAGCATGTATAGTTATGTTTCCATTTACGTAAAAGTATAGATTTATATGCATATAGGTATACTCCCATCAGGAAACAGGTAGAAAGATGTTCACTAATTATTTCCACAATAACCATCTCTGGTTCCCTGGATTTACGGCCATTTTTTTCTTTTCTTTCTGGTCTTCTGCATTGTCTGAATTTTTACAGTGTTCATATGCAGCAGTTTTCTACAAATCACAGAACCACAGAAGCCTCATAGAGAATCTTCTGCCCTACACAGTCACATAACGCCCGCAAGAGGATATGCTGGAGTCATGGCTGGATTATGAGGTTAGGTTAGCGGAGCAGAACTCCACCCATATCTTCTTCCTCCTGAAGAAATCAGACTAAGAGCAACTAGATAGGCCGTCTCTATGGCAGCATGCCACACTTAAAAGGCAGAGAGAGGCGAAGGAGACAAAAACCAAGGGAAGGACCCTCTTCATGCGCCTTCAGACCCATGTAACCTATTCTCCATTCCCTCCCTCTACAGCAGCGGTCCTAAGTAAAGGGACAGGGTAGGTCCTCCCTCATGTCTATGCCCATTGTGTCTTTTATGGTGGTCAAGTATGTGGGGCCCGCAGAGGTCTGGCCACAACTCCAGACTGAGCCTCTTCCTTGGAGACTGACTCTGGACAGTTTATATCTACACACCTAATCTTCTTGAGTCATAAAATGGAAGCAACTCTGAACACCTGCCTAGTAGAGTATTGCTTTGAGAGTTACATGAGGTCAGGCCTGCAAAATGCTTGAGTAGCACCTAGTGCATAGTAAGTGATCAGTAAGTGGGAGCTGTTGTGTAGTTCTTAGAACGGGAACCCAGCACAGCAAGCTTTGGATCTGAAACACTCCCACCATCACCAACAACTGCCATCCCAATGGCCGGCCTTCAACCTCCGACATCTTCAGCTGCTCTTCCCAGCCCTTCCGAACCTCTAACCCCAGTCCTTAAGGCCCTCCCCTCACCTCTGCCATCTGCGCCCTCTGTCCCACACTCACCTGTTTAGCATGTTGGACTGGTAGATTCTCTTCTCATGGGTGTTGTAACAACTGCTCTTGGGCTCAGGGATGAAGCTGTGTTCGGACAGCATGTCGGAAGCAGCGGTGGTGATTATGGCAATTCCATCCCTCACTCTGGCAGGGAGGCCATAGTCCCATTCATCATAGGACACAGAGATGAGCCCGGTGGGGAACTCTGAGGGCACTGTGTCCGTATCCCCTGCCACCAGACTAGGCACAATCCATGTGTAGCCGTAGCCAGTTAGCCCTACGGAGTTAGCGACTTCAAAGATGTAGGTGGCTTCCTCCTTAGTACAATAAAGAAGAATGATGGGGCTTTGAAGTTTCTTGAGCTGGTTCTGGATCTTAGAATCTCCGTCATCCAGGGACATGTCCAGCAGGAGGACTTCCTCTAACTCCCAGCCCACGAAGCTGTTCTCGATGGTGCTGCGAATTTTGTTTACAAAGTCCTGGTAGCCAGGGAAGTAGGTGGTGACGATAGAAAAGATGTACCAGTCGTACTCTTCCATGATATTGAGCATTACAGAAGCTTGCTGTTCAATTGATGGGCCAAACTGGAAGAACATGGAGGATTCATCCTAGAATAGTAAAAAGGTAAAAAAAAAAAAAAAAGAAAGAAAGAAAGAAAGAAAGAAAGAAAGAAAAGAAGAAAAAAAGAAAAGAAAAGAAAAGAAAAGAAAAGAAAAGAAAAGAAAAGAAAAGAAAAGAAAAAAACCAAAGATGGTAAGGGAAAGTTTGAATCAATTGTATAGAAAGGATTGTGTTCATTATTTACTTTTTCACATGCCTTTTAAAATGGGATGTTTGAGTTGCAAACATTTCTAATACCTTTCTTCCTAAAACTACCTCCTAGATTCTAAGGGGAAAAAATCAACATAGATCTATATTCACATTGTCTGAAATCTTTGGAGCACAGGGCAGATCCCTACAATCAAATATGTTAATATTTCTATTGTGAAACAGAAAGAGTCGCATTAAGGGGGATAAAGACTCTAAATGGCCTCACACCAGTTCAGGTCAGGTTTCACTGTCAAATGAGTTCCAGGGATACACAGGCTTTTCATTTTTTGAGCCTTTTGAGCTTATCACAACTGTGGATATATATCACTCAGAGTGAATAAATGGAAATGCCATCCATCTAGCCTTCAACCTATGGATGGAGGTGGTATAAGCACACTGGCCTAGCAGGTGGGTAGTACTCAGGTATGGACATCAAGGAGAAGCACATGGGAGTAGGTCAGTCTATTTTCTATAAAGAGATAACTGTTGAATTAATAACACATTGAGTTTTTCGTCTTCCGCTGTGATAATGAGATATGCAAGTTAGAGTAAGGCGCAAACAAAAATTGTATCTAAGCTACAATCAGAAGGACTTGGATTCAAGCTCATGTATGATTAAGGTTTATTTCAGAGCAGCACATAGAAGATTATTCTTCCTCTTACCTGTCTAATGCCACAGGTCTCAGTCTGACCTGTGTATTATACACATAACCTCTGTCAATTCTGAGAATCTTGTTTTTCTCGCTCCTTTGAGGGAGAAGCCATTTTAAATTTCTCCCATTTTAAGCTGTATTTCACCTGCTGTTCTGAGATGTCAAGCCCTGCATTTTATCTCTGCCTTCCAGCTAGAAGAGTCTGAAACCACAAGATGAAGACCCTCTCGGCCTTGTCCTTCGTTCTCAATCCATTTTCCCCTGACTTCCTCCTGGGTAATGGCATCTCTTTTCTTGTCAGTGCCCCTATCTTTTATCTGATGGCTTATCTCCATTTTAGAACAATCCAGGCGAACAAAACTGTGTCTTTCTAAAAGGGGCAGTTCTTTTCTATCCCCCAGACTAGAGCTTCAAAGTACAGTCATGAGAGACCAGGCTTTTAAACAAAATTATATAGTGATTTCTTAGTTCAGGAACATATTCTTGTACATCTGAGAAATTGCTGAGTATTTGGGGGGCACCCACTATTGGAAAAAATACAGGTTGGGAAATATCCAGCTGGTATCCAGAGACCCTGATTCGGCAACGAAAGCTGCCAGCCCCTTGGCTCTACCAGAGCGATGATTGCTTCATGTGGCTTGAACTTTTCACATTTCCCACAGGCAATCCAGAAGGAAACAGAAGATGCTTAGTCATTTGAGGGCAATTCTTCCTGCTAGGGGTAGAGTGGTGCTTATCATAGCTCCCTCCTCTGGCTTAAACATCTGGTCAGAGAGGAGCCTCACGGGACCAAGGAATTCAGAGAAGCAGAGCGGGTAGGGCAGGAAGGATGGGTGGGGAGGAGTGGGAATTCATTCAGAATAAAATAAGGACTTCATGTGTGCTTATTCTGAACTGCAGCCAGCCCCTGCCCCCTGCCCCTGGTCTCCTACTACAATGCAAGTGCTATTTCTTCAGGTAATACTGGCTTTGTCCTTAGGTTATAGGATTACAGCGGGATTCCAGGACAACAAAGTTTAATTATTCCAAGACTTGTCAGAGGTCTACAGAGAACCACAACAGGAAGGGAAAGCCAGCGACAGAAGCCCCCCCCCCCCAGAAAGGCTTTAGAGAAAAAGCTATTTATTTTCCTGTTACTTCCGAACATTTCATTTGAGGAGTCCCAAAATTCCCTTTTTCAACCTGAGTTTTCGCAAAACCTAGTGGATATAACAAAGTGACAAAACCTTCCAAATATACCTTAAAATGTACAGGCTAAGGGTGAAAGGAATCCCAACTGTAAACAAAGGACTTCAACCCATTTTCTATGATAAGGGAACATATCTTATCACAAGGAGGTTCTTGAATATACACAACTCTCCATCTATTGTGAGACCACAGCCGGTTCAAATACACAGGGAGAGATGGCCCTGAGAGATAATCCATGAGGGTCCATAGTAAATGAGCCCATGCTAATGAAAATTAATTTAAAAGAAAAATAACCTAGTATATACCAACCCTACCACCTTCTCTCTTAGTCTTCTCTTAAAACCCTCTCACAATTATAAATGGGCTCCTAAAGAAATCACCAGCTACTATGTGAAGAAAACCAATAATATAAGGTAAAAGTAAGAAGAGAGAAAAACTAATATGGCTCCAGCTCACCCCCTCCATACCCTCGTCTAACTAATTCTATCATCCTCCACAATCATCCTTTCTGAGTCCTCTCTCCCATCGATGCCCCGTTCAACTTTTTATCTTGCCAATCCTTCATTAAATAAAGGATGCCTTACATGGCCATTTTATCTGTGGCACTAAGAAGAGGTTAATGAAGCCAAACAGAAATCAAGAGAGAGAGTTATGGCTCGGGCAAATGTTTTCTAGTATAATGAGTGGTCCAGTGTTATTAATTTAGTTGACACATCAATCTGCTGTACAGCAGTTGGGAATGGGACAGCTCTTTTTCAACAAAGCTTTGGGCTAACTATAAGTTGCAGGCAGTGACAGGCTTTGCAAATTATGGCCGAAGCCACAAATCAAACAGCAATCTTCATGTGTGCATGGAGTGGAAAGGACTGGTGGCCACGCATCCATCTTTGCAGGCACCCAGTACACATCGTGATCACCACAAGAAGTGTCATCTTCTAGGATGAAGGACAGGGGTATAATTCAGTTTGCAGCTCACTATGCTTCCCCACTTACATTTTTATCTCCTGATGAAGATTTCCAGTCACACTTATTGCATGAATGTACTTCTTCACCTTGCCTTTTGAGCATCTTTAAAGCACTCGTGTACAAAGGGCCACCATGACTGAGATAATTAACACAGGGAAGATACAATTGTACAGTAGACCCCGTCAGTCTAGAACCATTACGTTGAACCCCCTCATCACTTTGATGTTTCGTGGTATTTACTTGCTAATAAGAAATGAAAATGAGCCCTTTTTCATTCTATCATTGGTCTCCAAAACAGAGTTAGCAGTATGTGAGATTCCTCTTCTGCAACACCCAGAGCCCCCACAGATCCACTACAGAAATAAAAAATTAACTGCTGCAGCTGCTGATAATGCCCCTGGCAATAGATTTTAGCTGCCAGACCACTCTGGGAATTGTATCTCTCCAGCTGATTGGCCAAAGTCATGCCCCCCTTCCAGGATAAACTGCCCTGAATGACTGCTTGTCATGGACCTTGTTCTCTTGCCTTGACTCCAGATACCTCTGAAGGATCAGTTGATTTTCAGAACTTCCCACAGGGTTGGCTGGAGCTTCCATTAAAACTACATCACTTCTTTACTTCTCCCTCTGCCCACTTCTGCCTGATCTTTTCTTTTCATAGTGATGATCTCAAGAGCACTCCCTAATAAACCTCCTGTATGCTCACCTTGGTCTCAGGGTCCGCTTCCCTGGGAACCCAACCTGAGACTATTCAGTTCGCTCTTTCAAAACGGAAACGAGATGGCCTTAAAAGAAAACATAATATCTATTTTCAAACACAAGAAATGACCTAAAAGTCAGGAAGACAAGTCTCTTCCCATTAGTTCCAGAGGACAAAACGGGGACTAATGAGTAGAAATATTAAACGTCCTTATTCAGTTCAACAGAAGAAACAGGTGTGCAACAATTATAGCTGTTTAGAATGGAATGAAACTCATAAAATAGTGAGTTCTCTGTTGCTGTAAGCGTTTGAACAGGAGCTGGATTATTATTTGATAAAGAGATTCTCCCCAGCACTCTGCCTGGAAAATGTCATGCTCACCTTTAAAGTCTAGTTCAAGTGTCAGGTTTTCATGCATATCATCTTGCCTAACTTCCCCAGGTAAGTTAGTTCTCTTTGCCCTGTACTTTCACAATATTTTGTATGTGCCTCTACCTTAATATTTATCACACAGGAAGCAAAAATGCCTCCCTCCTCCCACTAAAAAAACATGTTTCTCAAGAGCAGGAGCTGTGCCTTATGCATCTCTGGATCCCTACATGGCATATGAAAAAAAATGTTTTTGTATTAATATTAAAAAAGAAGGTTCCTTTATTGGGTGAGAGATTACTGAAATAACTGATGGTCTCATCTGGTTCCAAATTTCTTTCCCCTTTTTTTTTTTTTTTGGTTCCAAATTTCTATGCTGATGGCACATACTGGCCTCACAGAAATCAGCTCTGCCTGAATAGATATATAGATATAGATAGATATAGATATAGATATAGGTAGATATAGACAAATCACTCTTTTATAAAATGTGAGGGCATCCCCCTTGGAGCCAGGCAGAGAAGCAGAAAATACTAGTGGCCCCTTCCTTACTCCTCTGCCACGAATTTCTTGAAAACATCATCTATACTCACTTCCTCCAATTCCTCTTCTCCCATTCTCTATTATACTACCTCCAACCAGACTTTTAACTTCACTAAAACTCCTCTTATGAAAGGCAGAGGTGACCCTGATATTGTCAACTCCAATGTCCATCTGCAATCATTGTTAGAGTCATTAATGTACCCTCCAGACTGAGAAGACACTTTAATGCCGAAACACAAAGCAAACCGTTCCATACCATTTACACAAGAGTTTTGTTTAGAGTAAGTTACTGAGAGGAATGGGCAGACAGATGATCCACAACTCTACACAGCTATTCACCATCCCTATCCAGACCTCAATCCGCAGCTTTCGTGGAGTGAGCAGCATGGTGGTGAGGTCACAGGGTAGTCATCTAAAGTGGCTCTATCTGTGCACCAGAGCATCTCTACTAGTTATCTCAAGTGGTGCCACCTGTGCGCCAGAGGTGGGCGCAAGGTGTAGGGCCAAAAATGGAGTCGGTGTTGTCGGCATTCCTGCACTCATCCTTTACCTATGAGGAGCATTTGACATGGCTGATCACTTGGCTCCTAGCTAGGCTTTCTTTCCTTGGTTTCCAGGGCTTCACATTCTCTTGACCTTCCTCCTAGCTTACTGGCTGCTATTCCTCTGTCTCCTTTGCTGGTTCTTTCTCTTTCCTCTGACCTTTTAAAGCTGAGTCTCCCAGGGTCAATCCTTGGTCCTCATGTTGTTTCTATCAACATTCACCTCCTCAGAGATCTCATTCCATCTCCTGATTTAAATCCTATTTATATGCCAATCTTTCTCACACTTCTTTCTCCAAAACCTCAAACTTATGTATCAAACTACCTATTCTGCATGTCCACTTGGATATCTTAGAAACTATGGTCAGCATTTCCAAAATTGGACTCAGCCATTCCCATTTCAGTTAAAGGCAAGTCAATCCCTCTGGTTCTAACTCCTCTCTTTCTCTTGACTGCTGACTTTCAAAATGTATCTAGAATACCACCTATTTTCACCAGCTCTGTCTGAGCCACCAACATCCCTCAGCCAGTCACTGTAACAGCCTGCTAACTGATCTCCCTGCCTCTGCCCCCCTACCCCCTACAAACCATGCTCAAAAAAGGAGCCGGATAATCCTTTTAAAAATTAAATCATGGGGCGCCTGGGTAGCACAGTCGTTAAGTGTCTGGCTTCGGCTCGGGGCGTGATCCTGGCGTTCAGGGATCGAGCCCCACATCAGGCTCCTCCGCTAGGAGCCTGCTTCTTCCTCTCCCACTCCCCCTGCTTGTGTTCCCTCTCTCGCTGGCTATCTCTCTCTGTCAAATAAATAAATAAAATCTTAAAAAAAAATAAAAATATAAAAAAAATAAAAATTAAATCATAAGATGTTTTTTCTGCCCCAAACCCTTGATGGCTTCCCAATCCACTAAAAAGAAAATGCCAACACTCTTGATTTGGACAGCCACTGCCCCAAGGGTCCCACCCTCCCATCCTCTCACTCTGCCTAGGGACCCTGATCTCCCTTGAACATACACACTCCTGCTCCAGACCTTTATTCTAGCTATTTTCTCTGCCTGGAACCATCTTCTTCCAGCTACCTGGGTATCCACATGCACCTGTTTCAAGTCTTTGCTAAAACCTCAACTTCTCAACAAAGCCCAATCCTGGCCCTACAACAGAATACTAACACCTGCCTGGCCCCTTATCCTGCTCCATTTCTTCTTGTTGCCTTAGCATTTACCACCATCTGACAGACTACATGAGTACTTTGATATGTTTATTATGAACTTACTGCCTCTTCCCAACTAGAGTGTAAACACCAGGAGGGCAAGGATCATCACTGTTTGTTCACTGCCACAATTCAGTACCTAAAACAGGGCCTCAGTAGATGTTACTTGAATTTAAAAATGTAGTAACTGATGTTGCAACCAGATAATCCTCAATTCCAGTTTATCTTTGTTGGCTTTCCAATTGAGATTATGTTTTTCTAGTATCACAAAGTCTTTTACATTATTCAAATCTGAGCACTTCATAACATCATAGGGATTAGGATCCTGCCAGAACATTAACATAGAATCAGATTAAATAAACCTGATTTTCCTTCTAGTCCCTCCTCCTAGTATATGAGTGAAGAAATCCGGTTCTCCTTTCTAAATTAAGTTCTTTGGGAGGATCTGTGTTTGAGAAAAGGCTAGAAATGCTAGACTATCTGAAAACTTTCTCCACTACCACCAGATTTAGGAAATAAGTATGGAAGGTTGCCCATCTGCCCTAAGATGGGGTAAGAGGTGAGGGTTGCCCACCTGCTCACCTACTCCTAGCTATTTCTTCTTTTCTTTTTTCACACTAAGCAGAGTAGAAGTGGAATATGGAGGACAAAATCTCTTCTCTCCCAAATAAGGGAAGGATGTTCTCTCCCCACCTAACTCTAAGAAACTCCCTCCTTTGGGGACTAGAAATTCTGATTCCACACTATGGTTTTTCAGGTGACTAAGGCTGCCGGTGTTAGCTACTGCAGGTGGCTCTGAATAGTGTCAGAGTTTTGTGAGCAATGCCTTGCAAGATAGGGAAAGTGCCTGATGTTCTCCAGCCTTGCCATTACTCAGAAATATCATGACTGAGACACATGACGGAAGCTCACTGGTGGAGAATCAGGATCTTTCCTGCCTGCTAAATGCCAGATCCATTCTTTTTTAAACCTTTGCACACAAAGGAGAACGCTCTGGGTTTTCAAAAGCCCAGGAGCAAAAATTCAAGCAGATTGGGGTAGTTTAAGAACAATTCTGTATACTAAACAACTCTTGCAGAAGCCAGCATTCTTTTTCTTTTCTTTTTTTTTTTTTTGAAGATTTTTTTTTATTTTATTTATGTGACAGAAAGACAGCCAGCGAGAGAGGGAACACAGCAGGGGAGCGGGAGAGGAAGAAGCAGGCTCCCAGCGGAGGAGCCCGACGTGGGATTCGATCCCGGAACGCAGGGATCACGCCCTGAGCCAAAGGCAGACGCTTAACGACTGCGCTACCCAGGCGCCCCCAGCATTCTTTTTCTTAATTGCTTTTTCAGAAGATAATTTGGCTTTCTCCTTGAATTTTGCCCCATTTTGTTCCCTGAGTCTCCTTCTTGGATGTGCTTCAATTGCGAAGTGTAAGTCACAGATGAGAAGCAAACTAACGGTATTCACTTTGAGAATGCCTACAAGGTTCTTCCCATTCCAGAACTCAGAGACAACATAATAGCAAGAAGAAAGCTTATTATAAGACAGACAGAGGGGGCAATAAGAGAGGAAAAATAAAAAGGCAGAGTTCCTCTCACTAGTATACACAAATGAATTACAGAATTAAGTAAGGGAGCAAAGGGCTTGTCTAGTACTAAGAGAACTTCTAGAATGTGTTCACGCTCCCCTGTAAGGTAACAGGACTGCCAAAATCTTAACAAGGCTATTTCATTTCATCTTAAATTAAAATTCCTCTCTATGGCCTACTCCATTATGCACATCAAAACAACTCTCAGATGGATTGGCTTGTATTTTTATTAAGAGGTTCTTTTCTATAAAAGAACAAGCTGACAAGTTCAGCAACAAACAAGTTCGGTGGTTGAATAAAAGTACTTTTAAATAAATGCAAGGGAAGAATGTGGGGGAGAAAGGAAAAGTTGGGGAAAAAAATGAAATGGAGAGAGAAAAAAATAGAGTGAATATTAAACCAGCAGTATTTGTTAGGCAGTAAGATTATCAATATCAGACTGTATTTATTTAGGTGAATTTATAAAATCAAGTGTGGGGGCACCTGGCTGGCTCAGGTGGCACATGTGACTCTTGATCTCAGAGTTGTGAGTTCAAGCCCCAGACTGAGTGTGGAGCCAACACTAATATCGATCTGGGCATTTAACAGGATAAAAAGAAAGGCAACATAAAACTAAACAATATAACCAAGGGAAAACAAAAAAAGCATTAGGTATGAAATACTACCTCCCAAACTACCTACGCCTTCAAAGTCTTTCCGCTTAACTTGAGCCAAGGGGGTAGAGTTTACAGAGAATTGTGATTATTAATGAAAGGACAGGGTTAAATACAAGCTGGTGATAGTACTTGACATACTAGCAGCATTTTTCAGAATAAAGATGTTGACATTTGTCTCAAATAAATTAACATTCCCATCTCTTCATACATATTTGATCAGAACATCACATTCACATACCAATGGGAGTACAGAAGTGGGAAGGTGATCACAGGAGGGGAATGATAGAAAAGGCATTTTGTATTTGATCAAGTGATGAGTGTTAGCACCTCATTTGTTGCCGAAAATAACAAAAGCACTCGTTCTAGACATAGTGACTATGTCCATACACATGGGTCTTTTCAAGAGATCTCTGGAAAACAGGGAGTTCTTGTGCTTCTGTCCCTTCTCCATATAGAAAGACAAAGCATCCCTGAATTTAGAATTTGGGCCAACCATGCTCATTTGGCACAGGTTAACAAGCCATTGTCTCCAATGGTAGAAAGAAGTTTTCTGAGAAGGCTTTTTGCACTAAACATCCAGTGATGGGTATACCTAAGTCCCTGGATTGGAAAACTGATCACTGCTTCCTCACATCAGCAAAGTACGGCTGTTCACAATCAACGCGGCTTTGAATTTATTCACATCTCCCAAACCAATTTGGTCCTCCATCTAAAAGAGACAGCACATTTAGAAGGGCTCTAGAAATGAAAATAAAATTGCATACAGGCATTTTAAAAATATATATACATATCTTCAAGAGCTCATCAGCACCTGACTATCTTGGCCTCTCTTAACTGTAGGACTTAGAACTTGAACCACCAGGCATGCCTTCCAATCTTTAAACTGGGACTGGCCAAGGACTCTCCTCATCTATAACATCTTCTAGAGCTGATGGGGCTCCTCTAAGCCCAGAATTTGGTGCATCTGATGTGAGCCTGGCTGAGTACAGACATGTCCACCCAGAAGAAGCCTTCCTTCCTAACAGCCTCACCATGGGTCCAATCCAAAGGACTAAGTGTCTTCTTCATGGTCCTGAGTTTTATCCCCTCACTTTTGGATGAGGTTTCCTACTCAGAACTTCCAACTCTTCTACACAGTCCCTGAAAAAGTGCCAACAGTTTGCTGCTTTGTACATTATTATATCAAATCCCTGTAGAGCCACGCCAATCTGAATCATACCAGGTCTCTCAGAGCTTGCCGGCCCCCATGCTGTGGTAGGCAGCCCCCTGGTGGGGTTTATCCCAGTCTTCCCAGCTCTCTGACCTTCCCTAGACTCACTGTTCAGATTCCAGTATGCGTGGCCTCAATAGAGTGAAACTCGTGTCCAGTATTTGACTGGCTGCATCCAAGTTGACTTGAGATTGTCTTCATTTTATACTGAAAATTGCTCTCCTTTTCCAGATTTATTCAACTCTTACTTTTGCTATGCCTCAATTTATGCCTCCTGGTTATTAGCACTAGAAATGGACCCTTAAGAGTTCAGAGTTCCTGGGGCGCCTGGGTGGCACAGCGGTTAAGCGTCTGCCTTCAGCTCAGGGCGTGATCCCGGCGTTCTGGGNACCCTTAAGAGTTCAGAGTTCCTGGGGCGCCTGGGTGGCACAGCGGTTAAACGTCTGCCTTCAGCTCAGGGCGTGATCCCGGCGTTCTGGGGTCGAGCCCCACATCAGGCTCCTCCACTATGAGCCTGCTTCTTCCTCTCCCACTCCCCCTGCTTGTGTTCCCTCTCTCGCTGGCTGTCTCTATCTCTGTCAAATAAATAAATAAAATCTTAAAAAAAAAAAGAGTTCAGAGTTCCTAACTGCTTACTCTTCATTTTCTTTTCCTCATGCACTGGATGGCATGGGGATATAAGTCTCACTGAGAGTACAACACAGTGAATTAGAACCAGTACCCAGCTCCTCAACTGCTACAGAGAGAAACACACTAAAACTATTTTTCTAGCCACCCAATCTTGTCTATGATTCCTTGAAAACAACCTGTGTGGTTTTTTTTAACCCAAAGAAGGAATACTTGATTTAGAAGGTACAGAATACAGCAGACGCAGCTTCAAACTCACTCAAGTGTCACTCCCTCTGGCCCAGCCTGTGCCCTGTGACTCAGTGGTACCAACTCTGCCAACATTTCCAGAAACCACCTTGTCACTGCTATAGTCAACACTGCAGTCCCATCTGAAGATCTTTCCTTCTTTGCCTCCTTTTCCCACAGTCCTACAGTTCAATGGAAAAAGACCCCATTGGAATGTACCAAGTGGCCTACACCCTCTGCCCAACCAGTGTTTCCATTCTTCTCTCTGGGGTCTTGGGGAGGTGAAATGCTGTCAATATCTCGTCTTGACTCTGGAAGATTGGCCAAGTGAGGACAAGCAGCAGCTTTCACTCAAGGGAGATATCAAAGTTGGTGAGATCCTTCCTGCAAATAAGAACTTGGCAAGTAAACAAATGGCCCATTCTTATTCTGAAGTTTGATTATTTGTTTTTAAACCACATTTAGTGGTCTCCAGCATTTCTACAGTGTACAGCATTTCACCTGAATACTTTTCCTCTGACAGGAGCATGCGAGCGGGGGGCGGGGGGGAAGCTCTTTAAAAGAAAATGGTTGGCATTTCAAACAGAAAGCAGTGCAGAGCTCTCTGGAGAAGAGTCATTGTTACAATCAGATGTAGCATTTATTAATCTCTAATCTGGATCCTTCACAGTGGGGCTTCTGCCTATGGATGAGTCATCCCAGATAAGTATGAGTCTTACATTCACAGTCTCATTATCTTTAGAACTGGCAGTAGAGAAATTCACCTGAAGCTATCAGGTTCACATTAGCTGGCTGCTGAATCCCGATCCATGCTAACAAAACGGGGGTATCCTTATGGCTCAGCAACGACATTTTCACATTAATTCAGTATTGCTAAAAGGTGCCAATATGTTAATCTTTTATAAGCGCAGTTTATTTAACTCTCCATTAAATAATTCCAACCCAAGATCTCAAAGAACAGATATTAACCAGAGTGGCTTGAGAAGACACTAGTCCAGCTTAGACAGGTCTGTGATTAAACCAGTTTGGGAGAATGTGAGGTAGAACTAGATTATTTTCCAAGTCTTCAAAGAGAATTCCACAGTTTTGCTCAGTTACTTAGACCAGTGGCAATCTTGACTTTCAGAAATTATTCCCTATGTCTATCTTGATTCCATCATGCCGCAGATTAAGCCCTTTGGCTATCATGCTTTCCTTGATGAAAGGCATGTAATAGGCCTTCAAATTTTTTATGGAACTAAATCAAACTGATTTCAAGATAGATGATGGCTTGCTTCAAGAAAAATATGGTTCCCATTATAATATTTACTGGGTCGCTTATAGTGTATTAGATACTATACATGTATTAGGTCAATTAATTCTCACATCCCCGTGAAGTAAGCCCTGTTACCCTCCATTTCACCAATAGGAAAAGTGAGCTTTGGAGACATTAAGCAACTCACCCAAAGTTACTGTTGGTTTGAAAATCTGGCGAGGTGTGACTTCAGAATGCACACATTCAACCACTGCACCATACATCTTCAAGCTTCCTTTAATCGTCTCTATAAGCTACATCTGAACCATCTACACTTCCTATTTTGTGAATCACAGAATGAATGATCACAGTCATCTAGTTAAATTCTACCTTCTCCTAGTAATACAGATTATTTTCATGAGCTCCTTAAGCTTCACTCCTATGCATCCATTCACTAGCACATGGATACTGCTAACAAGTGACAGATTTGATGCATGTTATTACCCTACAGTATCCTTCTACTGGACATCATACAATCTGTTCTCTATGATCTTATTAGTTGTTTGTTAATCAATCAAACATTTATTAAATACCTATCAGGTGCTACGGGAGGCAGTAAATGAAGTGTAAGTCATCATCCTCATCCTTAGTGTGAGCTGATTGGAAGATAAGAACAAAATATACCAAATAATTGATGACCGTCCTAAGTTAAGTGATCACAGGAGTTTCAGAGTACATCACGGGAACGATGAGAACAGAGGGCAGTACGGCTAGACGGTTATATTTCCTAAGCTTTTTTGTACTTATCTCTCTCCCTGCCAATTCTCCCACTAGCTCTGTGCAGTCAGCAAATTAAACACCTATGCATTTCAATCCAAATACGACTGTGGATAGAAATATAAGTAACAGTGGCCTTGAGCTCAGCCTTAGATTTGTCCTCAGGTGGACGATGAGCGTCTGATGTCCACTATCTCAGGCGGCATGTAGGGGCTGATGGACATACCATACAGTATCATATCCACAGCACTCTACAGTCTAAATGAATTATATATAAATCTATCTGCTTGATCTATCCAGCCTTTCATTTTCATCTCAGAAGATTGGATTAGTATGACAGGACTTGTCCTTTATGAAGTCAGGCTATCCAGTTAAAAAACTTTCTTCTCTCCAAATAATTCCAAATTGATTTTGTTGAGATTTCTGTTCAGCGTTCCTCCAGAAAAGCTAGGGGAATGATAATTCCTAGTCTTTCCCTTCTCTCAGTGTATTTGTTTTCTTGACACTGATTTTTTCCCCCTTGCCTCTCTAATAGTTTTCAGTAATTGTGCACATTGGTCAAGAGGTCAATCACTTTAGTGTTCCTTACATAGAGATGACTTAGGATTGCAAATTTAAATCCACGCAACTCACAAAAGCATCCTGACACCAAATTTTCTCGAGTTCAACTTGTTAGTTCCCGTGCCCTATTCACTTAAAAGTACATAGATGACTACTAAATGCTATCAGTTCTCAAAACTGCCTCCAAATCTATTAAGAAAGCATGATATTCTTTTTTTTTTCTTACTTTCTTACTGATAAAGCAAATGGATATTCTAAGATCTCTTATTCTTGGCCTCATGAAATTGAATGGATATACAGCAGCAATGGCATTCCTGAGTAATATCACAGTAACACAGTTTCTCACCATTTTTCCCCCAAAAAAAGAGGACACAATCTGACCCAGAGGTCCTTCCAAGTGTAAAAGGGGTTGGACACATGTCCTCAAGAGCTCAGTGAGTGCAGAAATTCAGTAAGGAACTTTGGTGATGAAGGGTAAATTCATCTCTCCTTAATTTTCTCAACTTCTTAATCCTGAGAGTAACTTGCAGGTTCCCTCTCTTCTCTTTCACATAAAGGCAAAGATCTCCCGCGTTGGTCATAGTAAAATTTTTCAGATACATAATTGGGTTTATTTTTTAAAAATATTCTAGAAGAGGGTTTTCATGTTGCTCAGTGAGTAACTTCTAGAGACACAGTTAAGCCTCCTTCTTTGATATGTCATCAAGTATATCAATCATGCCTAATTTTTCTTTTAGATTAACCTCCCTTGCCCCCAGGCTCAGCTTCTCTTTGTACAGCACAAATACTATTCACCAGGAGTGGATGCCTGTCCAGGAAGCAGCCTGTCCCTAAAGTAGTCTGGGCCTGATCTGAAAAGAAAAGCCCAGCTCATCAGACTCTCTGTCTCTCTCAGGAATCTGAACCAAAACCCAGGAAAGCATGGGAGGGTCTTTTATGTATGACATGAACTAGATGAGGGTCCATGACAAAGCAAGGTCATGAGCACTGTGAAACAATGAGAAAACAGAAGCTATGGGATGGCAGAGGAAGCCTGAAGTAGAAGTCATGTGAGAATCAGAAAGACTTTAAAATACAGACCACGATGTCTTCAAGAGAGACCCAGCAGGTAGCCAGCCTGGAGTGGTCTTAGTTCCTCACAGCTTTCCAGCTCTTTTCATGAACAGCTCCCAATAAATTCCCCTGTATTTTGTTTTTGTTTGGTTTGTTTGTGTGGTTTTCTTCTTCTTTCTGAAACAATTTAGTTGGTCTTTGCTCCTGCCAATCAAAAGAGCCTAACTAAAAATAAAAAAGCTGCCATGAGTTACTATGTTCTTGCTTTTTATCTTTCGGGCTTAGAATTTATTCTACAGTTTTCCGTTTTCATAGGGAAGATATCTTCCTAGATGACCTTTACCTTGGTGAGAATCAGTGCCTAGCCTGAGACTGCTGGAGCAGAAAGGGTGGCTGGACAGAGTTCCCTCTAGTAATCAAGGGTCATTCACATAAGACCCTGCCCCCAAGGCCCTTCTTATTGGTGTTTGTTCAGTACGTAAGACAGGGCTAACATAGAAGTGGGCACAGCAAGTCAGTACAACTCACTTGTAGATAAAGTCTAATGATTTACTTGATGGTTTGTAGTATCCTTGAAGATAAAGAATGTTTGCTCTAGCAAGCTATGTAAGAAGCTTATTAACAAAACTATATCCCTTTCACACGCATTGAAAAGGTTAAGAAGTTGCTTGCAAATGTGCCCCCAAAATAAAGAAAAAAAGCTGGCGGGTGATGTCAGGTACATCTGACATCTTGTATGCAGATTGTACACGTACGTTGAAAATAAGGAGCAGAGCCACATAACACACAGTGATGAGACAGCCACCTCCGTGTGCTCCAAGGCCACCAGGACCCACACACAGCTCTACTGGGCTTTGGGGAAGGCTCTTCCTGCAACATCAGACCAACTAGTAATAGTTCAGGAAAGGAGCTATTTATTTTATCTGAACTTCTATTTTTTTTTTAAAGATTTATTTATTCGACAGAGATAGAGACAGCCAGCGAGAGAGGGAACACAAGCAGGGGGAGTGGGAGAGGAAGAAGCAGGCTTATAGCGGAAGAGCCTGATGTGGGGCTCGATCCCATAACGCCGGGATCACGCCCTGAGCCGAAGGCAGACGCTTAACCGCTGTGCCACCCAGGCGCCCCTCAAGTTCTATTTTGTTTGAATTTCTGTTGATCTGCATATGGATCCTGCTTTCTACAATATTAACTACATCTCATTCCCCACGGTTGCAAGAAATGAAATTATTCCCACCTTGCCCTTCTTTCTCCAGTACCATTTTCAGTACAGCCTGAACAAAACTAAATTCATCACAATCTTCACCTTTTCCTCATTGTACCTACAGCTGCTCTGCACTCTGTTCAAATCAATTCATTTCCCACTTCCTTTTGAGTTTAGGATGGAGGACCTGGCTCTAAGCATCAAACTTAGTGCTTTGTCTTCTGAACTCCCAGGCACCTCATATGGACCTGTCTGTCCATGATCACTTCAAAAGAACTGAATGTTCATTGACTTTGACCAAATTTGGCTCATTCTGAGGGTATCAGGAAATACAAGGTAAAATATTAAGTTTACCCTCTGTACAATGGTGGTTGAGTAATTGTCAGAAAGACTCGTTTCTGACATGTTTAATAGATTTCACTGAAATTTGTGATGTACAAGGAGGTTACAGTGTTTTTTAGCACTGAGATTAAAGGTCAAGTAAACTTTAACTTAGCCTTTAGGATTACCATTTCAACACAAAGCTTGCAAGCAGAGCTTTGTGCAAAGCTCCCAACTTCTCAGGCATACCCCTGAAAGGGTAAGAGTACACACTGACAACATTCTCCCATCTTCTTTCATCTATCCAGCCACTGGTTCTTTAGTATGTAACAAATGCCTAACACAGAACTTGGCACAGCAAGTCAGTACAATTCACTTGGAGGGAAAGTCAAATGATTTACTTGATGGTTTAGTGTCTACTTGGAGATTAAAAACTATTCGCTTTAGCAAGCTATGCAACAGATATGAACAAAAACATATCCCTTTCTTAGGCATAAACTTACAAGGTTTTAAAAGGAAGACTTACTGGGGCACCTGGGTGGCTCAGTCAGCTAAACGTCTACGTTTGGCTCAGGTCATGATCTTGGGGTCCTGCGATCGAGCCCTCACAGTGGGTTCCCTGCTCAGTGGGGAGTGTGCTTCTCCCTCTCCCGCTGCCCCTCCCCATCACTTGTGCTCTCTCACTCTCTCTCAAATAAGTAAATAAAATCTCTTAATAAATAAATAAAAAGATTACTAGGAAGTCAAGGTTTAAAAAAACAGAAAGTAAGAGAAGCAGCACACTTGGACTATGGAAAAAGAACTGGATTTGGAATAAAAAAAATCATGGACGGGACTGGAGGAGATAATGCTAAGCGAAATAAGTCAAGCAGAGAAAGACAATTATCATATGGTTTCACTCGTTTATGGAACATAAGCAGTAGGAAGATCAGTAGGAGAAGAAAGGGAAGAAGAAGGGGGGGTAAACAGAAGGGGGAATGAAGTATGAGAGACTATGGACTCTGGGAAACAAACTGAGGGCTTCAGAGGGGAGGGGGTGGGGGAAGGGGATAGACTGATGATGGGTAGTAAGGAGGGCACGTATTGCATGGAGCACTGGCTGTTATACGCAACTAATGAATCATGGAACTTTACATCAAAAACTAGGGATGTACTGGATGGTGACTAACATAACATAATAAAAAATTATTATAAAAAATTCATATTCAAATCTAGATACTTCTTACGTGTGTAATCTTAGAGAGTTACTTCATTTATCCAACCACTATTTCCTTCTAGAAAATAAAAGTGCTAATTCTCAATTTATAGCGTTGTAAAGAGGATCAGATGAGGCAATACACAGGAAACTGCCTAGCACAGTGCCTGACACACAGTCAATTTTCAGACACATGAAGCGTGACTCTACTCCCCACACATGATGGCTAAAAATATAAGCAAGGAAAAGTTTTATTTTGTACCTATTTACAGACTGGTTGACAAATTCATCGTCATTTTTATGGGCCTTATTGTCAAAGTATCCGTTCTATTTGATTAAATACAGCTTCTGAGTTTAACTGGACCCTCAGTACAACACAGAACAGCATGGGTTCCTACGCTGTCCCTTTCCAAATATGTAAGAACAATCTACACACAGAATACTTGAACTAAGAGTTAGAGGAGATAGGCAGAAATAGTAAGTTTAAATTCTAAATATACAGATCATTTAAGACAGTACATTTCTATCACAGGCAGCACAACAGCCTTGCAACAGATTTGTTTTTTCTTTTACAAATCAACTAATTTCTAAATATCTTCACAGGTCTACAGAAATAATCACACTCACCAACACTATTCTTCCTCATCAAAACCACCCCCAGCTCTGTACCTAATGTATTCTCATTTAGCAAAATCTCAAACTCTATTCTTACCAACCCTCAATGGTAAAATAAACGATCTCTGGTCCATTCTCTGGAAGGGACCCAGTGATGTCAATGATTACAGTTGTGAGGAAATTTCACGCTCAAAGACTAGAATAGTAGGAACCCTTGAACAGCGGGAGTCCAGTGGGGGTGTTGGGTTGGAATTGGATGGTTAGAACTGCAGAAGCGACCAGTGTTCCATCCACAGACATAGACTCCCAACCACAAACTTCACAAATTCCTTCCATTTAGCCATATAGAAACCACAAGGCTCTATGAAAGAGACAAAATTTTCTTTATTCAGAGGCCCAAATTTTCCTTGTTTTTCCCAAATTCAATTGTTACATTATCTGAAATAGCTAATGCTCTCAGTTGTGACTTTGTGTGTGCATACACCTGCACTGTGTGTACATGTGCAAAAAAAGGCAGAAGGGAGTCAACACAGAAAGATCTCTACATAGAGAATGCACATCTGTTAAATACATGAAGCAGGTCATGGTGACATAGAACAAACGTAACATTAGTAATAGTGGTTGGATGCTTCTTCATCAAGGTGGACACAGAGAATCGCTTTGGAAAAAAAGTCTGCATCTTCCCAGAAGCACCCAAAGACTACTAAACACATCCTCTCCTTGGGGAGAAGTAAAAGACTTTCAGAGCATAGCAAAAGTATCATTCTTGGTATGGACAACACTGATCTTCTGGAGAAGAGGTGGGGGAAGTAATAAGGAGTCAAAGATCCTATTGGGAGTTTGAAGGTTCAAACTTCTTCAAAATTACTAGAAACTCTTCTGTAGATTGATATAGTTCAACCGAGACAGCTGACAGAAAAGGAAAATGAGGGACTCCTCCATGAGATAATGGGGCTTCTGCAATATGAACCCACCTCTATGTAAAGAATTAGAAGTTCACGAAGGAGGGGCACCTGGGTGGCACAGCGGTTAAGCGTCTGCCTTCGGCTCAGGGCGTGATCCCGGTGTTATGGGATCGAGCCCCACATCAGGCTCCTCTGCTATGAGCCTGCTTCTTCCTCTCCCACTCCCCCTGCTTGTGTTCCCTCTCTCGCTGGCTGTCTCTATCTCTATCGAATAAATTTTAAAAAAATAAAATTAAAAAAAAAAATAAAGAAGTTCATGAAGGAGGACCAGTTTCAACACAGTATAGGGCTGATTCTGGAAGTCCTTNTTAAAAAAAATAAAATTAAAAAAAAAATAAAGAAGTTCATGAAGGAGGACCAGTTTCAACACAGTATAGGGCTGATTCTGGAAGTCCTTCCAGACATAAACATCTCAGAAGAGTGGACCTATCTTGGGATCAGTGAAGGAGAAAATGAATACAACTTGAAATATTGCAAGCCAAAGACAAACTAGGAGGAAAAAAAAAAAGTCAAGGTCTACCAGAAGATTGCTCAGAATGTACAGTTCTCTTTCCATCTGAGGTCTAGAATCAGGCTGAACCATGGCCTAAGTAAACTCTTAGTGTTCTTGAGAAATCTGGCATGGATATTAGGGAGACCTTCAAAGGGTGAAATTGTTTTTCCTGTTAATTTAGGAGAGAGTTTTAACAGCAAATCAAAAACCAAAAGATGTGGCCCTTCTTTTTACCCAAGCTGATGACTGGTACAAATGAGTAGCAAACCAGTTACGCACATTAGATAAAGATAGAACCACTTTGGGCCCAATTTAGTTAATTTTGCAAGTGAGTTTTTATAAAAAAGTGAAAAAAGAGAAGTGTAATGAGATGAAAGGTAAACATCCAGGTGGGTTAATTACGGCTCATTAGCTCAATGTGGGTTCAAGCCAACTTGATCAGAGAACACTCATACCTGGGATAGAAACTAGGAGTAATATGGATGGGAATAATGAAATTGTTGAGTCTAGAACAGGCATTTAGTCTGATCTTACAGGCCTTAATTGGAGGACAGGAGCCTAGCAGAAGGGATTAACACCCACTGGGTTACTAATCTTGCAAGGTCAAATGTACAAAGTAAGAGTACATATAATTTAGAAATTATAAATTTATACAACAGAGCTAATAAAGCAATGCTTTGCTAAAGTCTTTTTATCAAGAGCTCTAGTTGCGGAATGTGTTTTATGAACAGTCTAACCTTAAATACTTACTTCTGAAGACATAACATGCATTTAGTTATTCCTGAACACACACTCCTTGGAAGACCCTTTCCTAAACACTGAGGATGCAAGATGTATGGGAAGCAATCCCTTATGGAAAAGAGTCTGCAGTTCTGACACCTGGAACATGCAAACAACAATAATGCAAGTATAATGTCATTATCACAAAGTGAATGAAAATAAATGTCATGGTGCTTAGAAGTAAAAGCATCCCCTGTGAGCAGGAATCAGGAACATTTTCATGGAGGACAGGTAAGATGATGATGGTGGTGGTGGTGGTGCTGGTGGTGGTGATTATTACCAGTTATTTGCAGGGTGAGAAGCCAATTCTTAGAGTGGGAACAGCTGAAGAGTAAGTGAGGCATTAGCTCTGAAGACAGTAAAGGTTCTATTAGGTTGTTCCTCCAGCAGATATTTATCAAGGACCTCATAAACACCAGACACTAGATGAGAGGCTGGGGACAGAGACAGGAGCTTCTTGCCTAAGCTTTCATGGTCTGGCAGAGGAGCAAAAAGTAAACAGTAAAATAATATAATAGGAAAGCCCTCTACTGCAGGAGCCCTGTGGTAAATTGTCTAGGTTGGAACAGAACTCTACCACCTACAGGCTATTTGTTAACTTACGCAAGTTACTAAGCCTCTCTTGCCATGGCTTCCTTACCTGCAGAATGGGTCAGCAGTGCACCTGACTCACAGGCTAAATCAGATAATACCTGTGAAGTAGTTAGTGTAGTGGTGGACACATTAAGTGCTTGGTAAACAGTACTGTGAGGGATGTATTTGTTTCTGCTTCTCTGTCTGCATATCTGATGTCACAAAGACAGTCTCTTAGAAGTAGAATTAGGAAAGAATCAGTCAGGGATATTAACTTTTTAAAAGTCATTAATACATTTTTATACATTGTTTTCCAAAAATGTCATATTGTTTCACACTCTTGTGAGCACGGTATGAAAGTGCTGATCTCTACTCCACAGTTAATACAGTCTTTAACATTTTTGCCAATTTGGTTGGTGAAAAATGATATGTCATTGTTGGTTTAATTTCCATATTTTTCATTAGAGGGAGGCTAAACATTTTTCACATTTATCAGTCACATATATTTTTCTTCACGTAAGTGGTATTCCCATTTTATAAGCAGGAAACTGGGAATTCTGCTTGTGGAGTTTGGACTTAGAGGTAGGAAATGTGGAGTCTTTGAAAATTAAACAGGAGAAGGTTCCACATGGTTCGGTGCCTTTCCATCACTGGCTCCTGGGAAAATTTCTCCTCCAAAGTCTTGCTCGCCTTTCTCCTTTGTTACCCTTCCTCAAAGAACGCTGATATTCAGAATACAGAATATATGCAACAGATATTTAAGGAGCTAAGTCTGTGCTTGTAGCCCACATGTCAGGTGGTGCCTCCTACTCTTGGGCAGTCTTATTGACTTTGGTCCAAATATCAATTCTTAGACCAGAATAGTCGAAAAATCTTTCCTAACTTCTTACATCCAACCCCACTGGCATATACTTTCTTCTCAGTCTCTCTCAAGTTGCTATGACTGTCATGATTGTCTGCTACTGTTCCACCCAGACAGTTAAATATCAAGTCCAGACTTAACTGGTTTCTGTATAAAGGGGGGAAAAATCTACCTCTTTCATCCATCCTGTGAGCTTAGCATTTTCATGTAAGATTTGGACAAAGCTAGGGACGGGCCACATTGATTGCCAGAGGGGACTTCCACACTCTTGTTCTCCCGCCTCTTCCTCTATCACCCTCCTATGCTTGGAGATTTTTGGAGATGTTTTTATTTATACCTTGCTCATTAATCTCTTACTATATCAAGCAGAGCCCTTTCTTCCACTCTGAAATCCCTGAAACTCAACTTCCACCCCAGGTGGATTTTTCAAGTTGTTTCTTCTGAAGAATATATTATTCTCTCTGAAAAATGTTCTGGAGAATACAGCTTCCTCTGATTATATTACATGAGGGTGCAAACTATATGAAATTAGAGAAGTTACAGGTTATAGTTTTCCTGAAGCATGGATAATATTCAAAATATTTAACAATCGGTACCTTCACCAGCCAATGAGAACTAAAGGTGGCCCTAGGGACAGAGCAGGGTGTTGGGCCCTTGGTCTGTCAGGGATTAGCCCTTTATGCTGACTGTGGGAAAGCCTGGAGGAAGGACTGGTGTGCTCACAGGCTTCAGAGCAACTACACTATTATCATACATCATCTCTTACCAAGTAGTATAAAAGAAGTTCCATAGTTTAAAGACTGTTCAGCCACACTGGTGCTCACCAGCTGAAACTGAGTCCAGCAGCTCATCAAGAATCATCTTACTTGATCCCATTTTATTTAACTGCAAATGTTGCTCCATCTCTCCCCAGTCTTCCTTGTCATAAAATACCCCAAACCCATTATTTTAGGTTATCCTGCCCTTGACTTGCTCATTTACTTTGGTCTTATATATTCTGATCCAAGGCCAGTGCTCTGAGATTTTCTGATTTTTAGGAAACCAATTCATTCTTGACCAAATAGTTTCTTTTAATTTCAGGGAGGAATAAACCCCTTCCCAGTTACCCACATTGACCCCGTATCCTTTTCAGTTTCCAGATATAATATATCCTCCCATCCTTACAGGACCCAATACAACTTACAAACTGCTCTGGTCTGTAACTTTCTTCATTCTTCGTTAACTTTATGGATATTACAACACTCAAGTCTGTATATCTGTTTGTTGCTACACAGCAGTCCTTGAGCGCTAATTCTAGAATGGCAATTCTAGAATGGCACCAACCAACAGAAATATAACTCAAGCCACATACGTAGTTTTAAACTGCCGAATAAACACAATAAAATAAGTAACAAGAAGCAGGTAAACTTAGTTTTCATATTTTATTTAACTCAATATAGTCAAAACAATATTTTAATGCATAAGCAATATAAAAATTATTGGGATGGGGCGCCTGGGTGGCTCAGTCGTTAAGCGTCTGCCTTTGGCTCAGGGCGTGATCCCAGAGTGCTGGGATCGAGCCCCACATCAAGCTCCTCCACTGGGAGCCTGCTTCCTCCTCTCCCACTCCCCCTGCCTGTGTTCCCTCTTTCACTGGCTATCTCTCTCTCTCTCTCTGTCAAATAAATAAATAAAATATTTTTAAAAAAATTATTGGGATGATTCACATCCTTTTGTTCATATAAAGCCTTCTGTCCCCAGCGTATCTTTTGTACACACAACACATCTCCATTCAGAGTAGCCACATTTGAAGTGGTCAACCTATACATGTAGCCAATGGGCTACTGTGGGACAGTGCAGCTCTAGAGCCAGACTGCCTAACTCAGCTTAGAGCTCGGCCATTTCTGAGCTGCTTCATCTCGGGTAAATAACATATCTGTGCCTCAATTTTCCTCCTATCAAAAGGTGATAATAATAGTATACACCTCATAAGATTGTTATGAGAAATTCAGTGAGAAGGGACAACTCCTGGAATATAATAAGACTTCCATAAATGTCCGCTGCTGTTATCACCAGCATTACTTTGCTCTTGCGTCTCCCAATATTACTATCCTCTTTCCAATTTTGTATTCAATATCCAAGAGAACGGGTGTCACCACATCTAGAAGCTTCTCTAAGAACTTGTTGCCCAGTCACTGCCTTTTTCCAGTTGGAGAAATAATGGCTTAGAATGGTCCCATGTCCTTAACTGATTAAATGATGCCTATCCTGGCCTAACATACCAAAGGTAACGCAAAAGTGAATTTAGCCCAGTGCAGCCCAAGCACAGAAACGGTGAGAGGTACAGTTTTTATTTATCTGGCGCCTGAATCCTTAATCACCACAGAGCTACTTTTTAAATCAGTCTCCTCATTTATGTAAGCAGCTTCTATCTCTATGCCTGAATTCCAGCCAGTATTTCATGGCGGTTTAGCCAAAGAAAAGCATTTACCATGATTTACTCTCCCAAATATTACAGAATGTTATTTATGTGGCCTTTAAGCAGGTGCTGTATCCATCCAGTCATGGCTTCATTTCAACAATAAATGGCAGATGCACCAGGTTTCCCAAAACTCTTAAAAAAAAAAATCCTGTCAATGCCAGGAGAAACGGGAATATTAATGACTGGAAAGTTGGGATTTAAGGGAAGTACATAGAATGGAAGGAAGGAAAGCTAAAGAACTCAGTTTTATTAAGGGTGAAATTGTTAACAGAGAGCAAGAGTTTATAAAATTAGAGGGCAGGAAAATTTATAGAGGAGAAAGTCAAAAGCCAAGAGTCAGAACCAATCTAAGAGCAAGAATATTTGCAGATCTAGGTTGCAGGATATTATTTGTAGAGAAAAATGGATTTTCTTCAAGGCTCAGAAAAGGTGTTGTAAGAGCAACTTTGCCACAAAATATAAAAGATGTTTGCATAGGTAAGTGGCATGGTTTATGAAACTTGCAAATGGAAGAAAAACCGTGGAAGCCATTTCACATGGTATGTACCTATACTTTATTTTTCCCAAGAAGAAATAGGTCCTGATCACAGATGTGGCTAAATATTTCAGCATGACACTCAACAATGGCCCTTATGAAATCCTGGTGAAAAGATGGAAAAATAGCTTAAAGGGGTATCTCTAGATAGGATAACCAAAGGATCCTTACTGAGTCTGGCGTTAGCATGCCGGGAGAAGAATGCTTCAACAAATTTATAAAATATGCACATGACAACAAGATGGAGGCGTCAGAAGAAAGAATCAAACTTCAAAAATATACGGCAGGCTAAAAAGTTTCGATCAACTTCAGCAAATGGTACTGAACTGGGTTACATTTAAAACTCAACTCCATGAAGAGCATGGGGAAGGCTTGGCTTACTTTGGATCCCAGTTAATTATGAACTTGGGAAACCAGGCTGTTGAAGCAACTAATACAATCTTAAGCTACTTTAATAGAAGAACAGCATATGGAACAAGGGAGACAATCATTCTATTGGATTCGACAGTAAACAGAACACCGGGATGAACTGACCATTGGTACTTTGATCCAATGTCCAGCATGAAACATATGACAACAATTGAATTTGAGAACCAGGTGAAGAAATTGAGGCTTTTTAGTTTGAAGGAGAAAAAACTCAGGGACCGCCTGAGAGTTATCATAACTTATCATACCTGAAGGCAGCCACATGGACAAAATAGTGAGAAGTAACTCGAGAGGGGAGAACAGGACCCTCAAAATGGCAGTTACAGCACAGAAGATTCTGTCTCACTATAAAAATCTTTCACATCTGAATGAAATGGATTCTCTTGGTCATTCAAGTAAGTTCCCCGCCACCAAAAATGTTCCAACGTTTTCCAAACATAAAGAGCTCGGGGTCACCTGTCAGGGATTCCTGCGTTGAGTGAGATGTTGAACTGAATGACCTTTAAGTTTCCTCCAGAGACTCTATTAATAGGGTATCTATGTAGTAAAATGTGAACAAACTGAGTCAGTTCTGCCTGACACTGTAACATAAATGTGAGGTCATTACACATACGTACCCCCATCACAGAGTATGTTATTACTAGAGTCACACCTTAGCTCTTCAGTGTCTGTGGATCAATTATGTCAACAGAGTTATGTGCTGGACTTGGAGCTAGTGAGGCTAAACGTAAAACAGGGTCAGAATTTATTTGAGTTGATGAAATAGGCTTCATTTTTCCATAATTAGAAAGCATAGGCCAGTCAGCAGGTCTGTTGAGGGAAAGAAACAGGCTACAGAGAAAAATGAATCGCTTTTAGTTTTCCTACTTATATTGGAGACACAGGGGAAAGGAAGGACAGGGGAAGCTTGAGGTACACACACACACACTCTCTCACTCACTCACTTACTCTCCTGGTAGCAACCAGAGACTAGGCTTCCGTGACTATCAACATTTCTAAGTAGTTTGTGAGAAAATGTTCCTCTTCTATATTCAGATGATCTTTGCCATTGAGGTTATGAACAGAATTATGCTTTTCCTCCTCTCAAGTGATAAATTTGTCAGATTGTAAGATATCATTTTTGTCTTTGCGTTGAGGCTACAATAAAATACAAAAAGAATTCTAGATTATCTCTCAGTTCTTCCAATTTTAAAATAGATGATTCAGTGTGGCTCCCTTTCTGACAATAATGTAATGAGACTCATTTCTTGAAGATTTGAGAAAAAATATCCTCGCTACTTCATAGTTTCACTTTGTACATCACTCTTGAGCTATCTTTCACTTTGGTGAATACAACTTCAGAGGCCCTTTGCTCTAGACTTGAGTCACCCACATATTTGTATTCTCCCATCACACTCCTAGCCTCATAATATCTCCCCACTAAAGGTCAAAGCTGCAGCTGATCAGCAAGCCAGAAACTCTGAAGGTAGAGACATGGAAGGTGTCCATCCTCTAGTCTAAGGAGATGGAGAAAATGGATCTGTACAGTACTCACAGGAAGGGATAGATAGATAGATGATAGATAGATAGATAGATAGATAGATAGATAGATAGATAGATAGATAATAGATATATAAATAGATATTGTGTGAGCACTCAGAGCTCTCCCACACTTAGAAAGTACCAATGACTTCACTCAAGGATCCTGTGGTTCCCAAAAGAAGCCAAATTTTCCCAGGGACCAGGTGGGAAATTTTAAAAATACTATTAATATAACAAAACTATTATTTGTCTAATCAATGTCCAACTTAAATAATATAGAAATCAAACAAGTTTATAATATGCCACCAAAAAATAGGAAGAACTGCACTTTACTCAATGCCTTTACTGAAAATTCATTCAGATTTCCCAGGTCAGCTCATCCTTCCTTCACACCAGTAATCAAAAGGGCAGGATACAATAAAATGGAAGGTCTCATCCACCAGGGATAAAGAAGAGAATAAGTTAGTGATTCCATGCACAACACCTACTTTCTGCTGATAGGCAAAAGGATTCCCTATGTAATGAGTTGCAGACATTCTACTGATCTCTAAAATATAGGACTAGAGGAATACCAACATGAATGGATTTTTAGAGAACTACAGATAGGCAGTAGGATAAAAATCCAGCCCTTTATTCCAAGCAACAGGCAGAATTAGGTGGTGTTAACACAGAAATATTCCCAAAGCTAAACCACCATCGTAATTAAGACACCATGATCTAGGAACACAAATCTGGGGCACATGAACAAAGGTAGTTGACTGAAGTCTGTGAATACCTGGAGAGACTAGTGAAGGTCTTTGGGCTCTTCCATGAAACAAAATATGTTCCACTCTAATGAAGCAAATGATCAAAACAAAATGAAATAAAATCACTTTAAATAAACAAAGAAGCTCCCTCCAAGCAGCAAAACTCTAGAACCTGCTGGAAAGATTTGATGTAGATTAGCTCAAGAACTAGGAGAGGCTGAGCCTGAGGGGTCAATATCCTCAGAATTTGCACCTTAGCAGGTAAGGGGAAGGCAGGACTAAATGCATAACCAACAGAGAACATATATATCCCTTTGTGTCCTAACTGGGAACGCAGATGTCTGTCTCTCTGCTCAGTAGGAAGCTTCCTGAAGGCAGGAAAGGTCTGGAGTAGTGACTAGTATATAGTGAGTGCTCAACAAACATTTGTGATGTGAACAAAATAGTTCAATTTGAGCTGTCCCCATGTGATAGACTGAATGTACCAATGGCTTGGATTGATGGCCTCCCTGGAACCACTTCTTCACAGAACTGTACAGTTCCTCCCATCAAGAAGTAGAATCTATGTCCTTACCCCGTGAAATGAACTTGCCTCATGACTCAGGTTGGTCAATATGAAGTGGACGAAGTGTCACTATGCTAGTTCTCAGCTTTGACCTCAAGAGGCTTGGCACATTTTTGCTTTCTTTCTTGGAAGCCCACCAGGATTTGAGAATCAGCCTGGGCCAGCCTGATGGAGGATGAGAAACTACATGGTGAAGAGCCCACCTGTCCCAGCTGGGGTCATCTTAGACCAGCCTGTATCCAGCTAACACTTAGACATGAGAGAACTCAGCCCAACCCAAAGCCTACAGGAGTGAGTGGTGCTGAGACCAGGACAACTGTCCAGTTGACTCCTAGGCTTTTGAGAAATAGTAAAGGGTTGCTGTTTTAAGCCACTAAGTTTTGGATAGTGTATTACACAACAACAGCAAACTGACATACCTCACTAAATGCTGCTTTTATGTTCTTTATTACTGATGCTGTTTTTAAATGTTTGTGCTCTATTTTAGTTTCTAATAATTTAATTCAAAAGAAAAAGTGAAAAGATTCCTTGTCATTAATTCAATAATAACTTATGCTAAATGTGTCCTTTCTCTTTTCCCACTACCTTCTTTAAGTCATTTCTTTCTCAGTTTGTCTATTAAAATCAGTCCCTAGCTGCCCCCCCAGCATCCATCCTTATTCTAAGCCTATCTGTGTAATATGTACGGGGTATCACCATAAAACACAGGTGTGATCATGTCACTCCCCTTCTCACAAACCTTAAACCTGTCACATCATGCACAGAACAAAGTGTGAACTACCCCAATGGCCAATCGCATCCCTCCCATTTTCACCCCGACACCCCTTTCCGGTCTGGTCTCACAACACAACCCCCACATGCCTTCTGTCCCAGCCGCACCAGTCTGCCTCCACCATTCACTGACAAGTCTTCTACGTTCCCACCTTCACATTTCTGGCCAAACTGCTTCATACTCTTGCAATTTCCCACTGATCAAAATCCCACTCAAAGCCACCCACTCTGAAAAGCAATCCTAACCCTCCACTGTATCTTTATGTAATAAAAATGATGAAATAATAGCAACACCACTGCCAATAATAATATTTATCAGGTATGCAGTATGAGCTAGCACCGTGTCAGGCATTCTATATGCATTCTCTTAATCATCACATCAATCCTAAGGCAAAGCTATTGTTACGATTGCCATGTTCTAGCTGAGCAAACTGAGATTCAAAAGGTTAACCTGACCAGTCCAGTGTCAAATATCTACTAAGCAACAGAGCTAAAATGTGGGTCTAGGACTCCGGGAGTAGATACACTATATCATATCCTGTTTCCATTTCAACTTCCCATATTTATTAGAATAAATTAAGCTAAAGCACAAAGTAATTAAATGACTTGCCCAAAGCCACAGAGCCTTCAGCAGTGTGAGATCATGCATCAGATATCTTGAATCCCCCGATTTTTATGTTAATTTGCCACCACCCAGGAAAATATAATTGCTGACTGGCACCCCCAGCAGAGCTTGAGAGTTTTGCCTTTGCCCATCTTTTTCAGTTCAAGTGCCTAAACGAAACTCAGCAGGTAGATTTCACTTTCCTGCTACTGTAATCATCCATTGCTCTTCAGCCAGGATTCCAAAGCTAGAGCAAGAAATTAAGTCTAAAACCAAATTAAAAGAACTTTTGGCTCCCTCTGATCCAAATATCAGGAAAAGTCCACCCAGTCACCCTGTTAATATACAACTGACCTGAATCTCCCACATTCCCAACTGTGTACAATTCTGTCAGAACCACATATGTAGCACTGATGCCTGGAGCATGCTAATCTCATTCTTCGCTACTTTATATCCTGGCGGCCCGAAGAGCAGCACATAGCTGAAGTTACTTGCTTTTCAAAACCGCACTCCCTTTTAATTACAGAAAATGTCAATCGGGGTACTTCTCAGCCCTGGGGGCCACACTTACACAATGAGGAAAGCAGGCTTGCAACTGGCCCATGTATATTAGCCTCCAGAGGCTAGGGGCAAAGAGAGGCCTAGGGAACCAGGAAGGGACCCAATTTTGCCCCGAAGTATCAGGGTTGGGCAGAAAGAAAAAAAAAAAGGGCTTAGTTGAATGCAAACCCAGGTGAACCATGTAGCTTGGAAATAGCTCTTTCAGTAACGCCAAGGGGAAGAAAGGGAAAGTGGCCTGGCTTGTTTTTGCTGCTGTGCCTGTTGTCCAGTCCCTTTCTTCATCAATGCAGCTGCACAGCGGGCTGGGGCAGCCACTGAGAGCAGCAGGGGCTGCAGAGGGAGCAGAGAAAGGGTCTATTCAAGAACGCTTAGTCCTCCCTGTTTGAGACTCTCCACAAAAGAGAGGCAACAAATGCGGACTTCAAAGAAGAAAGAAAAAATGTTCCAGTCATCGGCCTCCTCCAAGGAAACTGATGGACAGCTCTTCCCTGTTGCTTTATGTTTATTCTCCACCTCCCCAAATTCCAGTTCATCTAAGAGGAGTGTGTTTGTGTGTGTGTTTCTTAAGACCTATATAAATAGGCATAACAAGTTCCTGGATGAAACACGTGGTCAGGCCTAAGTGAGGCCTGTGAAAGTATCTACTGATCATTACTTGAAAAACTTTCTTAAGTTTATGTCCAGCCCCTATATAAATGAAGATGAGCTACAGTGGCTCTCCTCACCTCTCCAGCCACGGATCGCTTCCCTCATATGTATCATCAGAAAAGGTGAAGATTTTATTTTATACTATCTAGGATTGAGGGAGATAATGGCAGGTAAGATGGGTCTTTGCTTCCAGGAATGCCCTTACATAGAAAAGAAGTCTTCAAATTCTGTGTATCTACCTGTCAGAAACATCTGCTCTATTTCAAATGTTCTTTCCTCAAAGGCTAACTTACCAGAGCCTTTGCTTCTTCCCCAGCCCCCTCCCACTGCGCAGTGTTGGAGCTCAGGAGAAGCACCTGTGCCAAAGAGCGGCAGTACCAGCAAAATGAAACACAAGCAGCAGCCAGTGCAGCTAGAGAAAGGTCTCATGGGGAAGAGAGAAAAAATATGAGCTTTCATAAGGTTTGCAAATTATCTAAAGATTTCATATATCCTATTAGTCTCCGAAGGCCTGTAAACTAAGACTACTAGCTCACGTAACAGACTCATCAACATGTTTGAAGATACAATTTAGGCTGGAGAGAGCAACTTCTGTAAATAAGTTGCCAGACCTCCTTCTATAAACTCAATATGGAAGAGAAAAGGGGAAGGTAGACCGTTAGCATAAACATGGAACCCACATGTCTAAGAATAAAGATCTCACCTTTATCTCACCAACTAGATTGGTCACCACCCAATCCACAAATGCATCACATTCCATATTGAAGATGCCCATAAAGTCCCCTGTAATCTTAAGTCCCTTTGGGACTAACATCCTGACATCTAAGAGCTAAGGGAGGTGGAAGGAAAGGAAAAAATATCAGGTTCCATCTGGGCCATAACTAGGGCAGTGTGGCCAGCTGGAGAGAGGCTCAGGTGGAAGAGGTGGAAAGACTTAAGATCGCTCCCAAAGTCAGGAGACGTGAGAGGAAGGGAGACAGTGTGTGATGAAGCTTTCTACTTTGTTCCTAAGAAGAGAAGGGGAAAAGAGCAGGGTTCTTGGAGCATTAGCAAAGGCACCACAGCATTCAGTAGAACGTTAACTGCAAATATACTATTTTCAGCAAATATAACTATTAAAATCATAACATTTCTGTTATTTCTACTGATTATAACCATTATATACTAATTGTAGAAAAATATGATGTAAAAATCTCACATAAAGACCTTATCAATACACTCAATTCTTGCCAAGAATTTGAGAGAACCATAGAATTTTTGCACTTAAGGGAGGCTTAGAGGTCATCTACCCCAATGCCTTCATTTTAAAAATGAGGTCCCCAAGAGATGGAAAAATTGAGTGATTTCCAAAACGTACTCCAGTTATTTAGACACAGAAATTACCTGGTGCCCATTGGGAACACTATGTCATGTGCCTCTCGTATAAACTTTGGTTTCCCTTCTTTGAGGTGCCTTTAATTTCTCTGTATTGATGCTTTCCATGGGAGTTGAACCCTGCTCCCAGCCAGGGAGGCTGTTTATTAATAGCTGCAGCCCAGGCATTTCCCTTCGAACTCGGAGGACTCTGTTGGAACTACCTTTGCTGCCAGGAGAAACCATTTCTTTTTTCTCTGAGGAAGGCCATCCTTGGCCCTGACCATCAGCCTCCCGCTTAAGCTGCCTCCAAGCAATTGGAAGACAAAACTGGCGATAGAGCAATAAACCTCCTGCAAATGTCGAACTCACTTAATTTGCTGACCATCTGATTAATAGCTCATCTCCACATTTCAAGTCGGCCCCAGCTAAACCTCTGGAGCTTCTTGCCAAAGGCTTCTTAAAGAGTCTTGGTTTTCTTTTCTTATACACACTTAAAAACCTCATTAAACAAGAGAGAATGTTTTTAAAACAGTCAAGTAGTGTTTTATCCATAGCCCTTGCATGCCGGAGGTTATAAACTCTTATATTCAACAACAGCTTCTATAGGACCCACGCCAGAGTAGCCGAATGATAAACCACTGACAATAGTGCAATAATGATATCCTGTCACCAATTGAGATCTTAAGTGGCAATAACCGCAAAGGGATGTTGCTATTAAACTAAATGTGCATGCCCTCCATATTCCAGCAGAAAGATTTTGGAAGATAGCTTAAGCTTACAGTCGTAGAATGGGAATAAAGGGTATTACAGCTCAGGGTGGCAGACTTCTCTGTAGCCCCTGGGCCAGTCCTTCTCACACCTCAAGAGACCCGAAAATGAAGAATATTTGGGCGGTAAATACCTTGGTGTTACACCTGAGTGTCAGCCCCAGATCAGCTTCCAAGTGGCTCTGAATATTCAGAGAAATCATCTGACCTCGACTTGTAAATGGGTGCCCGTGTACAAGGATCATTGGAAGGATTCAATGATTCAGGACTATGCCTTAGAATTTGGCAAGGCAATGAGTACGACAAATAAATGCCCCATAAATGTTAGCTATTACTTTATCTGATTAAATAGGATGTCTTTCAGCATTTCCCATTACCACTCATATCAGCTGAAATCCACCTGCTATTACCATCACCCAGGAGAAAAACTAGGGGGAAGGATTATGGTGGAGGTTGGAGAAACTGTAGGTTCAAGAAGCAATTTTCCCTTCTCCAGCAGTAACCCCCCCCTTTCAGGCCATAGAGCTTCTGATGTAATCACTTATGAGCATAACTGCTTTTTACTAAAATGTAGAAGGGCACCAGAACATACGTGATCATTGAGGTGAAGCAAATCAGAAGTAGAGTTTCATGTTAGCTAAGTTTGGCATGAGTTTAAAGCAGGAACACATCATCATCATTATCCGCACGCAGCACCTGAGATACCTGATACTTGAGGTTATCAGCTGGGGATGGCTTGTCTCCTGGGATGTCTGCCCAGCTTTCAAACTTCTGAGCTCCTATGGAACCAGGGGATGCAAAGCACTCTCTAGTCAGGTTCAACTCTATCCTTAGCTTTCCTGGCCTCTACCTGCCTGTCCATCACGGACATGGTCCCTCTGAGTCAATCTCTCTAATCTTCAGTCTGCAGGGCCTTTGGTCCCCCGTACAATATCCCTGCAGGGGCCTGGGTCCTTAGCAGCACCCCATCTTTCTGTACCAACCTTTGCCCCTCCTATGCCTTCCTGCCTCCTCTTGTCCTGGCCCCTCAGGCCTCCTTGCCCCTCTCATCCCCAAGACCTTCTGATCTAAATCATCTTTCTCTAAGTTCATTATCTCTGTTTTCCTTAAATATATAGATTTATTTTAAAAAGAAAAAAAAGAACTTAATTTTTTCACTGTTCATAAGTTCATCTGACCCAGATGAAATGTCTTTACTTCTCCTTTTGAGAGATCCAAACAGCTAAAGACAGCACCAACAAGCCCACAGAGTCCTCTCATTATGTTTTCCATAACTTGTGGGGTAATTACATTTCATAATAGTCATCTCCCATGAACCCTCTGTGGAAAATCATTTCTTTTCTTTTTGGGGGCCGTTCAGGGGAGTTTGGTGGAACAGTGGCAGTGCAGTGGGCAGCACCAATGGGCAGTGATTTTATAAAATACTTAGTAGGAACCTCAAATATAGTGAAGATCCCCGCTTCTGTTGTTGAAGCTGTTACTGTGAAATTAGGACCATCGTTAGGACCCAATCCAGTGTTGAAAGGAGGACCTAAGGTGGGCAGTTTGGTCTGGGCAAGACTAGGGCTGAAATAAGACCCCAGAGAGTGGGGCCAGGAGTATGAGACAGAGCAAAGCCAGGGGCTGGCATTGGCCCAGTAGTGACAAGGTTGGAGCTCTGCCCCAGAGACATGGCAGGATGTCCAAAGGGACATGGGACTTAGAGCCAGGGTCCCCCATCAGGGAAAAAAGAAGATCGCCCCGGGGAGCCTTCTGCATGGTGCTTCCTTATTTTAAGCACAGGTCACCATATAACAGCTACAGAAACAAAAATGGCGGCATAGACAGAATGAAGGGACTTAACCAGGATCTGTGCATGACAACAGCTAGCATTCTACCTCTTGTGAAAAAGATTCACGAAACTTGAAGTGACATAAAGAACAAAAGGTGGTACTGTAGACAATATACTATGCTCTAGTTCATATTAGAGTGTTTATAATTTTTTTTTACAATTTCTGAGTTAACCATAAGAATACCATTTTATTAGCTCTGCCATTTTCTCAGCACCCTTGTGATGTAGGAATTTTTAACTCAGATGTACAGACAAGGAAACTGAAGGTCAGAGACACTAAGGACTTGCCCAAGGTTATAGAGTCGGTAATTGTCAGAGCTATGATTAGAACATGCATTCTGACTCCATGTCCAGTGCTCTTGTCAGTAAGCCTTGGGTTCCTACCACAACTGAAAGCAGGGCTTCTCATTTCCTGAAGGGCAGCCACTGGCCCAGGACCAGTAAGGAAGGTCATGTCCCAGCTGAGCCAGCACTGTCACTTTCAGTGTTTAGGCATGCCTTGGAAACCAGAGGGTGGGCTCTGCAGACTTCTATTTTCATGAGAAATAAAGAGCAGCCTGGGGAAGCCTAAAGAAAGAAGGAATCAAAGATGTTCAATATACACACAAAGCAGTAGTCAATGGGATGGGAGGAAGAGCTTAGAAGCCACCTTGACAGCTATCACTTGACCCTCTCTCCCAGCTTGACCCGTGTGTGTCCTCAGGGCACAAGGAAGGAAGAGACAAAGTAAAAACTGAAAAGCTGTTCCAGTAAAACCTTGAGAAGAAATATGTCACGAGCATCCAGCTTTGGTAGCGGTATATAACATAATGGGGAAAAGAATCTTTCTCCCACATTCTTCACCACAAACAGTGTGGAAGCTTTGGCATTATGAAGGTCCCAGTGCATGTGAGGCAGGTGCTCAGTGGGAAACCAGACTATCTGCAGGGAGGCTGTGGTCTCAATGGGAGAAGACAGCAGGGTCTGTGAGAGGCCAGGGTACCAGGCAGAGGTTATGGAACTCAACAGAAGCAGAACCCATGCGGATAAAACAAGAGGAAATGGCAGCAGTACCAAGTGGAAAAACACAACAACAACCATCACCACCAAAACCAGGAAACCCACAGAAAATGGCCACTCCCAGCAGAGAGCACCAGAACGGTTTGGGAAACCTGTGCCATACCTTCCTAAGCCCTCTCCAAGCACACCTGCCGATGATGGCTTTGTGGGAGACTGTGGTCTCAGATAAGTAGGAGGAAGCAAGAATCAATGTACTCTGGACTGTTAACCAATATTATGCATGCACAAAGGGTGAGGCCCGGGGAAATTCATGTTACATGTAATATTCCTAACTGCATTTGTGGCATCCGTAATTCAAACTCATCCCAAAGTGGACCCTGAATATTTTGGATAAAGTTATACAACTCACAAATCTTTGGTTCCCCCCAAAATTTCAGGCCACACTTACCCTGTGGCTAAACATGTGTTTAGGACCTTCCCTCCTTTTCAAACAGAATGAACTGAGCATTGAGGACCTTACCAAATGTGTTTCTCTATTTTTCTCCCACCCCTCTTCGGCCTACGTTGCCTTGTTTGAATCCACTCCCTGCCGATTCCCAAAGGGCTCCAGCAACAGAGCCTCAGCACAGCGCCTCACTGACAACCACAGGTCGGAGAAGCCTCGCTGGCCCGGCTTTCCCCATGGTCTGGCCCCTTATTGGAATGGTGCATTCCAATGGGGCTCTTCAAAACCTGCCTCAGCATCTGGACATAATCAGTAAGTTCCTGTCACAATCAGACTTTTTAGGAGCTAAAAATAACAGAGGACAGGTTTTTAATTCCTTGGAAATCTATGTCTTCCACTCCTTAATGAAAGTGGGAAAAAGTTAAAGCAAAGGAAAGGAGACTAGCTTACATGCTTCAATGTTCCTGAGTAAGGACCCCCCCTCCTTGTTTCTATGGCAACGGGCCACTAGATGCTTCTCTGGGAGCAGGTCCATTTCACTGCATCTGCAAAGACACCTCTCTACTAAATTAAACACTCAACTAGGATGAGTAATCATGTGTACAGACTACCACACCTCAGCTAACTCCATTATTATGACACTGCCCCCTCCCCAACCCAAGAGGTCACAGAGATTCAGAGACATCCAAGAAAATAAAATATTTTCACACCAGTACATCTCCAGCAGGAAATTCCTCTACAGTAGTCTGACAGAGATATCACAAAGTTGTTCTAGACAATTCAGTAACCAAAAGAAATGAGGCTACAAATAAACAATGTTAGCCATAGAGTCGAAAGGTAAAACACCACCAAATACTGGGAAGTGTTGATCCCCTCGCCAAGCCTCAGAAGACACAAACGCCCTTTTTCTGTTCAGCCATGACAATCTAATTCGGGTTTTGGCCGCCCGGAAGGTGGTCACTGCGTCCAGATGGACACCACACCACCTCGTCTTCCTGGGCACAGAAGCCAGACTGCACTGCAGGTATGTGCTGAAATTCAGCCCCAGTTCTCCACTGCCAGGTAGCCTGGCCAAGAGAGGAGCTGCCCCATGCCTGGAGCCAGCTCCCAGGATGGCTGTGGACGGCCACAGAGCCGTAGGATTTCTTGGGCCACTCTGATGTTCCAGGACTTAAAGATCCAGCAGAATTCCAAATGACTGGAGGACATCATTGAGACAGGAGCAGAACCAAGCAAGTAAAATTAGCAGGAACAAGTGCAGCTTCACACAGAGAAGCTGAGCCGATCTGTATTGAGTAGAGGAGAAAAAAAATCTAGGAATATTTAGCGGACAATAGGCTAACTGAGTTAGTAATGTAACAAGATAAGAAAAAGTTTTATCAGGGTATCTAAAGTTAAGAGGGCAAGGTATACATAAGAAGGGGATTATCACCATTAAAATATGGGTTAGACCTTTTCTAGAGAAAAACAACAGGTTGGTGCAGTGGCAAAAAAAAAAAAAAAAAGTAGGTTTCACACTTGGACGATCTGGATTTGACCTTGCCATGCATATCACTATGCTACCTAGCCTAAACTATCTAAGCCTCAGTTTTCTTACCTGCAAAATGGACACAATAACAACATATAATTCACTACACCACACAAATTCAGTGAGATAATATATATAAAGTGCTTTATAGTACATGACAAGGAGTAAGAGTCCAATAAATGTTAGCTATTAACGGAACATCTATTCCTGATATTGCCAAAGAAAGATGAGCGAAAATGTAGAAGGTTCTTGCGAACAATATATATTTTAAATATTGTAAAATATGTCCTTATCTGAAAACTTGACCAACTACAGACCCATACAACGAAGGCCTGAGCCCGTACCCCATTCTATAAGGCTGAGCCTGGGGAATCCTCCAGACCCCGTGGCTATCATCTTTATATTTATTTATTTATTTTTAATAATGATTTTTTATTATGTTATTTTAGTCACCATACAGTACATCCTTAGTTTTTGATGTAGTGTTCCATGATTCATTATTTGCGTATAATACCCAGTGCTCCATGCAATATGTGCCCTCCTTAATACCCATCACTGGCCTATCCCAATCCCCCACCTCCCTCCCCTCTGAAGCCCTCAGTTTGTTTCCCAAAGTCCATAGGCTTTCGTGGTTCATTCCCCCCTTCTGTTTACCCCCCTTCATTCTTCCCTTCATTCTCCTACCGATCTCCCTGCTATTTCTTATGTTCCATAAATGAGTGAAACCTTATGATAATTGTCTTTCTCTGCTTGACTTATTTCACTTAGCATAATCTCCTCCAGTCCCGTCCATGTTACTGCAAATGTTGTGTAATAGTTCTTTCTGATGGCTGAGTAATATTCCATTGTATATATGGACCACATCTTCTTAATCCATTTGTCTGTTGAAGGGTATCTCGGCTCCTTCCACAATTTAGCTATTGTGGACAAAGCTGCTATGAACATTGGGGTGCATATGGCCCTTCTCTTCACTACGTCTGTATCTTTGTAGTAAATACCCAGTAGTGCAATTGCTGGGTCATAGGGTGGCTCTATTTTTAACTTTTTAAGGGACCTTCACACTGTTTTCCAAAGTGGCTGTACCAACTTGCATTCCCACCAACAGTGTAAGAGGGATCCCCTTTCTCCACATCCTCTCCAACATTTGTTGTTTCTTGCCTTATCAATTTTTGCCATTCTAACATCTTTCTCTTTAATCTCACTTGATTAGTGTAGGAAAGGGGACCAAAGAGGTGCATAATGGTGACTATAAGGCACAAGCAGGGATCAATAACAGCTGGGCTTGCAAATGACCAGACAAGCCCTTCCCCAATTCGGAAAAGCTTTTAGAACCATTTGAAATGGAAATGTCCATTTACCTTGAAAGAAGGCAATTAGTTATGCAAATAGTAAGTCTCCTCATAAAGAAAAAAGAAAAAGATCAACTCATTTAAAAAAACTTTGTGAGATAAACAGGCTTTCTGCAGCCTGTCTAGTCTCTTCCATCAGGTCAGGCAAACCTCATCCATCACCCACTGCTAGATTTGCCATTCCCGTGCAGGCTTGGGAGCATGAACAGGAAAAGACCTTAGCATCCACCCAGCCCTGACTTCGCATTTTAACAGAGGAATTGAAACTTGGAGGAATTGAGCTGTTTTCCAAGAACACAAATTTAGTGGCAAAACTGGTACAAGACACTAGTTTTCCTAATTACCTGTCATACCTGCCTTGTTCATTCTCACCTCAAAGATTTTATTATGACAAGAAATATGATGCCTCCACTTCTCTGTATTTAGACAGCAAGCTCCTTAAAGGAAGATAAAGAACCCAGCTTTTGTATTTCTCACTCATGGCCATAAACAGATGATTAAAAATGCATATCAAATGTACCTTTACGACAATGACAGCGGAAAGTAGAGAAATCAGTTCCCATTTGGGCCAGGGACTGATCCATTCTGCTTGACTCACTTCAGACATGACTGTGCCAATAATTCTGAAAAATCCCTAATGTGCTTCTCAGAATATGAGTAGGACCTGTCTAGCCATTTTCAAATAAGCCCAGCTTCATGCAAGTGGATAGAAAACTATATATTTTGAGTAAAGTAACAACTGGTCTCCACTCTGATAGAGGACAAAAAGCTATTAAATAAAACTGCAACAGAGTTTCATAATACATGAGACCCATGTAATGCCCTTATTTAGTGGATATAAAATTTTAAAAAAATGACTTGGCATTATCTTTATTCTTAGAAATCTTATAAAACAGTACTGGTCAACTTGAAAGGTTCAGCTGTTCTCCTGCAGGAAGACACACGCTGGATAGCTGACCCCCTGTGATCCTTTCTGTCCTCTCTGCTGTTTCATTACAGTGATATTCTAGCAGTGCTTAATTCCTCCCCAGCGTTTTCTCTCCTACCTCCAATAACTTTCAGATGCCAGTTTGTAGAGAGCCTCCCTCCCTACTCAATCACCTCCAGCCCATCTTTTAAGTCACAGCTGTGATTCAGGTCTGAGGTGAAGCCCAAGACTCTGCATTTCTAACAAGGTCCCTGAAAATATTGATGCTGCTGGTCCTTAGACTATATTTCGAATAACAAAACTCCAGAATGCACTCTGCAACCTTGTGCTGGGATAGCTCCCTAATTATTGCTCAGGTGTGCCTACCCTGACCTGAATGTCTCCCTAAAATTCCAAGAGGGTCCACCCTGACCAGGGATGTCTCCCTAATTCCCCAAGTCTGACTACTATGACGCGGAATGTCCCTCTAATTACCAAGGTATGCCTACTGTGACCTGGGATGTCTCCTTAATAGCACACAGGTATGACCGTAACCTGCTATGGCCTGCCTGATAACCCGGGTTATTCCTGACCCATCCCCTTTCCTCAGTAACCTTTTTATTAAAATGTCTAAAATGGTTTTTATGGGCTTATTGTAAAATGAATATATGATTGCAAAAAAGAGCAAATGGGGTCGTCATTCATTCACTCAGTTAAGAAAGGGGGGGGGCAATTTTGCAATATTGTATGCATCATACTAGCCCCTATAGGGATAAAAGGAAGAATACCACACAATCTTATATGGAGATAGATGTCTTGGTCCCACAGCTTCCTAGCTGGCTGACCTTGGGGAAACTCATCTGTTTGTACTCATTTTTTCCTCTGTCAAATGAAGATAACAATGTTCACCTCACAGTATAAAATAGAACTATATATATAAACTCTCAACATACTCAAAAATACACCATAAAAAAGTTTGATGTGCTTATTATGTTCAGGCTCCCCTCTTACGCCATAAACTGCCTTAAGATGAGAGATACTTCCCTATCTCTTCCACCGAAACTAAGAGTTGAGCATAGTTCTTTACACTTTATGGAATTTAAACTTTTTTTTCCATGAAATTTCTTCTTTTATTCCTATCTTTGGATAAGCAGCACATCCTAGAACATTTCTACATGAAACAACAGAACCAGATGGATATTAGGACACATCCTCCAGAAAATCTCTGAACAGTTTATTATTTCAACATCAAGATCTTCCTTGAATTTAACTAGGTACTTCATTTCCTTGTGGCCCCTTTCTTCCACTGATCTCAGAACAGTCCCCATAATCACCGGTACTCAATAAATATTCATTGAATGACTGAATTAATATTAGGGTTTGACATCTGTTAAGTCTACGAAAACATTGACAGGTTTGGGAACTGGGACCAGAATCTGTATTCTTTCTTCTCTTCCTGAACAGCTTCATCGCCCTGGGTCAGGGCAGTCTGGAGTCAGCTGAGGTCCTTAGACTGTGCTTTGAAAGCGCTTAAGATTTATACACCTGTTCCTTAGGAACCCTGGCCACTCATGTAATTGACACTAATCCACCCTTCCCACCGCAGGCCCCCACGCAGGGCCAAAGGCTCAATAAGACCAAACACATTCTGCCTGGGGGGAGTGGGGGGAGGGGGGGAGTAGAGGGTGAGTGACACTTTGGCAGAGGGTAGAGAGAAGTTTCAGTCTTTCCCCCTTGTTCGAGGTGTCTCTTCTGCATCGTGCTTACGTTTCTAGGGACTATCAATCTAACACCAAATCCACTTGAGCTGAGACACAGCTGAGACGGGTCCAAATGCCGTCAGATCTTAGGACACCTGAGAGATTGCTAAACCACGATCTCAGGGTAGAACCCCAGGGCATCTCTTGCCCATTGCCTTCTTCTCCGGGTGCTGTTCCTGCTGCCGCCACAGACAAGATTAACAAGAAGGTTATATTTAAACTTCCAAGAGGCGATGCTGTGCCATTATGGGTCTATTTAAAATCCTCCCGGCAGCTGCAGTACATAATAACAAATCAGCAGGAGGGAGGGAGGAAAGGGAGGAAAAGGAAAGGAGGAGGGGTGGTGGTCAGGACCATCACAGATTGTTTCTGTGAAACACTGACTGTCAGAGATGGCAGGGGGTGCAGGCAAGTTAAAGACGCCCCCCATGGTGAGAGAGAGGGAGCTGGAAAGCATCAGGAGAGTGTGTGCTAAGCAGGGATAGGGAGAGCACTTAGGCTCCTACTATGAAAACCTACCAGACGTGAAAACTTGCAGCCTTCCTGGAAGATGTCAGAGCTCCAGAATACTCTATTTCTCCCAGGGGACCCTACTGAACACTACGAGCCATCCGTTCGGTGTTAATGAAAGATCAGCCCCAGGTTATAAAGAGCTCTGGTAACAGGAATACAAAACAGCTCAAATCCAACCAAAGCACACCATTTTGCTCCTTAATTCGGCATCCAATACTTCACCCAGTGGGAGGTCCAACTCATGTTCCCTTAAAGAATGTCTCTCACTGCACCAGCCTTAGAACCAAATGACTTACCTACAGCTGGGCTCAATGTGGACCTTGAAGCCCCACCCCACTTCTTGCTGCCTTTGCGACATTTGGGCCTAAGTCTTTTTCTTTAACCTCTACTTGCCTTCTCCCATCAAAGTCTTGTGGTACAGTGGAATATTCGCAGTGTTCACTGACCTGAAGAGCACAAGCACATTCACTTTCCTTCCTTGCCCTCCCTGCATCGATGGTACTTGTCATCCTTACTTTGACTCCCTTTATCCAAACTCCTGACCATCTTTTATCACTCTTTGCTAAAGTTGCTTCAGAGTTATTAATATTTTCTTGATTTTTCCTCAAGTACAAATTTCCTTAAATCTCCACTACTTGTCTAAACTATCATTCTTTGTCCACTCCTGGGGGTTCCAAATGGCATTAACATTTCTAGGCTCAAAAGCACAGAAATTACAAGAGGGAACTGACATGCATTCCTGGGCAGCATATTCTTAAAATTAAAAAAAAAAAGTTACAAACTGATTCACTTTACTTGTATGAATGACCAAACTGGATGTCCCATGTTCAAAATCCATTTATCATGAACTTAAGTTATAAGGCTTGGAAATCCACAATGATCCAATAAACCAAGTAAATGTCAAAAATCCATTTTCTACTGCATATATGTATCTTAAATGTCATGTGATATTCTGATATAAATATATAAGCAAATGATGTAAGATGCAAGGCCTAGATATTTATCTCAGAGTAGTCTAGTATAGCAACAAAGGTTAACAGTTTATACAAATTAAAAATGTACTCCTCAAGGAGCTTTATCTTCTTTTTCTTTTTTATTTATGGTTGAAAGCCTAATAAGTGGGAGATTTATTAAGCAACTGACCCTTCTAAAGTAACAATCAACAAACAACACATATTTTATAATTTTGTAACCAATACATAATTTGTCATAAAACACAGTTAGCCATACCAATATATACTTATTGATAGTGGACACATATTTAGAATTTTTTATATAAGTAGTAAATAGTCATTGAGCACATTATGTGAAATATATTATGCAAATATTATCAATATGCCTGGACTGTACTAGCCACTCTGCACTCTTATCATGACATGTTTAGATCACAATCTGTGACTCATAGATAGCAAAACCCTCTAAGAATCTATAAATGACTTATTATCTAGTATCAGTGTCCTTCCTCTTTTTTTTTCATTTCTGTATCTTACCGTATACATATGGGGAGTTCAAAAGGTAAGACGTCTAGAGAGAAAGAGCAAGAAGGCAAGAGAGTACCACCAGGTTATGCCACACCACTAGCTCCAATCTCCAAATGGCTGAGGGGACAGACAACCTGGGACAACATCCCAGTCAGCCTGTAGAAATGGCCCCACTATCCAACATGAAAACAACTGGTCTTAGAGCAGCAAAAATGACCTTCTCAAAAAATAAATAACAGTAAGAATCCTTTTATTCCAAAGAACTCCTTCTGGGTGAGATGATCGATGAGGAAATCAAATAGAACAATTCCAAGGTGTCAGACAGGAAAAAAACTTGACTAAACAAAAGAAATGCAGCCCTGTCACAGAGATGTCCCCCATTTGGCCTCCCCCGGGTCCTGTACTGACCATACAGCTCAGCACCGCAGTTCCGGCCCCTTTACGCACTGTCTGATAGTCCTCCCCTTTTTGTTGGACTAAGCTTTCTTCGGTCTGGCCCCTGCGTACAGCTCTGAGCTCAGTTCACAAGCATGGCTTAGATGAGCCCGGCCATCCACAGTCACTGATGGCATGGAATCTGGATGAGCAGAAAAGGGGCGCTCGCCCCAGCTCAGCTTGAGGCCCTGACACCCATCCTTCTGCCTGCTTGGGGCCCATCCATTCACACACCCAGCAGATGTTTACTGAGTCCTTACTTGTCCTGCTGCTCAGGATACAAAAAAGACTAACATGATGCTTCCCTGAAGGAGTTGGAAATCATGCCAAAGTAACAAACATATAAACAAAAATTAATAATTTATTAAGTCCTATCACGAGGATGGACACAAGGGGAAAAACAGCAGCCATTTTAGAGTACGTACCAGAATCACAGAAAATTCACAAAGGCAAAAATAAAAATCGAGTGGCTAGTAAGTACATTTTAGAAGTTCAGCCTCACTATAATTAACTAAAATAGAAATTTAAACAATTACATTTTACCTCCTTAAATATGCAAGACATTTTTTTCTTTATGGCAAAGGTGGGGAAATAGATACTCTCATATACTGTTGATAAGCATGCAACCTGGTTTAAAATTTCTGGGGATCAATTTGATAATATATATCCAAAGCCTCAATGTTGATACTATTTGACCAGGCAAATTCAGTTCTGCAAATTTATACTGAAGAAATAATTAAGGATAGACAAAAAAAATTCTCTGCAAGGATGTGCCATCATTATATTATTTGTAAAACCCTTCCACTTGGAAATTTGGTTAAACTGCATAGCTCTACGCAGTCATTAAAAATGAAGCAGAAGGATGTTTCTGACAGGAAAGAATGACCATTGTATATTGATAAAGAGAAAAGGCTGGATACAAAACAATATATATAGTATGACCTCATTTCGATTTTACATAACACACACTGAGAGATGTTTAGAGTGCTAACTACTATCTGGTGAGATGATGTCTGCTTTAATTTTTCCCTTCTCTTCCAATTTTTCCCCAATGTGCATGTATTGCTTTTGTAATAAGAGAAATAATTAATTTATACATAATTTTAGAAGAAAATAAAGCACAATCCTGTGCTGGGCACTGGGCTGGTGTGCATGTACCATCACACATTTTCACGGCCTTGCAGAGGACAGCCGATATTAAGTGACTTGTCTAGTTCAGATAACTAGTAACTATCAGAGTTGAGATTAGACGTCATGTTCCCAAACCCCCATTTCCCTCCCAATTGGATAGTCCTCAATACCTGTTCTCCGGAATTAGATTATTTTTCATTGATATTACTTGATGTTTTTAAAAAGTTTTCCATATAAACTGAACCAAAACATTTTTTAAAAATGCAAAAACAGGGGCACCTGGGTAGTTCAGTCGGTTAAGCATCTGACTTCAGCTCAGGTCATGATCTCAGGTCCATGATCGAGTCCTGTATGGGGCTCCGAGCTCAACACAGAGTATGCTTGTTCATCTGCCCTTTCCCCAACCCCGCTCATGCTTGCTCATGCTCGCTCTGTCTCTCTCTCAAATAAAGCTTTAGAAAATGCAAAAACAGAAATAAATGCCGGGGATTGTGAACAAGCACAAAAATACTTTTAAAAGACTTCTTTTGGGGTGCCTGGGTGGCTTAGTCCCTTAAGCGTCCCAATCTTGATTTCAGCTCAGGGTCATGCAATCAAGCCCCACGTGGGGCTCTGTGCTCAGTGGGGAGTCTGCTTGGGATTCTCTCCCCCTCCCTTAGCCACCCTATCCCTGCTCTTGCTCTCTCTCAAAAAAAAAAAAAAATTAAAAGACTTCTTTCACTTTGTATCTGAGCATACAGCAAAGCCCCCTAAAGCCTGCAGTGAGCTGGGAAGGGGTTGGACAACTGGGGAGCCAGAAAGGAAGACACACTCCTTCAAGAACAGCAATTCACACAGGATTACCCACAGTCAAGTCTCAACTGATGGAGAATCAACCCCAAATGGGCATCTGCCTTTCTGCCCGTGAACCTGCAGCTATGTTCATTCCAACCAGTCCTTTTATGCCCCTTTGGTCTAGGTAAAATACAGTGCATGGAATTATACTATGCTCACTATAAACTGACACCTCACCAGGTGCTTTATTCATTATTTATCCATTTTCATCTCTCCCTGAACCTGCCAAATTCTATCTTTTTACCGGAATGTGCATTCCGAGATAGTCAAGTATGCACCTGTCGATCTTTTTTTGCCTCTTCTTTCTGGTATCACTGTGTCCTGTGGTTTCCAGAGATTCTTTTTGTTAGTGAGCTATTATATTTAGATAGGAAATCTGAATGCTACTTTAATCCTCTATGGCTTGTTTTGTCCACCCTACACTGTGCATTACTTAGGCTTTATTAAATTGATTTTTACTGTCTGTTCTGCTCATATCCCAGAAAGATCAGTGCTTTGTCAGTGTTTTAAGTCACTATCCCTACAATTTGTACTTTCATACGTCCTTATGCCTTTCAGGCTCTCTACAGTCAGCTAAGGCTCTCCATAATCTCTACCCACCTAGGTTTTAGTCCTAACTCTTCAACAGAAATACAAGAGCAAGATACCTAAACTCCTCGTCCTTGAAAGTTAATACATTTTCCTATTTGGCCATGCTGGTCCTAGACTCCACCTAGAGTGCCCTCCTCTTTGCCCTTGTCCTTACCCATGGCAATCCATGGAATTCAGATCCTCTTTAAGAGTGCTCTCTCTGATCACACTAATTAAAACTCCCCTCTGCATTCATATATAACACTTAATTTTACAGCTCCTCCAGCGTTTCTCATGGAGATTTATATTACATACTCTTGGTTATGTTTTATCTCCTCCAATAAATTCTACACTCTGTGAGGTCTGGAAGAGTGTCTTGAAGCAATAGTGCCTTGCCTGTAGTGGGTACTCACTAAATATCTTTTAAATGAATGAATGGACTGGCCCAGCCATATTTCTCTAAGATCCTGGTCATGAAGGCTAGGGCTAATGGGCACAATGGTCAGTGGTGTGTCAGTCCACATAGACCTCACGGTGCTAACCTAGCATTCGCATGGGTTTACTGAGCATTAAGTTGCCCCCTCTCTTATACCCAACACAACACACAGCCTGGCTGCTTGGCTATTAACTTCAGTCCGGTTTGGCCTTGATTGAATTTTCCCTAAATACATTTTATTTAGGAGTCCATTTATTTCATCTTTTTTTTTTTTTTAATTTGAGAGTAAGCGAGACAGAGCAGGAGCGGGGCGGGGGGGTAGAAGGAGAGGGAGAAGCAGACTGCCTGCTGAGCAGGGATCCCGATGTGGGGCTCCATCCCAGGACTCCAGGATCATGACCTGAGCCGAAGGCAGATGCTTAATGACTGAGCCACACAGGCACCCTATTTCATCTTTTGGTATTTATTTAGTTACTTTACATTTGGGAAGAGCTTTGAAATCATTTATAGTTATTCTTCTGTGAGGCAGATCAGTATTAGCATCCCTAATTCACAGTTAAGAAACTGAAGCCCAGAAAGGTCCAATGACTCATGGAGAATCAAAGACAATGTCAGTGTTAAACCCTACAGCTATTTAGCTTCTTGCCCACAGATGCACCCACCTCACCATATTTCCCACCAGGGCTCACAGATCAGCATAAAATAACCTCATAATCTAAACAAGGATGGATCTAGGAAAACCTAAAGGTCAAAATTGCAAGGAGTTATGCTGAACTACAAGATCGGTAAGACTTTGTGTTCTCCTGAAAGTAATACTCATTGATGCTAAGTACAGCACAAGAGAAAGGAAGATGCTTGCATCCCCATTGCGAGGAGTTTGCTTTTGTAAGACACAATAAGCATGCAGGTTGTTATCATTTGTATTATTAAAAATCCAAAAATATCCAGTTCAAACTCTAATTTGAGCAACATGCCTTGCCACTTAAATATACTGAAAGTGCCTTGTAAATTATAATATTTTATTCAAGCGTAAGGTCTACCACCACGTTACTGTTTCTTTTCTGGCAAATCCTATGAGATTGCTTAAGCGTCTTAGCTTTCTGGCCTGAAATTGTGCCTGGTGTTAATGAACAGGACACGAGTTCCTTAACATTTCTGGGGCTACTTTACGAAAAGGAGCAGGTGGATGAGAAGATCTCTTTGGCATTCTTCTGCCCAAGCACATTACGGCTAAATGAATCTCTATGACAACTGTGCTGTTATTTCTGATGGAAACATTTCAGGTCGGTGAGCGGTCAACCATGGGGACAACTGCACGAACGACTTCACACTACTTCTAACGAGAGGCTCTAGAAAAATCCCAGTCACTTCTTTGCATTTGTTCACATTTCACTTCACATGACACCCGTCCCCTCACTCTTCCCTCTCTTCATCTTCTCTGACCACGTCACCTTGCCTCCCCTCTTTCAGTCCCAGTAAGTAAGCTTTACTAGGCTAGGACAGAATCTCACCACTGCGAAATTTGCCTCAATTTCAATCAGCAACAGAGAGGGGGAAAATGTCCAAATTAAGCTGCTTGATTACGGAAATTAATCTTGTCATTTAGCGTCCCTGTTCTGCAGAACAGGGCCTTTGATTAGCCTCCTTGTTTCAGAATATTACAAGCAGACGTTTATTAAGCAGAAGGCTTTTTTTTTTTTTTTCCCATCAGGCAAGTCAGAGGGAAAGTAAAGGTGCCAAGAGGCTTCTCAAAGCAGGGCACCACATCGAGGACCCTCAGCCCGTTTCCATATCCACCCTCTTTCAGAGGGAGGCAGTCATGGAATCGGGGCCTCACCCAGGGCACCCAGCTATGGACGAGCCCTCTGATGGGAAGTTTAAAAAGCAGAAAGATAACACATAATCTTTTATCCTTTAAGTAATGGAATGAGCCTCTTGACCTAGAGAAACAAATGATGACCATGGATGGCCTTATAAAGTTTAATACAAATGTATAGAGAACTTACTACCTTTGTAGGGCCATACACGGTAGCAGCTCTGAATTATGGTAATGTCTAGATTAAGAAAGCCATAAAGATTGTATTGTGCATTTTTTTGTTGTTGTTGTTGGCAGGGAGACAGGGGTCATTCTGTCTCTCCCATCAGTGTGCATCAGCATTTTAAACCTTGAAGGGGTGCTATCTGGTAGAGGGCAATGTGCTTACTAGACCGCGTCCCAAATCTCAGAGCTTCTGGGGTCACTTTGAGTTTGGTAGTGGGAGGGAGTTAGGGTTGACCTGCTCCCAATTCACACAATTTCCTGGTAGAAGGGCTATTTCCAGGGCTGACAGCCTGACCTAAACCACCCCAGAGGAAGCCCAGCATGAAGCAATGGGAAAGTTCAGCACAGAAACCTTAGGACTTCGAGTATTAGAATGATTCGGAATGCCTGAGGGGCTCTTGAGCCCCAGAATCAGAGCCCAGGCTACCATCAGTGATAGATAAAATGGTGCTAGGAGACAACCACTTATTGACTAAAACAAAACAAAACAAAATACAGCTTGATAATGGAGTCTCCCTTCTCTAGTTGAACCTTAACTTCTCCAAGGACAAAGAAATATAATCAGGATGATAACTGATGATATATACTAATTAAAGGTATGCACAGGTCAGGAATGCAGAAAAATAACTCTGAAACAAGATTTCTGAACTTTGGCACTATGGACATTTTGGGCAAGATAATTCTTTGATAAAGGGGTCATCTTGTACCTTGTAGGATGTTTAGCAATATCCTGGCCTCTACCCACAAGATGCCAGTAGCACTCTCTACCCCAAATTGTGACAACCCAAAATATCAATAGATACTGCCAAATGTCTCCTGGGGACAAAGTCACCTTCTGTGGAGAACTACTGGCTCTAGAATACCAGTCTCAGAACAACCAATTTTCTAATTTTCCAAATCAGCTCACCATGCTGTTCAACTTCGAGACATAATGGTGCGGTAGAAAATCCATGTTGTTCGGAAGCCAAGAGGCTTACGATCAAGTCCTAGCTACCACGTACTAACGTGTGTCTATGACATCATCTTTCCGAACTTTCATGTCCTCCTTTGTCGAATGAGAATAACAATAACTTCATTGCAGAGTTTTTGCGAGGATTAAAAGAGATGATAATATATGCCCAGCATTTGTGACACTGGAAATAAAAAAAACAGTGGCAATTATTATTACTCAAAATCTGAAAATCCTAGTCTAAGACAAGGAACTTCAGCCAGTCATCTTGAAGTTTCATTTCAAAAGAGTTCACTGAGGGAAAGGAAGAGAGAAATTAGCAAGGCGTGCTACAAGATGAGCTCCTCAAAGGCAGGGATAAGTTATGATGAAGTAGAACTATAGAAAATACTGAATGAATGCATCCATCTATCTAAACTGGCCTCCCATGCCACTGGTGTGCCCCCACTCGACCACCTAATCTTCATCCAGCACTCAGTACGCTTCTGTAAACATACAACCCTCTGATTCCCTCTCTGCATATGCAGAACGAGGTCCAGGCATCTTCGCTTGGTCTGTGACGCCCAGCCTGTCTCCCTGACCTCATCTCCTGCCTCCCCCACTGTCCGCTCTACTCCAGCCAGGAGGCTTTGTCCTTCTTTCTCCAACTGCCAAACTTATTCTCCTGCTTCAGGGATTCTCTGCTTGCTGCTCTCTTAACCTGGAAAGCTCCTCATTCTTTCCCACCCTCATGTCTTCGCTTAAACGCCACCTCTTCGAAGAGACCTTCCTTATCCATCTTCTCTATATAAACTACCCCCTGTCCTCCATTTTTTTAAATCCCCTTACCTTGCTTTACTTTCTTAATAGTACTTCATTCTGTCTCAAATTATATTTTTGTGTTCTCTATTTTCTGTCTGGCTCCCTCACAAAAATGTAAGTTTCATTAAAGCAAGGACTATCTTGTCTATTCAGTATTTCCAAGGTCTAGACTACAATGGGCATTCAGTACTTGTTTGTTGAATAAATGTAGCTGAAAAAACACATGATCATTCTAAAAGATTTTCTTACTGTCAGCAGCCTGCCTCCCTTACTACAGACTCCAGAGAAGGAGAACAATTCCTGTTACTACTGAATGAACAGTTTGTGTGTCTATATCCTACTCTGGACTATGACAACTGTAAAGGCAGATTTTGTGTCCTTCTTAACAGCTTTTGCATTCAAATGCTCAGTATGGGGTCTGGCACACAGTAGGTATTCAAAATGTTGTTTGCTCCTAACTGTCAAGTGAATCAGAGAAGAAGAAATAATACTCCTTCTCTGCTTCTGTCCATATATCCAAATCCTGGGCCAGCTGCCCACACTGTATGACAAGAGGGTTGCAGAAGGCCTATCTTCTCCTCAATTCCAATACCCCTCAACTATCTCCACAAACAATGGTTTGCCATCGTGCAGAGAAGTCTGACTGTATGAACTGGATTAAGGTACCAGTGGGCAATAAAACGTTAGCTCCTTGTCACACTGAGTAGGATGAATTTATTGAATCCAGCAGTAATATTCATTTGTCTACTCATTAACCGTTGACACCTATGGTAACTGGCCAAGACCAGGGGCCTGACTTCCATAAATGGGCACTGGACATGTATAACTACGGGAGGAGATAAAGAGGGGAGATGCCGAAATAAAACAGAGCTGTCAGGATAAAAACCAAACTCTCCATGTTGCCCCATTTCCATTCTGGAAGGTAGAGGCCCTATTTACAAATGACCCAGTGTTGTAAAAAGTATGGCCATTTTTGTCAGAAAGAGGTATCCTTCCTATGCCTGTGCAATGACATTCAGGACAATATGACATATGTGAGTGCTACAAAAGGCATTTTCCTTCAGTAAATAGAATCATTTCACTTAATATAAGAAGCTGTAAGGCCTGGCAACTAACACAAGTAGCCTGATTGGAAGGCAGAAAGTGGAGGATGACACTCACTAAGACTTCTGGTTTGGAATAGGGCACAGGGGTCACCTTTTATTGGAGATAAGGAATGAGGAAGATGTCAAGGGAAAGCTATGAATATGGAGCAGGGATGCTAAGCCTGGGGTTCATGAATGGCCTCAAGGGATCTATGAATCCCCTGAAACCAAATGCAGAATTTGGCATGTGGATACTTTTCTGAAAAGGGGGTCTCTAGGTTCCTCTAGATCCTTAAAAGTCTCCATGACCCATGGCCACTGTGTTACAGAAGTCTCAGAAGAAAAAAGGAAGTATGTCCTATGCTCTTAAGATATAGTGGTGTTCATAGGCAGGGTTAAATTTTTCAGTTAATCAGTCTACCCAACCACAAAAAAATCAATTCAACATATATTTGCTAAGCCCCAATCTATGCTCAAGACACTGTGTAACACCACTTCTAGAGGCACGCCCAACAGAAGAAACTACAAGAAAATGTTAGCATTCCTATCATCTACATGGGAGCAAAATTCTTAGCAAAATGTCGACCGAAACCACTTTGGGGATCAGGCATTTGGACAAAATTTTAGTCCCCTCTTATGCTTGCATTTCCCACTATTTAAGCTCTCCTCAACCCTCTGTTTTCATCTGTACCTATCTTTTTTACCCATTTTTCCTCTTCTCATCTGCTACTAAATCTATTTCAACCTTGAACATTATCTATTAGCAAGATTCTGCTCCAGTGCTTGGCATTCAATAAAGGAGGGATAGTATGAAATCCAACAAATAAAAAGTGCAAATGAAATAAAGAATTCAGTGTTTTACTCTACTAAATCTGAAGTATCTGCAAGAGATTAAATCCCAACAGAAAAAAATGGGAGTGGAAGAGAAAATTAATAGTAAGACAGATATGTTGATCAGGGTGTCCATCACAGAGACATGATATTTAAAACCATGAAATCATTTGCACTGGGAATGGAAAGATAATGGACCTGCCCTCAAAGTGACTGCTGTAGAGATCAGCAAAGGCATTTTGTGAAGCATGGTAAACTGGGATCCAGATTACAATGAGGTAAGCAATGGAGAAGTTTGGGGAAATTTTATGTAAAACTGTAAATCAAGCAAAGTAAAGACCAAGCAATAAAGCTATTTAAAGAGTCATCCATTTGAATACTGAATATCAGAATTATGATATAAGGAAAGAATAAGAGTGGGCAAAAATGAGAACCAGATGGCAAAGCAAGCATGTGAGAATGCCGTAGATTCCAAACATTACTCCACTCTGGGACTCTGGGTACCGGGAGTTGGAAACAGGGTGAGGATTAAAAATTTTGCTGGCAGCAGTAACAGCAGGAGCAGCAGCAGCAAGATAAGAGTAATCATAACAGCTAAAATTCACGAGCACCTACTGTGCACTGGTGCTTTATACATACTCTAATTTCATCCTAACGAGCACTCTATGCTGTTCTGTGGCAGACAAGGAAACCGGAGGTCAGGAAGGTTAAGGCACCTGCCAGAGGTCAGGTATGAAGGACTTAGACCCAAGCCTGCCTAACCCCAAAGAGCTAATTCATTCGCTAAGGTGTAGAGTAAAAGTAGTGACAAATTTAGAACGTGTTCCTTTTTTGAAGTGAGCACATACAAGGCAAGGCAGGAAAGGTACGTCCAATCTAACAACGCAGGTGACAAAATCACCCTTCTCAGAGGTCTTCGGTTTCCTCTCGGCCTTGCTTTAATTACACTGTGCAGCTTCACCTTTGGGGAAATTTGAAAAGCACAGGCTGACAGCGTTTGTGTTTCTGTGTGTGTGTGTTCTCATGCGCCACCGGTGGAGTCTTCAGACCGACGTGGGCAATGACTCAGAGGCAAAAAATGATGAAATGTGTCACCCCTTCAGGATTCCCCAAAATGGTTCCTTTTGGAGGAAACAAGAAAGTTGCCATAGATAAAAAGTCATCCAAATCTATTTCAGACAGCAGAGATTTTCAGCTGGGATCAAACATTTGAGTTTCCAGGTAACCTGGAAAGCGTCTGGATTTAGGAACTTAATGCCTAAAGTACAAAACTCTTCGAAAGAGGTGAAGGCGGGCAAATGATAGCCTTCCTCTTCTGTGTGTTCCTCCGTGTGCACTAACTCTCAGCTAGAGGGACAGCGAAGAGAAAGAAGAGCCAAGTCAGACTTCAAATGCCACCTTCAGTCATGAGGTCAACAAAGGAGAGAATCACCATGCTGAGAGTGTTTTCTTAACGTGATGCTGATTTTATCTGCTCTAGGATTTGTGACCAGTTTCACTGGGGCCACTAACTGTTGGGGACCAGCTACCAGGCTGAAGAAGAGAACTAATGAATTTCAGGTGAATAACCAGAGCCTCCTCCAAGTCACCAAACCTTTTCTCTACTATTACAGATATACACAAGACGTTTCAGTTCTCTTGACCTGTTCTGTTCTTCAGTAATCAGGTTCCTCCATGGCAGCAAAGCTCATAGAACTTGCTGTGGCAACAGAAATGTCGTTATCTGCGCTGTCCAATCCAAATGTCACCCTTCTCACGTGACTACTGAGCACTTGAAATGGGGCTCATACTACTTAGGAAGGGAATTTTTAATTTTAATGAGTTTTAACTAATTTAAATTGAAACTGAAATGGCCACATGTGGCTAGGGACCACAGAAACCCGCGTGCACTGAGAGAGCCTGGATTCTCATTTTCTAGTTCCTCCTGTCACTGAACGCTATTTTCAGCAACTCCCTGAACTTTCATCTCATTGGTTTTTAAAACGCTACCTTTCGATGTCAATCTTGTTTTTCTAGGCCTTTTTATTTGGTGCCTTTATCTTAGGTTAAAGCATATAAAATTGCCCGTTTATAGGTCAAAATCAGGGGAGTATCAGCAAACCCTCATGGTTCCTATATATCTTGGGCTTCTGTGGTGTGACGGATACATGGTGGGATGCTATGCTTCTGGGATCCATCTGTGGTTGAATGAATGGGAGAATGAATGAATGACCAAACAGATGAATATGGGTTGAATGAATGAATGAAAACGTTAGGTGGGCAGCCAAATATATAAGCATTACGGAAGATACTTTTCTCAGACCAGTGGGCAAACATATCGGTATTGAGGTTAAACCACAAAAACCTCTCAAATAAAAAACATGTGACAGGAATATGATTCAGGACTTAATCTAGTATCAGGCACCACTAAGAACAGACAATAAAAAATATATATACAGGAACTTCTGACACCATCAGAATAAAGCAATCACTGAGTATCCAGGGATTCACAAATTCTTTGAGCAGAAAATGATTAAAAATAATTAAGGGTGGGATGTTTATTGAGGAGGGAAATGGAGTCACTAGAGAAGGGAGATCTGGGGACATGTGCTAGAGACATTTGAAGAGACTGTAGGAAAGATGTATTCACAGTCTAATAATGGGCTTTTGGGAATGTTTCTGTGTAATATGAGAATGAGAGAAGTAAAAAAAAAAAAGACAAAAAAAGATTGACAGTTTTTAAAGTCTAAAAAAATAAGCTCTCACTGCAAACAATACTGCCTGGCAGTATTCATTCAAGCCCACTATGCCTATCTCTGAGGTGGAAAGGTGGGCTAAAATACTCATGTATTTTCAATCTCCCTTCTAAAAATGTGCTATAGACTTTTGCATTTTTTTCTTCTAGAACTGTATTCATGGGCTTCATCTGATGTCATTCCTTACACAATAATCTTCCATTAAAAGACCACAAGTAGGTGATCATTGCAAATATAAATCAACACCCTACGTCAGGAGACCCGACACACACACACAAATGCAGTTCTCCACGTATCAGATGATGCCACAAACCGTCTGCCAGCAATGCATACGCTTGAGAGATGTTTGCAAAGTGAAGAACAATCATCATGGTCCTTCATCTGGCCCCCTTTTGTGAAAATCAGCACACATGTACAGGTCATATGAAGGATAAGATCACCACATGTGGCAAGAGAGAAGATGACAATCTCTAAAGAGATGACATACACTCAGTTAAATAAATTTTTTTTTAAAAAGTATAAGGAGCTGACATCTATAATACTATGGGATTTGAAAATGCCATAAAATGGAACACAGAAAAATGGATGCATATGGAAATGACAACTGATATACAGTAAAACTAATTTTTCTCTCCATCCTACTGGAAAATGCACAGAAGATTTAAGGTTTAGAGTTCCTACCAGTGATTTGGACTAGGGTCCTTTTTTTTTCCCCCATTCACCCCTATTGAAAGAAGTCAGAACGTAGGTTACAATGAGGTCACAATGATAAAGTCACAGTTGGGATGAGATGCCAGCAGGGTTTTTCGGAGCCCATGCTATGTGATGCATGGAAATTCTACTCTGGGAAGGAGTGAGCGGCAGAACCTGGTTTCCATAGCACTGCCATGGAAACAGCTCTCTGGGACTCTGCCTCCAGGCCCTCTGAAACTGAAGCATCTCTCCCTTTTTTGCTCCAACACCCACCTCCGTATCACATGCCCCCAACCCCTCACAAATGATTAAAGGGTATGTTGAGAAAGTGCGGCCCCCTAACCAGGCGTCTGCCTGGTTATATTAATACACGTTATTACTGTCCCTGAAAGAGAAAAAAAAATCCAGTGATTCTTTCTTTCTCTTTTATTGAGGGTGGGAGGGAAGTGACAGATGAAGAGAAAAATAAAAACCTAAAGGCCAAAACCCCAAAAGCTAAAATTGCAAAAATAAAAATCTTGCCAAGTAGTATATTAAAGAGATGGGCCTACTAAACCCATGCATCAGGTTCTCCTATCCTCTTTGGTCTGCCTGGGATGCCAGCACACAAACACGAAGGACCTAATTAACTACTAGAATGTACAAAGAGCCTCTCCCCTCATCTTTATCATTGGTGATCAACTGGAGGTTTGGTAGGATTTTTTTTTTCTTCCTGTTTGCATCCCTTGGTCATGACTTTGATAGTAGAATAAAAGTTTAAAAATGGTCTTCTAGAAGCAGGTAGAAAATTCCAACAGAAGGAAGCACGGATTATTTAGCAAGCTGTGTAACCCTCGTGCCTCTTTCTTCCGTCCCTCCGAGGGGGTGACAGCCAGCCAGCGGTACACTGGTCCGGAGTCTGGCTCTGCGATGCACACCCTAGCTGGGCTGGAACGATGCCCACTGACCGGAGGCAAGCAAAAGGTCAGGAAGCCTGTTAGCCAGCAGATGCTTAGGAACCTGACAGGCCATATCACTAAAGCTCCTGGCCCAGCCAGGGCACTGCAGCTAGGACCCTCGGCATCCCAGTCCCATGTTCAGTTTCTTCTCCACCTGATACAATGCACTTAGGGGACACTGACCCAACCACACGTGTAATGCACAAATGCACAAAAACTTCCCAACTGAGAAGAACCTGAAGCCACAGCGGCTGGTAAAATTGTTGGGAGGGAATACAAAAGGGCTTCAAACACTGCTGACTGGGAAAAGCGGGTGATGTTTTAACCTCTTCAGGATAACCTGACGATGGGGAGAGGGTAGGGAGAGCCCACACATATAAGCCAAGAGGATTAAAGTCGGGCCATGACCTGCCAGCAGCTCAGGAATGGTTCTTCTGGGGCAAACAATTAAAATGCTCTATGTCTTTATTTCCAAACCTGAAAATTCTCCTCTGCCTGCCTCACTGAGTACCGCGAAATGGAAACCAAAGCCGGAATCGGTCAGAGTTAGACAAGGGGGAGTAAAATAAGATGGGAGTTCTGAATTATTCATTTTTATTTATGTATTGTAGCTGCAATTGTTACAGTTTTTTGTTTCTCCTGGATGTTGAAATTGTAAAAAGAGGACTGAATAATTCAGCATGACTCAAGAAAGTATAAACGGAGTGCGGTCTGGGCAGTGCATGCCCACGAAATAGATTCACTTCGTTGTCATTCTTAACATTTTTATGATGCACTGGTTGATAATTTAATTAACAACCCACGATGGCTCTAATGAATGTGAGAATATTTGTGAAATATTTCAGGATTCCAAACGTGCAAAGGACCAAAGGGCAGGCAGGAGCAAGGGACCCAGTGGGAAAGAAAAGGGACTTGCTGGAAGCAAAGGCCATTCTAGGAGGACGTCAAGCCCACACCTGCCAGAGGCACATTTCTGGGTCCAAATTCATGCCCTGGCCATTTGAACAGTTGTGCTAAGCACTGCATGCAATTTTATTTCATACCACTGTAAGCCTAGAGGCAAGGTAGGGTTTATTTTTAAAAAGGGCTGTTATTTCAGTCTAGGAGTCATGAGTGAGTTGAGGAAACATAAAAAGCATAAATTCCTCATTATTCCTAGAGACTGAGGGGCCAACTCCGATCTCAACTTCATCGAGTGAAATCCATTTAATGCTTAATTTCTCCTTCACAAAGTCCAGGAATGATGCTTAACAGAACCAACTAAAACGTAAGTGAAGAGGGGACAGTGGAAATCAGTTTTAAGATGAGGACATTCATTACTTTAAGATCGCCAGGCCTCAACTCTCCATCAAAGACAGAACCATCATGAGGGACCACATCCCAGAGACTAAGCCACACCTTTCTTTCGATCCTCCCCAAGTGTTCCACACCAGAGGAGTTGCTAGTCTTTTGGGCAGACAGTTCTTCATCATGCAGGGCTCTCTTTTACACCAAAGGCCGTTTAGCAGCCCTGGCCCCTCTCCATTAAGTGAGAATTACACTGTACCATCACTGTAATCTCCAAAAAAATATAGTCACACATTTCAAACACCCCATGGGAATATGATAGGCTGATGTCCATGGCACTTCAGAACGTGACTGTATCTGGAAATAAGGTCTTTAGAGAGGCGATAAAGGTAAAGCAAGGTCATTAGAGTGGGCCCTGACCAGGATCTTTATAAGGAGAGGATTTGACACACAGGGACATCAGAGACAGGCACACACAAAGGAAAGACCATGGGAGGACACAGGAAGAAGGTGGCCATCTGCAAGGCAAGGAGAGAGGCCTCAGGAAGACCAAACCTGCTGACACCTTGACCTCGGGGATCTCCAACCTCCAGAACTTTAATAAAGTAAATTTCTGTTGTTTAAGCCATCCATTCTGTGGCATTTGTCATAGCAGCCCTAGCAAACTAATATAGGGGATAATACTACCTTTAATTGAGAAGCAAAACAAAGTTTCTATGCATCTTCAAAATTCAACTCAGGGATGGACAGAAGAGGTTAAGGGGATTAAGAGGTACAATCTTCTAGTTATAAAATAAATAAATACATAGAGATACAATGTACAGCATAGAAAATACAGTGAATAATATTGTAACAACTCTGTATGGTAACGGAGGGTAACTAGACTTATTGTGGTGACCATTTCATCATGTTATAAATACCAAATCACTATGTTGTACACCTGAAACCAACACAATATTGTTATGTTATGATGAAGAATATGTCAATTATTCTTCAATTAAAAAAACCATCAACTCACACTCATCTTGTCCAAAAGCCTTTACTAATCTCTGAAAGGAAATATACATCCACAATCCTTTATCTAAAACACTAGGAGCAGGATGTAGCTTGATAATTTCTAAATTTTCATTTTTTAAAAGTATTATGGGGGCCCATTTACTGAATATCATCCAACACCACCCTATAGAAATTGAGGGCAAGACCCTGTAATCAAACACATAAATGTTTCTCCCGTAAAACCTAAAAACATAGACACGTTTAAGATTCAATTAAGCTATAAATAGTTTCACATCACTTTAGATCATATTTTGCTGCCAAACGAATTCATATTAGGTCAGTTTTTAATAATAAACGAATTACAAAAATGCTTTGTTTTTCAGAATTTGTTGGATTTCTTAGTTGCCATTAAGAGACCATTGACTCAATCCATCTTCCTTAATAAAATGAAATACAGAACTTGCAGAGTTGAGAGTTAAATGGAGATTCTTCTGGTGAATGGGAGCAACCAACAGGCAATACAAACTTCCTGTCCTGGGGTTTCACCTTCCTCATGGAATTCTGCTACTCTGGTTCCTGGCCCTGAGTGGTTTACTCCTTTCCTTAAATCTCTGGCCCAAGTTTGGACAAAGCCTCTCCCTTAGTTTCCCTTATCTCTGATGGAATAAGCTAGGAGTTTCCAAAAGACGTGACTAAATCCCAAAGGATAATAACAAAGGATAAACAAATAGCTATTCTGACCCTACTCTGCCTAGCTAGCTCTCAGAGGCTCATAGGCCCCAATATAATCCACATGAGCCCGAAGAGAAAACAGGAGATAAGGTCTAGAACCAAGTATCTAGTGCCATCCTAAGGCCCACCACCAAGAGGCAGAGTCTGATACATTTTCCATTTTCAAAACCAAGAGAAAGGTCTTCTCCAGCCTACATTAGAGAGGGGAAAGAGTTGTCATTCTTCTGTCCATATACGTCCTCATCCAAGCTCAAATATTTATTCAATATGTTTATTAAGCACTTAGTAGGTTCTGCAACTCAAACCAAGTGCCAGGGATGCAACACTGGGTAAAACACTGAATCTACCCTCATAAGCTTCTTAGAAACCTTTTTGCTCTGTATTCCTACTGCACACATTGCTTACCTCTGCTACAGTACTCACTGCATTGCATTTTAATTGTTAAATGTCAACCTTACTTACTGAACTTTGAGCTTGTTAGGAGAAGCTGGAGCCATGTCCTATTTACTTCTCAAGTATTTTGCAGTGTTTGGCCTACACTAGGGGGCCAGATAAATGTTGACGGAATTAATGAATAAATGAACTGGGATGAGGGAGAACTTGGTCACTAAATGTTATCAATTCTATCTTCTAATTATCCAAAAGGCAATCCTTCTTTCTTTTCCTCCCCACTGCTGTGCCTCTACTATGTCTTGACTGATTACTGCAATGGCCTGATAACTGGTCTCCCTGCCCACAAAAACTCACCCTCCACCTTGCTACCAGGAGAGCTTGCTAAAATAAAAATGTGATCATTCCCCCTTTTCCAGTTTTCTGAAATAGAAATTTAATCATTTCACTGCCCACAGGTCAACTCCTTTGAATCATATACATGGCCCTTTACAATCCAGCCCAGTCTGTTTTTTTTGTTTTGCTTTCTTTGCTTTTCTGTTTTTTCCAATCTCTTTCCACTTCCTACCATGCAACATTTGCCCCATTTACCCAAGACTACTCCATGTTCCTAAAATATACCTTGCTCTTTCATCTCTGTACCTCTGCCCAAGCAGTTGTTCCACTTTTCTGTAATGTTTTATTATTGCTCCTCTTTCCCACCTCCATCCCTTACCCCAAGTCACCTCCCCACTGGAAAAAATTCACTGTTCATTGTTCAGAGTCCATCTCAAATATCATTTCTTACATGGAGCTTCTCAAGTTCCTCAGGCAAAGTCATTATCTTCCTTGGAAACCAAGCAGTACTATAAAGAAGGGTCGCAGGATGGAGAGCTCTGTTTATCCCTTACACATCCCATATACTTGGCAGAGGTCATTCCTGACCCCAAACTTAGACTGTGAGATGCATCCCTCTGCCTTTAAGAAGATGTTATAAAATGCTAAGGCTATTGTGGACATTGCTGCTATGAACATTGGGATGCATGTGCCCCTTATTCTCACTACGTCTGTATCTTTGGGGTAAATACCTAGTAGTGCAATTGCTGGGTCGTAGGGCAGCTCTATTTTTAACTTCTTGAGGAACCTCCATAATGTTTTATAGAGTGGCTATTCTCGTTTGCATTTCCACCAACGGTGTAAGAGGGTTCCCCTTTCTCCACATCCTTACCAACACTTCTTGTTTCCTGTCTTGTTAATTTTTTCCTTTCTAACTAATGTAAGGTGGTATCTCATTGTGGCTTTGATTTGTATTTCCCTGATGCTAGTGATGTTGAACATTTTTTCATGTGTCTGTCTTTTCATGTCTTCTGTCCATTTATTAACTAGATTATTCGTTTTTTGGGTGTTGAGTTTGAGAAGTTCTTTATAGATCTTGAATACCAACCCTACACTACATCAAAAACTAATGATGTACTGTATGTTGGCTAACTGAACATAATAAAAAAGAAACCTCAAAAAAATAAAAGAAAAATTTGAAAATAAAGTGAGCAGATGACCCATAAAAAAATGCCAAGGCTAATCTAATGATCAGTTCATTGTTATCAGGGATTAGTTAATGACTAATTGAATAATAGACAGGGACTGGTGTCAGAAAGAAGGCAGAAGTCAGAAAGGTTAAAAAAAGAAGGAACGTTAAAAAAAAGAGAAAAGGAAAGAGAAGAAAAAGAAGGAAAGGAAAGGTAGAGGAGAGGAGAGGAGAGGAGAGGAGAGG